>NC_138066.1:53615344-53931861 GCF_964194185.1 Rhinolophus hipposideros
GAGAACCCCCGTCCGTCTCTCCTGAGAACCCCCGACCCTCTCTCCTGAGAACCCCCGACCCTCTCTCCTGAGAACCCCCGTCCGTCTCTCCTGAGAACCCCCGACCCTCTCTCCTGAGAACCCCCGTCCCGTCTCTCCTGAGAACCCCCGACCCTCTCTCCTGAGAACCCCCGACCCTCTCTCCTGAGAACCCCCGACCCTCTCTCCTGAGAACCCCCGACCCTCTCTCCTGAGAACCCCCGACCCTCTCTCCTGAGAACCCCCGTCCCTCTCTCCTGAGAACCCCCGACCCTCTCTCCTGAGAACCCCCGTCCCTCTCTCCTGAGAACCCCCGACCCTCTCTCCTGAGAACCCCCGTCCGTCTCTCCTGAGAACCCCCGACCCTCTCTCCTGAGAACCCACGTCCGTCTCTCCTGAGAACCCCCGACCCTCTCTCCTGAGAACCCCGACCCTCTCTCCTGAGAACCCCCGACCCTCTCTCCTGAGAACCCCCGTCCGTCTCTCCTGAGAACCCCCGACCCTCTCTCCTGAGAACCCCCGTCCGTCTCTCCTGAGAACCCCCGTCCGTCTCTCCTGAGAACCCCCGACCCTCTCTCCTGAGAACCCCCGTCCGTCTCTCCTGAGAACCCCCGTCCGTCTCTCCTGAGAACCCCCGACCCTCTCTCCTGAGAACCCCCGTCCGTCTCTCCTGAGAACCCCCGACCCTCTCTCCTGAGAACCCACGTCCGTCTCTCCTGAGAACCCCCGACCCTCTCTCCTGAGAACCCCCGTCCGTCTCTCCTGAGAACCCCCGACCCTCTCTCCTGAGAACCCCCGACCCTCTCTCCTGAGAACCCCCGACCCTCTCTCCTGAGAACCCCAGACCCTCTCTCCTGAGAAGCCCCGTCCGTCTCTCCTGAGAACCCCCGACCCTCTCTCCTGAGAACCCCCGACCCTCTCTCCTGAGAACCCCCGTCCGTCTCTCCTGAGAACCCCCGACCCTCTCTCCTGAGAACCCCCGTCCGTCTCTCCTGAGAACCCCCGACCCTCTCTCCTGAGAACCCACGTCCGTCTCTCCTGAGAACCCACGTCCGTCTCTCCTGAGAACCCCCGACCCTCTCTCCTGAGAACCCACGTCCGTCTCTCCTGAGAACCCCCGACCCTCTCTCCTGAGAACCCCCGTCCGTCTCTCCTGAGAACCCCCGACCCTCTCTCCTGAGAACCCCCGTCCCTCTCTCCTGAGAACCCCCGTCCGTCTCTCCTGAGAACCCCCGACCCTCTCTCCTGAGAACCCCCGACCCTCTCTCCTGAGAACCCCCGACCCTCTCTCCTGAGAACCCCCGTCCGTCTCTCCTGAGAACCCCCGACCCTCTCTCCTGAAAACCCACGTCCGTCTCTCCTGAGAACCCACGTCCGTCTCTCCTGAGAACCCCCGACCCTCTCTCCTGAGAACCCACGTCCGTCTCTCCTGAGAACCCCCGTCCCTCTCTCCTGAGAACCCCCGTCCGTCTCTCCTGAGAACCCCCGACCCTCTCTCCTGAGAACCCCCGTCCGTCTCTCCTGAGAACCCCCGACCCTCTCTCCTGAGAACCCCCGTCCGTCTCTCCTGAGAACCCCCGTCCGTCTCTCCTGAGAACCCCCGTCCGTCTCTCCTGAGAACCCCCGTCCGTCTCTCCTGAGAACCCCCGTCCGTCTCTCCTGAGAACCCCCGTCCGTCTCTCCTGAGAACCCCCGTCCGTCTCTCCTGAGAACCCCCGACCCTCTCTCCTGAGAACCCCCGTCCTCTCTCCTGAGAACCCCCGTCCGTCTCTCCTGAGAACCCCCGTCCGTCTCTCCTGAGAACCCCCGTCCCTCTCTCCTGAGAACCCCCGTCCGTCTCTCCTGAGAACCCCCGTCCGTCTCTCCTGAGAACCCACGACCCTCTCTCCTGAGAACCCACGTCCCTCTCTCCTGAGAACCCACGTCCGTCTCTCCTGAGAACCCCCGACCCTCTCTCCTGAGAACCCCCGTCCGTCTCTCCTGAGAACCCCCGACCCTCTCTCCTGAGAACCCCCGTCCGTCTCTCCTGAGAACCCCCGACCCTCTCTCCTGAGAACCCACGTCCGTCTCTCCTGAGAACCCCCGACCCTCTCTCCTGAGAACCCCCGACCCTCTCTCCTGAGAACCCCCGACCCTCTCTCCTGAGAACCCCCGACCCTCTCTCCTGAGAACCCCCGACCCTCTCTCCTGAGAACCCCCGTCCCGTCTCTCCTGAGAACCCCCGTCCGTCTCTCCTGAGAACCCCCGACCCTCTCTCCTGAGACCCCCGACCCTCTCTCCTGAGAACCCCCGTCCGTCTCTCCTGAGAACCCCCGACCCTCTCTCCTGAGAACCCCCGTCCGTCTCTCCTGAGAACCCCCGACCCTCTCTCCTGAGAACCCCCGACCCTCTCTCCTGAGAACCCCCGACCCTCTCTCCTGAGAACCCCCGACCCTCTCTCCTGAGAACCCCCGTCCGTCTCTCCTGAGAACCCCCGACCCTCTCTCCTGAGAACCCCCGTCCCTCTCTCCTGAGAACCCCCGACCCTCTCTCCTGAGAACCCCCGTCCGTCTCTCCTGAGAACCCCCGACCCTCTCTCCTGAGAACCCACGTCCGTCTCTCCTGAGAACCCCCGACCCTCTCTCCTGAGAACCCCCGACCCTCTCTCCTGAGAACCCCCGACCCTCTCTCCTGAGAACCCCCGTCCGTCTCTCCTGAGAACCCCCGACCCTCTCTCCTGAGAACCCCCGTCCGTCTCTCCTGAGAACCCCCGTCCGTCTCTCCTGAGAACCCCCGACCCTCTCTCCTGAGAACCCCCGTCCGTCTCTCCTGAGAACCCCCGTCCGTCTCTCCTGAGAACCCCCGACCCTCTCTCCTGAGAACCCCCGTCCGTCTCTCCTGAGAACCCCCGACCCTCTCTCCTGAGAACCCACGTCCGTCTCTCCTGAGAACCCCCGACCCTCTCTCCTGAGAACCCCCATCCGTCTCTCCTGAGAACCCCCGACCCTCTCTCCTGAGAACCCCCGACCCTCTCTCCTGAGAACCCCCGACCCTCTCTCCTGAGAACCCCAGACCCTCTCTCCTGAGAAGCCCCGTCCGTCTCTCCTGAGAACCCCCGACCCTCTCTCCTGAGAACCCCCGACCCTCTCTCCTGAGAACCCCCGTCCGTCTCTCCTGAGAACCCCCGACCCTCTCTCCTGAGAACCCCCGTCCGTCTCTCCTGAGAACCCCCGACCCTCTCTCCTGAGAACCCACGTCCGTCTCTCCTGAGAACCCACGTCCGTCTCTCCTGAGAACCCCCGACCCTCTCTCCTGAGAACCCACGTCCGTCTCTCCTGAGAACCCCCGACCCTCTCTCCTGAGAACCCCCGTCCGTCTCTCCTGAGAACCCCCGACCCTCTCTCCTGAGAACCCCCGTCCCTCTCTCCTGAGAACCCCCGTCCGTCTCTCCTGAGAACCCCCGACCCTCTATCCTGAGAACCCCCGACCCTCTCTCCTGAGAACCCCCGACCCTCTCTCCTGAGAACCCCCGTCCGTCTCTCCTGAGAACCCCCGACCCTCTCTCCTGAGAACCCACGTCCGTCTCTCCTGAGAACCCACGTCCGTCTCTCCTGAGAACCCCCGACCCTCTCTCCTGAGAACCCCCGTCCGTCTCTCCTGAGAACCCCCGTCCGTCTCTCCTGAGAACCCCCGACCCTCTCTCCTGAGAACCCACGTCCGTCTCTCCTGAGAACCCCCGTCCGTCTCTCCTGAGAACCCCCGACCCTCTCTCCTGAGAACCCCCGTCCGTCTCTCCTGAGAACCCCCGACCCTCTCTCCTGAGAACCCCCGTCCGTCTCTCCTGAGAACCCCCGTCCGTCTCTCCTGAGAACCCCCGTCCGTCTCTCCTGAGAACCCCCGACCCTCTCTCCTGAGAACCCCCGTCCGTCTCTCCTGAGAACCCCCGTCCGTCTCTCCTGAGAACCCCCGTCCGTCTCTCCTGAGAACCCCCGACCCTCTCTCCTGAGAACCCCCGTCCGTCTCTCCTGAGAACCCCCGTCCGTCTCTCCTGAGAACCCCCGACCCTCTCTCCTGAGAACCCCCGTCCGTCTCTCCTGAGAACCCCCGACCCTCTCTCCTGAGAACCCACGTCCGTCTCTCCTGAGAACCCACGTCCGTCTCTCCTGAGAACCCCCGTCCTTCTCTCCTGAGAACCCCCGACCCTCTCTCCTGAGAACCCCCGTCCGTCTCTCCTGAGAACCCCCGTCCGTCTCTCCTGAGAACCCACGTCCGTCTCTCCTGAGAACCCCCGACCCTCTCTCCTGAGAACCCCCGACCCTCTCTCCTGAGAATCCCCATCCGTCTCTCCTGAGAACCCCCGACCCTCTCTCCTGAGAACCCCCGACCCTCTCTCCTGAGAACCCCCGTCCGTCTCTCCTGAGAACCCCCGACCCTCTCTCCTGAGAACCCCCGTCCGTCTCTCCTGAGAACCCCCGTCCGTCTCTCCTGAGAACCCCCGACCCTCTCTCCTGAGAACCCACGTCCGTCTCTCCTGAGAACCCCCGACCCTCTCTCCTGAGAACCCCCGTCCGTCTCTCCTGAGAACCCCCGACCCTCTCTCCTGAGAACCCCCGTCCGTCTCTCCTGAGAACTTCCGACCCTCTCTCCTGAGAACCCACGTCCGTCTCTCCTGAGAACCCCCGACCCTCTCTCCTGAGAACCCCCGTCCGTCTCTCCTGAGAACCCCCGACCCTCTCTCCTGAGAACCCACGTCCGTCTCTCCTGAGAACCCCCGACCCTCTCTCCTGAGAACCCCCGTCCGTCTCTCCTGAGAACCCCCGACCCTCTCTCCTGAGAACCCCCGACCCTCTCTCCTGAGAACCCCCGTCCGTCTCTCCTGAGAACCCCCGACCCTCTCTCCTGAGAACCCCCGTCCGTCTCTCCTGAGAACCCCCGACCCTCTCTCCTGAGAACCCCCGTCCGTCTCTCCTGAGAACCCCCGACCCTCTCTCCTGAGAACCCCCGTCCGTCTCTCCTGAGAACCCCCGACGCTCTCTCCTGAGAACCCCCGTCCGTCTCTCCTGAGAACCCCCGACCCTCTCTCCTGAGAACCCCCGTCCGTCTCTCCTGAGAACCCCCGACCCTCTCTCCTGAGAACCCCCGTCCGTCTCTCCTGAGAACCCCCGACCCTCTCTCCTGAGAACCCCCGTCCGTCTCTCCTGAGAACCCCCGACCCTCTCTCCTGAGAACCCCCGTCCGTCTCTCCTGAGAACCCCCGACCCTCTCTCCTGAGAACCCCCGTCCGTCTCTCCTGAGAACCCCCGACCCTCTCTCCTGAGAACCCCCGTCCGTCTCTCCTGAGAACCCCCGACCCTCTCTCCTGAGAACCCCCGTCCGTCTCTCCTGAGAACCCCCGACCCTCTCTCCTGAGAACCCCCGTCCGTCTCTCCTGAGAACCCCCGACCCTCTCTCCTGAGAACCCCCGACCCTCTCTCCTGAGAACCCCCGTCCGTGTCTCCTGAGAACCCCCGACCCTCTCTCCTGAGAACCCCCGTCCGTCTCTCCTGAGAACCCCCGACCCTCTCTCCTGAGAACCCCCGTCCGTCTCTCCTGAGAACCCCCGACCCTCTCTCCTGAGAACCCCCGTCCGTCTCTCCTGAGAACCCCCGACCCTCTCTCCTGAGAACCCCCGTCCGTCTCTCCTGAGAACCCCCGACCCTCTCTCCTGAGAACCCCCGTCCGTCTCTCCTGAGAACCCCCGACCCTCTCTCCTGAGAACCCCCGTCCGTCTCTCCTGAGAACCCCCGACCCTCTCTCCTGAGAACCCACGTCCGTCTCTCCTGAGAACCCCCGTCCGTCTCTCCTGAGAACCCCCGACCCTCTCTCCTGAGAACCCCCGTCCGTCTCTCCTGAGAACCCCCGACCCTCTCTCCTGAGAACCCACGTCCGTCTCTCCTGAGAACCCCCGTCCGTCTCTCCTGAGAACCCCCGACCCTCTCTCCTGAGAACCCCCGACCCTCTCTCCTGAGAACCCCCGACCCTCTCTCCTGAGAACCCCCGTCCGTCTCTCCTGAGAACCCCCGACCCTCTCTCCTGAGAACCCCCGACCCTCTCTCCTGAGAACCCCCGACCCTCTCTCCTGAGAACCCCCGTCCGTCTCTCCTGAGAACCCCCGACCCTCTCTCCTGAGAACCCCCGTCCGTCTCTCCTGAGAACCCCCGACCCTCTCTCCTGAGAACCCCCGTCCGTCTCTCCTGAGAACCCCCGACCCTCTCTCCTGAGAACCCCCGTTCGTCTCTCCTGAGAACCCCCGACCCTCTCTCCTGAGAACCCCCGTCCGTCTCTCCTGAGAACCCCCGACCCTCTCTCCTGAGAACCCCCGTCCGTCTCTCCTGAGAACCCCCGACCCTCTCTCCTGAGAACCCCCGTCCGTCTCTCCTGAGAATCCCCGACCTTCTCTCCTGAGAACCCACGTCCATCTCTCCTGAGAACCCCCGACCCTCTCTCCTGAGAACCCCCGACCCTCTCTCCTGAGAACCCCCGACCCTCTCTCCTGAGAACCCCCGTCCGTCTCTCCTGAGAACCCCCGTCCGTCTCTCCTGAGAACTTCCGACCCTCTCTCCTGAGAACCCCCGTCCGTCTCTCCTGAGAACCCCCGACCCTCTCTCCTGAGAACCCACGTCCGTCTCTCCTGAGAACCCCCGTCCGTCTCTCCTGAGAACCCCCGTCCGTCTCTCCTGAGAACCCCCGTCCGTCTCTCCTAAGAACCCCCATCCCTCTCCTGAGAACCCCCGTCCCTCTCTCTAGACCCCTGTGTTCTGCCAGCCTCTGTGTCTGTTCCTTCGCAGGGAGGAGGGTGACCCACTCAGCCCCAGCACACTTGGTACTTGACATGGCTGAAGGGCGTCATGGACCGGGTTGGGGTGCTGTGTAGGCGCCTGGGGAGTTGGCTGTCGTGGTGCTGCAGATGTCACAGACGGTGCACTGCGAGGGAGGATGAAGTCTCCTGCAAACTGAGCTGAGTGTGCTATTGTTTCAGCTGCCACCGTCCTCCAGCGCCTGGACGCCTGTAGGCTCCCCAACAGCAGCCAGACCCTGCTCCGGAAACTCGGGGTGAAGCTCGCGCAGCGGCTGGGCCTGACCTTCCTGAAACCCCGACTGGCCCAGTGGAGGTTGGTAGACTGGGTGTTACCTGGGCTCCCTAGCGGTGCTGGTGTTGGGCTGCTGTGCCCGTCCCGCGGGCAATGCAGCCTAACTGACAGGTACAGTGTCCTCTGCTGTCATTTTCCTTAGTCTCAAGCGTGTTTGATTTCAAAAGGAACAGTTTTGATTTTCTGTGACCCTGCATCTTCCAGTTAGAGTAGCTGGAGCTGGGGTGACGACAAGAAAAGCTCGTTTTGCATTTTGTGTGATGTTCATAAAATGTTACGTAAAATAAAGTACGGCTTCACTGGTTTGGGCTCGCTGTGGGGAAACTCCATTGGATCAAAGGTACATCTGAATCCCAGGTTCTTTCAGAGAGAAGAGCTCATCTTCAGCTTTGTTCCGAAAGTGAAGCTGCTTCTGCCCGCTGATGGGAACCATGGTCTGTGGGGGTCTGCTGTCGTTAACAGCTGGCTGCTGAACGAGTGGCTCCCACAGAAGCAGACTTCTCTGCATTGCTGGGCCTGTGTTTTTAACAGTTTTCAGCTTTATTTCAAGCATTAATCTGTGTGGTTTTGGAAGAATTTTTTGTCTAAAGTTCAGCTCAGCCTTTGTCTCCACTTGTAGCCAAATCAAGAGAAGTGTGCTATGTTTTAGTGAAATACCTTCTGGGAGTTCTGCATACACCGTGTTCTACAAGAACATCAGTGGTTAGTTCCTAAAGTGCCATAGAAATTTAATGTTTGGTACTGAATTAGGGTTCTCCAGAGAAACAGAATGAATAGGGGGTGGGGTGTGGGGTGAGTGTGTGTAGAGGCTTCTTGTAAGAAGCGGCTCACGTGACTGTAGGCTGGCGGGTGCTGGAGGCCCAGGAGAGCTGATGGTGTGCTTCCTGTCAGAGGGCTGCAGGTTCCACTGGGAGGAGCCCATGTTTCAGTTTGAGTCTGAAGGCAGGAAGCACCCCCTGCCCTGATGGGCAAGAGTCAGACTCTGTTCTCTCCAGGCCTTCAACTGATTGGACGAGGCCCACCCACGCTGGGGAGGGCAGCTGGGTTCACTCCATCTACCGATTTAACTGTGCCTCTCATCCAAAAACACCCTCACAGACACAGCCAGAGTAACGTTTGACCAACTGTCTGGGCACTCTGTGATGCAGTCAAGTTGACACAAAGTAACTATCACAAGTGCTATAAACATTTACGTGGGAAGGAAAATACGGAGCACCACAGTTTTGTTCAGTGTGTTTCTCTGTACATTTAATGTAATTGTTAATGTGGTTGGGGGTAAGTCTCTCTTCTTGGCGTTTGTTTTCTCTCTTCCATCTTTTCTTCCTTTTGTGTGTTTTCTCATTTTGTCTCCTCTGTTACGTTCTCGTTATATATTGAGCATCGGTTATCTTCCCCATAAGAGTATCGGCCTCTCTGGCAGGCCGGTCACCCGCTGGCAGTGCCTTCCCTGCCTCGTCAGGCGGGTCCTCCTGACATGCAGCCCTCCTCTTTCCGCGTGTGCCTCACTCCTGCTGCGTGGCCGCCAGTCCCTCTTGCTTGGCCCACATCTCAGTGACTCCCCAACATTACATGACCTCTGAACTCTGCTCAGCTCCCAGTTGCTCTCTGGGCCTTATCCTGCTCTCGCACATCTTAGGGACACCCAAGGATCCAGCGAGATTTTCATGCAGGATATTGGGGTTCCTTATCTGTCGCCAAATACTGGCCATCTCAGTAGTCACGTGTGCTGTCTCCTCCCACCCGGTGCAGCTGCCACTCTCTGCTGGGGCTCTATTTTAGAAAGCACCTTTTGGGAGCGAGCAGAGGTGAAGGTGGATTGCACCTGGGGTCTCCCTGCTCTGAGGGGTTGCAGCCCCGTCTTGTTTGTCATCTTGTGCCTGCCAGCGGTCGGCTTATAGTTTTCGTCCATGTTTTGTGGTTATTTGTGGCTGAAGGTAAATCCGATGGCAGCCTGAAGTCTGTCGTCCTTACAGTCTCGGCTGGTGTCTGGTCACTGGCCATACAGTGAGTCCTTCCTGTGATGTAGTGGATGTGTGTGCCTGTTACTCGTGAGGGGCTGTGCTGGCCACTCTGTGACCTGACGGCTTCTGTGATGGCTGGTGGTGTTCTCCGTCTGTTAGCTGCTCCGTCTGTTGCTCCCACTCTGATACCACCTCCGATGTGTCTCCCCCACCCCCCAAGCAATTCTGTGACACCAGCAGGTGTTCTACAGCTCAGCTCCGCCCTGACGTTCTACTTGGAGACAGTGTCAGACCCCACAGTAGTTAAGGGTCAGTCCCACAGGACCACCTGCCCCTTCGGCGCCAGTCGCAAGTTCGTGTCATTGTCACCTGTGCTTGAACCACTGGCTCTAGGTCGGAGGTTCCCACGACCCCTTCTTGGGTTCGATTAATTTGTTAGAGTGGCTCCCAGAACTCGGGGACCTGTCATTTACTAGGTCACCAGCTCATTTGAAAAGGACCTAATTCGGGGACAGCAGATGGAAGAGAGGCACAGGGCGCAGTGTGGGGAGGCCACGGAGCTCCGTGCCTCTGCAGGTGCCACTCTCCCAGCCCGTGATGTGCCGCCAGCCTGGGCGCTGTCCAGATCCATCCTTGGGTGCTTCTGGAGGCCTCATGACAGACACGCCACTGGTGATCCTTCAGCCTCCAGCCCTTTCCCTTCCCCGGAGGTTGGAGGTCAGAGGTTGGAGATCAGAGGTTAGGGTGGGACTGAAGGTTTCAACACAGATCACAGGGTTGGTTCCCCTGGCAAGCAGCCCTGTCCTTAGGGGCTTTCCAAAAGTTACCTCCTTGACATAGCAGAAGACAGCTTACTCCAGGAATGGAGAAAGACCCAATGTATGTGTCTTATTACGAATCAGAGCATCACAGCCATGTAACAGCACTTTAGGGGTTAGCAGTTTAAAACAGTCATTTTCAGTGTCGCCTGCCTGTCTCTGTGGGTGAGCAATGTGGGTGTGGCCAGCAGGGTCCTCTGGCCTGAGGCTCCACGCCTGTCACTGTTGCCAGGCCCCAGTTTCTCGCCGGCTGTTTGCTGAGGCTGCCAGAGTTGCTTGCCTGGGGACTCTCAATAGGGCAGCCATTGGAGGGGGGGCAGTGGGACAGAAGCCACGTCTTCTCCTGGCTCATCTCAGGGCTCCATCCCCACAGGAGGGAGTCACAGGGCCTGGCCGTACCCGGGGGAAGGAGTTACGTATGCCTGCCTGCCACTGTCCTTGTTTTACGGGGTTGGAAACAGGCGCAGAGAGAGAATGGGTCGTTCTGGGCCACGGGTGTGTCCGAGCTGGTATCCGAGTCCTGGGCTCTGGAGTGGACCTCATGCTGCAGCCTGCAGCGTCTACTCTATGACTCGGTGTGGGCACCTGTTATGCTCCTGGCCTGTCCTGGCCATGCTCAGCCAAGCCCACGTGTGCTTGATCTGCAGTGTGGCTCACGCACTTTCCAGAAGGAAAGGCCCTGCTCTAAGTGCTGTGTGTACATCCCTCAGCCCTCTGGGTAGGACATCGTTCTACAGGTGGGGAAACTGAGGCAGAGAGCAATTCAGGAGCCGAGCCAGCCTGTGCTGGGGGGCGATGCTGATGGCCTCTGCTTGGAGTGGTTCATGGGGCTGGATCTGGGGGGGGGCCGGCAGAGGATGAGCTGGGAGGTGGCTCCGTGGTCCCGGGGGCCAGGAGGCAGAGCGCGAGGAATACGCTGCCCACTGAGAATAAGGACGAGGCCTGTGCCCGCCCCACAGCTTGTGCCAGATACACTGACTGCCCTGCTTTGTCACCTACCTTCCCACTGTGCAGACGTGACAGCACGGGAAGATTTCTGAGTGGCCTGGAGTTCCTATCTGTGTCCTGTGGCTAATTACCGTAGGTCGTTGTCTTGTCTTGGCAGTTTCTGCTGATGACCGTGAATCCTGTTTTCTACCTTTCCATCGTGTCTCTAAACACATGGCATTTCCGCAGGCATCCTTTACGATTTCGGGCGACACTGTTATTGATTTCAGTGGTCAAGATCGCTTGTCTGCTTGTTTCTGAGCTGTGGCCGCAGGCTGAGGTCACGTGTGCCCCGTGCAGGTACCAGCGTGGATGCCGCTCCCTGGCTGCTAACCTGCAGCTCTGCGCCCAGAGTCCGAGAGAGCCCAGGACACAGGCCGAGACTCCTGACAGCGAGGAGGGCTACGACGTTCCCGAGGAGGTGGAGAGTGTGATAGGTGCGTGTCCTGCACCTGGGCCCCTCGCGTGACGGGAAAGGCTCTGGCTCCACACAGGTGCTTTGGGCCGGGGCTCCGAGGTGTGTTTTGTTGGCTGCACCACGACCTTCCCACATCATGTGACCGTCCTTGCTGTTCAGTGAGCACGTGCCCCTGGCCTGCTGTGGACATCCACGCCCACGGCTGTTGGGGCGCATAACTCGGACCTTCTCCGTGCTGTTGGCCCGCCATGTCCATCCCCTTCCCAGTCTTCCCAGCCTTCCCCCGCCTCGCCTGGTGCATTCTTCCCACGGCTTCCCCACGGGCCGCCCACCCCCTGCCAGGTTTTCCCAGCCCTTAGCCTGCAGAGCTCTGCACTCACAGAGGGGCAGAGCTGGCAGTGAGCTTGGCTGCCTGGGCCCTACACTCCTTGCCTGCTCTCCGCCCCCGCTGTGGACCAGGCTCTGGCACATGGCCCACCTCCGGCTCCTCCTAGTGGGGTCCCCTGCTCCCTACCCTTGTGGACTCACCCTCTGGCATTGAACTGTGGTGATGGACGGCGTCTGGCCTCCAGTGCTCCCTTGCTCTCCCCTTACAGTAGGTTTCCTGACAGCTGCTGCCACTGCCCTGTCACAGCGCACACACCTGCACCCCTGGAGCCTCCCGAGAGGTTCCCACCCACTGGGCTTGCAAGGCCCTTGACATGCGGCCTCTGCCACCTCCCCAGCTTCCTTCTGGCCTTTGCGTGGCTTTTCCTGAAGTCTGTCCTGTGTTCAAGACCCCATGCATGCACAGAGCCTGTTTCTTGGCGAGCCTTCCTCAGCTGTTTGGGGTCACTGGTGACTCTGGCCCTCCTCCCCGGTGCTTCCTGCGTGGCCGCTCTGCCGGTGGTCTGTTGCTCAGGAACAACGGCCCAGATTGTCTTAAATGATGACTTACAACCAGGGGAAACGCTCTCTGCTCGTAATCAGAATTGCAGTTCCCTTCATGGCACTCCGAGAGAAGTGCAGGGTGGGTTCCCGGGCAGCTGGGTGAGGGAGTGGCAGCGGGGCTCAAGGCCCTCCCTCCCTGTCTTCCTCCAGAGCAGCTGCTGGTCGGGCTGAAGGACAAGGACACGATCGTGCGCTGGTCTGCGGCCAAAGGGTAGGTGCCTGCCTCTCCGCTGAGTGGGGGGCGGGCCTGCGGGTCTGCTGAGCCTCACTCACTCGGTAACTCGTGGCCTCTGAGCGCTGCCCACAGCCTAGAGAGTTTTAAAGGGTTTGTGAGTTTTTCTAATTTACATTTATTACTTTGTGTCCTAATTTTCAAGGTAATCACTGAGGTTGATGTGAGGCCCCTCATCTGCCTGTCTGTCTAGAGCAGGCAGAGTTATGGGCAGTACGAGCCCACCTGCCCCGCCAATGCAGCCGGTGGGGTCCACAGCCTCCTTTGGGGCTGGAGCCCCGGGGGTGGGGGGGCTAGTGCCCATCCTGTTACCCTGACGGGCAGCCTGCAGAGGGCCCCCCAGAGAAGGCAGCCCACCCAGCGAGGCCAGGTCTCCAGCACGACGGGCAGAGCTGGCCGTGGGTGTGGGTACTGTGGGGGGACAAAGTACAGAGTAGAGTGGAAGGCATCAGTGAGTCCTCCGTTGTGGAGAAAAGAAAAACGAGGTGAAGGTGCTGGGGCGTGGGGCTCCCTTCCAGCCAGGTGTTCTGGGCTTCCATGCAGACACATGAGCGCCCACCGACCTCTGAGTCCAAAGTCCGGGCCGGTGCAGTGCACTGGGCTGGGAGCGAGGGCTCCTCCTGGGGGCCTGGCCAGGACCCTCCCGGTTGGGGCTCCATCAGCAAGCGGGTCCCAGGTCAAGGCCTGATGGGAGGGCCTGGAGGGCACTGATGACATCAGTGACGGGCTACCTGCCGCTTTGCGTCAGTCCTTCTCAGAGGTGCCCACATGTCTGTTATGTCGGCCTCCTAGGGCTCTGTGTAGCCCAGGAGGCCTGTGGAGCGGAGCGTGTGCCAGGCTAGCTCTGGCTCAGCCTGTGCTTTCCTGTTCTCTGGAGGGAAGGAAATCGCTTGGGATGGTGGCTCTTCGAGCGCGACCCTTGCGACAGCTGGCGGTGCTGATGGAGTGCTGCTTCCTTTTCAGAATTGGCCGGGTGGCTGGAAGGCTCCCCCGCGAGCTGGCGGACGATGTGCTCGGGTCGGTGCTGGACTGTTTCAGGTGCGTGCGGAGGTGGGGCTGCCCTGTGGCTGAGAGCAGTCTCAGCTCCTTTCAGTCGGGCTATTTGCCAGAGCCTCAGAGTTTTTTTTTTTCCTTTGAAGTAAATCTGAGAACTCTGGTTATTTTGGTATGTGGATTTTATCAGCCTAGACTCCATTATATTTAAAAACCTTAAGGAAAAGAAAATCTATATGCACACATAGCTACTCTTAGAGATAAGCTGTGGTTACTGGAGTGAACCCTAGGTCCACACTTCCCAGAGGACATTCTGTGATGACAGAATGTTCTGGATCTGTCTCTGACAGCATGAACCATGTATGGCTACTGAGGTCTGAATTCCAAATTTTATTTAGTTTTCTAGGACTTAAACAGCTGCACGTGTAGGGGTTTAGGGAAGTCTGGTGGCAGACGCCTGCCTGTGACGCGCTTGGGCCGTGATATGTGGGAGTTTGGATTGAGCTGTGCCTGCAGGAGGGGGACGACAGCCTGGCAGCACCGGTGCCCCCAGGCGTGAGAGCTGTTTTGCTGTGGGTGGCAGGCACCGTGGGCAGCTGCCCCCAAGGGTTCCCGGCTGTGTGGGAACGTTTTTCCTGGTCTCACGCACGTGCCCCTGAGCCCTAGTGCACGGCTGCCCTCGTCAGCTGCTGCTTTTCTCCCCGGACTGTCATGTACATGGACAGTGCTGTCAGCGCCTCTGGGTGCTCAGGAGTGCGTCAGTCACGGGGGCCGCCCCGCGAGCACCTGCGAGTGAAGTGAGCAGGTGTTCTCCAGCCTGCCGCTGGCACTGTCCGGGGCGTAGGAAACAGCACGTCAGACATGCCGTGCTGCCAGTGTCTTCCAGTGGAAATGCATGTCCTACACACACGTGGCTCAGACCAGGCGAGGGAAGACAGCTTCTCGTGCTTTCTGACTCCCAACCATCCTGCTGGCTTGTTGGAGGGTGTCTTCCTGGACGTCCTGCCTTCTGGCGTGGTGATGGGCATGCCCATGACGCTGGGACCCCACTGGGCACAGAGGTGGCCACTGAGGGGCCAGCCGTTGGCCTGGCCGCCGAGGAGCATCCAGGTCTTAGGAGAGGGCAGAGCTTAGAGATGGGGCTTGGTGAGGTGGGAAGGGCCTGGAGTCCAGCGTCCTCTGGCCTGTCCTCTGGCCTTGTCACCCAGGGCCGGGCTATCTGTCTTCACATACTTTCTTCTGTTCTCTTTTCCACTCATACCTCCTGGTTGTGGGAAGCTGTCTTTTCACCAAACTCCCCTTCTCCCTCCTTGGTACCTGCACTGTGGTGACCCTCCTGCGTCACCCCCGTCTGTGAGGTGGGCTCCAGGCCCAGCCGTTGCCCGAGCCCCTCCCCCCACACATGTTGGCGGAGTGCACTGAACTTCTGTGCCCAGCTGTGTGGTCCTTGCTCCAGCCTGGCAGTTTCCGTCCAACACCTGTCCTCGTTAGTCTCCAGACACATCCTTGCCGTTTCAGTGGACTCAGATTTTCGTAGTGGGTTGTGGAGGGTGGAAAACAGCCTTCCCATTCTCTACTCCCAGGGCCAGCCACTCAGAGCAATGACAGGGCATCGAAGGAAGGGGCCTGGCCCTGGGCGGCACCTGCACAGCACGAGCACGAAGCCCCTGTTTGTGCAGCGTGGCATGGGAGGGGTTAACCGCAGTCAGGGCAGGAGATGGCTGGGCACGGGGCACAGCTGCTGCTCCTTTGTGTCCCTCTGGGACGTGTGGTGAGCTGCTGCCTTTTCTGAAATGGGTCGGAAACAAGACATCAGTTCCATCAGCTGTAAGCACACCTGCTCCCAGGACTGATTTCACTCCCTGCTCTGTTTCCTGTTTGTGTGGCGTGCAGTCCTTCATGGGACTTCACCGTGAGCCCCATGGGACCAGAGTGAGTGGTGAAGCCTCCTCCAGCCCGCCCGCTGCTCCCTGCCTGTGTCCCGTCTCCACGGCCCCTGCTCTGCCACCCACTACAAAACCACAGTGTGGCCCCTTGCTGGCCCCACAGCATTACCCCAGGGCAGAACCCCCGAGGCAGTGTTGTTCCAGACCCTCCAGGGCAGGGCAAGGTGGGGGACCGGGGTGTGGGGGTCAGCCATGCTGGGTCCTCTGTCTGTGGCCGAATGAAGCTCCATGGGGGTCTCCAGTTGGCGAACAGACTGCAGCCCCGGGTCCCGGGTGTGCTGTGGTGCTGCCGGTCCTTCAGAGCCTGCCGTCAAGAAGCCTGTGGCGGTGCCGCTGTGGCCCCAGGGAGCAGCCGCTGTCATCTCCATGAGGCTTCTTTCCAGTATTCTCTTTTAGTGCTGTTGATGTTTTGACTGGCTGAAGACTCAGAATGGAAGGGAAGGTGGTGAAGCCTCTCTGTGCCCCCTGCGCTGTATCCCCCTTCCTGCTGGCCCAGGGGCTCTTTTTCTCCGGGGCGTTGGGGGCGTTGGCACACTCTGAGCGGCTGGATGCAGCCATCTTCCTGTCACTTCCCACCGCTCCACTTGGCCTCTCTGAGGTCTTCTTGGCAGGCTGGTGCTTCCTGCTGCCCTTGGCCATCTGAGGCCAGTGTCCCTGAGCCAGTTCCGGCCTCTCTGTCGGATCTGCCCATGTCTCCACCCTGAGCCCTCAGCCCTCCCAGGATTGCCCTGGACCTGGGCAGGCAGCCGCCCTGACCTTTGGTGGAGTGCTGGCCGTCCCTGGGATGCTGGCTTTGGTGTCTTGTCCACTCTGCTCGTGCAGGTTGGTCCTTGGAGGCAGTGTGTGGGACTAAGTCTGCAGAGAGGGTGCCTTTTTCTGAGCCCATGGAGGTCCGCCGTGCCTGTGGGCAGTAGGTGGACGGGCCAGCGCTGCCGGTAGCACGCGACGGTCTTCTCGTCTACCCTCAGGCCACAGGCGCTTGACGGCCGCCTGCCACAGCTGTGGGCCAGTGGCAATGCCCGCGTTCAGTCTGGAAATAGGCACTGGTGTAACTGACGATTGTTCCAGGAAACAGGCATCACCATGCCGACCTTTCCTCTGGTTCTTTAAATGTTACCGAGTCGTTATGAAGTGCTTACAGCATCTCTGTCTGGTTGAAACCCTACAGTATACAACGTGCCACTATTAGATTGTGGAAATGGTCGTCCAGCCTTTGGGACTGACATTTAATAAAACACCTGTCCCTTAAATTATAGTCGGAATCATGTCACCAGTTGACGGCGAGGTCTGAGGGGCAGCTTTTGTCCGTGTCGGTCAGTCCATGTCCGAGGGCCCAGAGCAGGCCTGGCCCAAGGGAGGTACCCGCCCCGGCTGCTGAGTGGACGTCCGAATGTTCTCGTACGTGTTGCCAGCTCCTAGAGCAGTGGAGCTGGTTTTCCTAAACATGTTTTCACCATCAAATTCGTTTATTTAGACTAGGAAAGAGCTTTATACTCGGTCTTGTGGAAGCGTAGTTCCATGTTTACATTGGCGGCCAATTGTGGGAAGTCTCAGAACAACCCTCATCCATCTAAGAAACAGTTACTGTCACTAATTAAATGCCAGAGTTGCACCTTTAAATAACAGAGCTTCCAAACCACACTAGGAAAGTTTCGTTATATATAAGATTTTATTCACGACTTGGTTAACTGGCATTACCATTGTTTATTGGGAGTCTGTATTTCAAATAGTGCAGACAAAATTCTCTCAGTGCCATTCATTCCGTTCTTTTCCTGTTAACTCCAGCCAGCGGCGGCCCCGCTCCTTGTCCCAGAGACCCTGACGGTACTTGTTAGAACCAGGGTGTCCCCAGAGCTTCAGTTTCTTGGGCAGGTGCTGGGTGTGCGGCCGCCGAGCATGCATCTGTGGTGGGAATGTGTGTCGGGCCTGGGGTCCAGCCGACGCATGTGGACGGCTGTCCGGGCAGCGCGTGGGTCCAGCACAGGACCCGCTTCACGATGGGAGGTCTGGAGAAGACTGAGCAGGTCTGTTGTCCTCAGGGAAACCTCAGCCAGCTGGTGTCTTCAAACTGGCCGACAGGTTTAGTGCGGCGCCTGGGCCGGCCGACCAGGCACTGGAGGAAAGCACTGTGGCCTCAGGCGTCCTGTGTGCTCTCAGTTTTCAGGAGACGGACAACGCCTGGCATGGAGGGTGTCTGGCGCTGGCAGAACTGGGCAGAAGAGGCCTGCTGCTCCCTTCTCGACTCGCGGATGGTGAGTACCGCATGTTCGCTCAGCAGTCAGGCTGTTTGCAGCACGTGGGGTGTCTCTCAGCATGGCCTGCCGTGAACACATGGCACGCCTCTGCCCTCACTGATAGTGTGAGTGTGTGCAGGAGAGAACACACTTCTGTCGGCCCTTCTGATTTCCTACGTGCTGCTTCTCCCTGCTGTGCAATCCGATGCCACAGGTAGGCTGTATATTCATGAGCCACTGTGACGTCTGCGGTTTCCTCGTCCCCCAGAAGCAGTTTTCACCCTGGTGGGGTGCTGTGGCCTGTTCAGAACACATGCACTGCCGTCGTGGTTCTCACCTGGTGTAATGTCACAGTCCCCTGGGAACGAGGCTCCCCCAGCGAGGGGTGGGTGGAGGGCCTGAGGAAGCGAGGCCGTGGGCCTTCCCTGGATGTGGCCACCAGTGCTTCTGGGCAGGAGGAGAGGATACTGCAAAGGGTGGCGTGTGTCACCACAGATGCCTCACACCAGGGAGGTGACTGCTGTGCAGGACGGAGACGCTTGGACAGACGAGTGCATCTTGCCCACCAGCGCCGCTGTGGGTGCGCTGGGCGCTGTGACCAGAGGACAGCTGCAGGCCCCGTGATTCGACTCTGCCTATTTTCCTAGCTTGGTGGAGACACAGTTTATATACCAGAGAGTTTGCCCATTTAATGTGCAACTCGATGATTTGTTGTATATTGACAGCGGTGTGCCACCACCATGGTGACCTGATTTCAGAACATTCTCCTTGTCCCACAAGGAAACCCTGTGCTTAGGAGCGGTCGCTCCCATGTACCCTCAGCACGCCCAGCCCCAGGCAGCTGCTGCTCTGCTGCCTCAGTGGGCCTTTTCTGGATGTTTCCTAAAACTGGAATATACAATGGTGTCTTTCACACCTGGCTTCTCTGATGCGTGTCATGTTGTAGTGCTCGTCATGCTGTGGCATGTGACGGCAGTACTTCCCCCTCTGACGACTGCGCTTACCCCGCTTGCAGGGGCAGCTGTTTATGTAGACACTTGCTAGCTGATGGGCACATGGCCAGTCATGCCGCTGGGGACCTTTGTGTAGTTTCTGCATGCACGTACAACTTCAGTTCTCGTGGGTAACACCTGGCAGTCTGACTTTTTGAGAAATTGCCAAACTGTTTTCTAAAATGGTTGTATAATCTCACATCCCACCAGCAGTGTCTGACAGCTCCAGTGTCGCCACCTCCGCTCCTCTTTGTCTGTCTTTTGATCCCAGCCATCCCGGGGAGTGTGCGGTGGCGTCTCACTGTGGTTTTGGTTTGTGTTTCCTGATGACTGATGACGTTGAGTGTCTTTTCTTGTGCTGTTGTCCATTTGGATTTCTTCCTTGGAGAAATGTCTATTCAAGTCCTTGAGTTTTTTAAAAAAATCAGGTTGCCTTTTTATTGTTATAAGAGTTCTTTATTCTGGACAGAAGTCTCTTACCAAATACATGATGTGCAGATATTTTCTTCCATTTTGTAGTTGTCTTTTCACCTTCTTGGTGGCACCATTTTATGCACCAGTTTGAAACTGTGATTCGGTCCCGCCCTCGGGACCTCTGTTGCCTGTGCTTCTGGTGTCCCATGGAAGAAATCGTTGCCAGAGTTACGGAGGGTCGCTCCTGTGGTTTTACCTCATCTTTATTCCATCCTAAGAAAGTGACGAACACATTTACTTGTGCAAATAGGTGTCTGTGAGTGAGAGCCTGTGAGAGCCTGGGTGTGCGAGTATGTCCTGCACTGAGACCAAGCCCTGGCTGGCGCGCTGACTGCAGTTTGACTTGAGGGGCTGAGCCTTCTCTCTGCTTGTCCTGCCTGGGACTGGCTGGTGTGCGAGGCCCCGGCGTCGCTTTCTCTTTTTTTTTCTTTCAATTTTTAAATTGTATTAGGTTCAGGTGTATTCTTAAATGTTTTATTAGGTCCGTCACATCTTACGGTGTCGGCGGTGTCCACTGATGACAGGGTATTGGTGTAAGAAATGAAAAGTGTCCAGCTCTTGCTTAAAAACTAGGGTCATAATGTGGGATGAGGGGCCCACGATCCTCGCTGGACTGTCTGGCCACCTCTTGCCCGGTGGTGCCCTTCCTGTGCCGGGTGGGGGTGGGAAGCTCTGCTGTCTCCTGCCTGGGAAGCATATAGCGCCAGGCTGGGTGGCAGCGATTCCGTCTTAGAGCAGGCTTCAGGGGTAGCATTCATAGTTCGTCTTCGTTCGTTTTTTTCCCCTTCTCCTCTGACTGGAGCATTTCACTGGCTCTGTCTTCAAGGTCACTGATTCTTCTGCCTGCTCAAGTCTGCTGTTCCATCCTCCACGGAGTGTTTCGTCTCAGTTACTGTACTTTTTCGTTCCAGGATTTCTATATGGTCTCTTTTTACAGTTCCTATCTCTTTGTTGACATTCTGTATTTGTTCCGATATCATCTGCTTGGTTTCCTTTAGCTCTTGGAGCGTCTTTGCCTCTCCTGACCACATTACTCCCCACAGGCCTGTGCGCCTTAGTTCCCAAGGGAGCAGTTGGGCCTGGGAGGGGCCCCACTCTCTAGTGTTCCTGACGCGGTTCTGGCACGTCGTGTTCTGATAACCGTGTGCTTTATTGATTTTTAACATTTGTGCAGTTTTGAGCTGTTGGAGATTCCAGTCTGTAAGAAAAGTACAGACCGTAATAAGACATCTCTAATCTTGTGTGTGGAGTCCTTTTTCTGTTTTTTCTATTAAAATGTTTTTCTCCTTGAGTGAATATGTGCTAGCTTCATTTCATATCCACCCTGCTCTCCCTCTCTGTGGAGTGTGGTGTTTTGGTTGAAGGTTAAAACCTGTGATGGGGGGCAGTGTGCCATGGGCCATTGGGAAGACTATTTAGAAAGGTCATTGTCAGTATTTTGAAAAATTTCAATGTTAAATCAAGGGACCATTAAAACATTTTTTTAACTGTGTGATAGAATTCACTTGATATACAGTTCACCTATTTACAGTGTACAATTCAATGGTTTTGGCATACCTCATTATTCATTGTAGAATATGTAACAAAATTTTGCCATGTTAGCTATTTCTAACTGTACAATTCGGTGTCAGTAACTGCATTTATGGTGTTGTACAACTGTTATCACTGTTTCCAACTTTTTACAATCCCAAAGAAACTCTGTCCCCATTATACCCTACCTCCGCATTCTTCTCCCCCCTTCCTGGGCCCACTGCTCTGTGTGCCTCTAGGGACTCCCATACGAGGAGCTGTGCAATATCTGTCCTTCTGTGTCTCACTTCTTTCACTCGGCGTATTGCCTTGAAGGTTAACAAGCTGCAGCAGTGTTTCTTGTGGCCAAATGACCCCTTGGCCGCACAGGCCACTATCTGTGTCTGTCCGTCTGTCATTGGACACTTGGTCCCTTCCCTCTTTTGACTCTTGTGAGCAGTCCTCTGCTGTGCACATTGGTGCACACGTCTCTGTCTGAGTCCTTGTTCTCATTTCTCTTAGGTCTGTTCCTCGGAGTGGGGTTGCTGGGTCATACGGTGATTCTAAATGTAATGTTTTGAGGGTTTATCACTTTGTGTGTGTAAAGGTTAGAAGCTTACAGCTCTTACATCGGGTCCTACGTGAGTGCAGAGCGCTTGGACAGTTGACAGAGCAGCATGACTGGTTTTGGTCACCAAGCACCAAGCCTTTTAGAGGGATACAGAGGCCCACCCTGGTTTCTGTGGCTGTGGGTGTTGTGTGTCACCTTTGGAGGACATGCCCTCGGAGGGGTGGGGTCAGTCTTCAGCTGCAGGCGCACATAGGGCCTCTGCAGGAGTCTGTGGACAGCGCTGGCCTCAGCCCCCGAGAGCCCCCTCCTCAGTGAGCATCTCCCAGGCTGCGCTGCGGCAGGAGGGCAGGGCAGTCAGGAGCTGTCCCTGGTTCCTCTGCCTGTCATGGGAGATGACCGCTGGCACTTGGGCGAGCTTTGAAGCACATGCCGTCACAGTCTTGGGGCCCTCGACATAGGAGGTCTGCGTTGTCACATGTGTAAAATGTGAGGTGAGAGCATGTCTGTAGGTGAGAGGCGGTGGGTCCTGGACCTCAGCCTCTGAGGTGTGGGGCTGCATCCTGCCAGAGAACAGGGCTTTCCTGTGTTTGTTCTTTGCCAGAATCTACTGGTGCACGGGAACGGACGCCTTGGCGTGCTAGTGATAGCCGATCGTGGGCTTATGGTTTCGAATCGTGACAGCTGCGTGTTAGGTCAGTGCTGTGTGGTTATTTGAAGGTGCCCCTCGGGCGGGGTCTGCAGGGGCTCGAGTGGCAGCCTGACGTTACAGGGCCGTCTGTAACGGCCTTGTGTGCGCCTTAAAAGAATTGTGAGTAGCTCTGCATCCCTCTGAGTCAGGAACAGTGGTTTTACGTAAACTAAACGTGTTGCAAAGCAGTTGTTTGCTGTCCTGGGTACTGTCATTTTAATATAAAACCATTGCATCCAAATATATCCCTGGGCATTCTGATAGCTTCACACCCACCACCCTCCATTCAGAAATGCACAGACGGTCCTCCTTACGGGAGGGAAGTCCTCCTTCTCTTGTCTGCGTGACCCCATGTTTCCATCTACTTGTCCTGGAGGATCTTCCTCACGGCACATGTTTCTGTGCTTCCCTCTCATGGACCTGCAATGAGAGGACGTCTGTGAACGGAAACTGTGACTGTCATTTCCTGTGCCGTGAGGTGCTAAGTGTGTAAAAGGTGTCCTACATCGACTTTGTAAAGAAGTAGTTATTAGTACAAAGCTGTTCAAAACAACAGCACATGGCACTGTACTGGACTGCATTGCTTGAACCAGGAATGAGGAGCGGTTCTGCGTTGACACGTTAGTTTTATTTAAGCTTTTACTTTTTAGCTGTGCGTGCTGAGAAGCCTAGTTCCACACACAGGCCGCTGGGCCTGGCTCTTTGTTTCGTTCCTTGATCTCACCCGATGGCTCTGCGAGGAATGCTGGCCTTCTGGTGACAGTGGTTGATTCCCACCGTCAGCACCACATGCCCTTTCCAGGGGCCCTCAGCTGACACCCTGGGGGGTGCTGGGTGAGAGGTGCCCCTGGAAAGTGGTAGGAGGGGCCACTGAGCAGGCGAGCTAGGGTCGCCTGGTGGGCTTTTCTCAGGCAGCAGTTTTAGGAAGCGGAGGAAACTCGTCCTAACACACTGGGAGGCTGAGGGTCCCATGGAGTCGCCGGGGGCCAGGTGCCCGGATATGATGGCCATTGGTCCTGGTGCTCACACATGCCGTCACACGTGCTGTCCTATGGGCTGTCACACGGGCTGTCACGCCATCATGCACACCATCACACAGGGTGTCACACTGTCATGCATGCTGTCACATGGGCTGTCACACAGGCTGTCATATGGGCTGTCACGCCATCATGCACGCCATCACACAGGGTGTCATACCGTCATGCATGCTGTCACATGGTCTGTCACACGCCGTCACATGGGTTGTCACACACACCGTCACGCACACCGTCACACAGGCTGTCACACACTGTCACGGCTGTCACGCTGTCACACACGCTGTCACATGGGCTGTCACACAGGCCATCACACACACTATCACAAGGCTGTCACACACACACGCTGTCATGTGGTTGTCATTCATGCTCACATACATACTCTTTTTCTCTGTTTTAATTGCTCCAGCTGTATTCTTTTTTTCCACTGAGTTTTTTATGGCAAAATAAAGTATAACGCAGAGTTCATATTTGTTTTCATTTTGTGTATCCTTAAAGTTCACCTATGAGTTTATTGGAAAATCAACAATATATACATCATTTTCGGAAGTGGAAAATGAGACTAAACGAGTCATAAAATTCACTGTAAGGTTATAAGGAAGTAGGATATGTTGATAGTAGCTTCCCAGTAACACATTTTCCCCAATGGAAATAAATTATTTGTATAAATAGTCTCTTGATGTTTGTTTATCACTCAGTCGTGACAGATCACTTAACGCTAGTACTGAAAATGTTTTTTCTTGGCATTTCTAGTAATTGTCATTCACTTCATTAACTACAGGAGATTTAATAACAGTTAAAACAATTTGTTCCAGGGCTAAGTTATTTATAGGAAAAGTATTTTTAAAAGATTTCGTATGAGATGGCTTACACCTAAAAGTTACCTTTTAGTTCTATGCATTTCATTTGACATTTTACAAAAATAAAAGCCAGTGTTTAACTCATTAATCTTAGACTATGACTCATTCAAATATTTTTACAGCCCAAAATGGAAGCACCTGTTAATATTCATGCTTAATATTTACAAAAAAGTGAATTGCAACTTTTTTTGGGGGGGGGAAGAAAACTATACTGTAAAAATCGAAGCTGCCATTGCAGATTTGGGGTGCTGTGACCTGGCCTAACAGGCGCCGTGGTTCTGGGCCTGGCGGGCGGCTCTAAGACACCCGTGTTCGTTTCCGGAGCGTGAACACTCTGGCCGTGTCGCTCGGCTTCGACTTCTTAGCGCCCTGCTGGGACTTGCCTGCTTCCCGCGGGCTTGTCCTCTTCTGCCCTTTGGGCCTGAGGTCACTCTGAGTCTCCTGGCTTTCCGTGGCTCCGGGAGCGGCTGTGTCTTGTTGGCAGGTGGGCTCCTTGGCCGAGGGCTCCCCGTCGCCCACGCGCGCGGCCCCAGGGCTGTAGGCTGCCAGTTGGCACAGGGCCACGGCCGCCGTCTGCTTCTGCTCGTCACCGCTGTCCGCTGCTCGTATGTCCTGGGCCTTCCTGCTGGGGGTCGTCACCGGGGCTTCGTCAGAGCCAGGGCTGTTCTGCTTTGTGTCAGTATGGGCTGGCCCATCTCCAGAACCTTCTGGCTCAGCCTTCTGAGCAGCAGCGGCAGTGGGTTCCACCTCCCCCGGTGGGCGGTGGAAGACAGGCCTGGGAGTCAGGGCGTTGCAGGGGTCCCTGACCGACAGGTTGAGAGGCATGTCCTGCAGCTCTGTGAAGTCCCTGTACACGGGGCCGCAGGCGGCTGCCAGCTTGGTCTCCGACTTCCTGGAGAGATTCAGCGGCGCCATCCTGGAACCATCTTCTGGGCTGGAAGGCATGGCCTCCGTGTCGCGAGGGGCGCTTCTTATCTGGGCCGGAGCGCCCGCATCTACAGCGTCGAGGCTGCAGGAGGAAAAGGGAAAGCTTAATGGGAACCTTGCCTGGGAACCTGCCGTGTGCAGCGCTTTGGGTGGGTGTGAGGTTGATAACAGCACAGGGGGACATTCATCTGGAGGTTCGGGGAAGGAGTCATTCTTACCTTTTCTGAGACTCGTCTCTGTTTTCCGGAGCCTGGGGGTGTGTGTGCTCTGGGCTTTTCTTGACTGGCTTGAAGGCCACGAGGCCCTGCTCAGGTTGCGGGAGCCTTCCCAGGACGCTCAAGGCGGGCTTGTCTGAGTGGCTGCACAGCGCCACGCAGGGCTGGCTTGTCTGCGTGAAGTTGGTGGGACTTGGCCTTCCAGGAGAGCCCGTGGCCGCGCTGCCGGCACGTGGGCTCATTTTGGTCCCGTCTGTGTCCCTCTGCCCATCTTTGGAAGGGTCTTCAGCCTCAGGAGTCAGACGCTCCTTCTCAAACTCTGTGTGTTTTTTGTGGGAGCTGGAAGAGTTTAACTTGGACAGACTCGAGGCTGGGTAGACTAGGGCGGCTTCGTCCAGTAGGTGAGAGCTCTGATCGTGTGAAAGGCCAGCGATGGGTGGGAGCCTGAGGCCGTAAGAGGAGAAAGCAGACTCTGGCCTGTAAAATCCGTAAGGAAGTGACAGGTTGGAGTGATACTGCTGGAGCAGCCTGTAATGGTCATAGGCCGAGGGCGGCGGGTTCACGTGCTTGGGCACTGGCCCGGGGTGAGGCAGGAAGTGTCTCTGGTCTTGGGCCCCGTAGACGGAAAGCAGGGCGGCGTCACACTCAGGTGGGTTCCCGGCCAGTAGGTAGGGTGAGTAAATAGTGGCCAGTCCGTGCTCCGTGTAAAAGTGAGGCGGGTACTCTGGGATGGCAGGGTGCATGTAAGGGGAAAGGGCCCCGAATCCCTTGGTAGGTGGGATTTTGTGTGGAAACTCGGGCGGGAGGAAAGGAGAGCCAGCTTTCCAGGGGTGGCTGGGGGTGTGGAAGGTGGTGGCGGCCTTGGCGGTGGGGCTGGGCAGGGCCAGCGTCTCTGGCGCCTCTGCAAGCTCTGGCCCTTTGAGTCTGCGCTCTCCCACAGGAACGAATGCTGAGGGCCGCCCAATGCCTTCCGGAGTGGCAGGCGGAGCTCCGGTGGTGGCCTCAGGCGCTAGGCTGGGGTGCACTGCTTCCCGCTGTAGAGCAGGCTTCTGTCCGGGGCCCTTGTGTGTCCCGCGTGCACGCAGGTCCACGTTCTCTTTGACGTCGTCCTTGGCGAGGCCGAGAGGAAGCTTGGCGTCCGGGTGGGGCAGCCCATTTGTGACACACTTAGAGGAGGTGGGCTTCATGGCTGAGTCGGACTGATGGCTTTGCTTAGGATCTAGAGAGTTAGACTTAGGGCACTTGGGAACACGGTCCTGCTCTGATACCAAAGTGATGGAGTTCTTGCACAGACCATACTTCATGTGGTTAAAAAGATGCGACTTTTCATTGCAGGTAAAGGGACACTGGAAACACTTGTACTTGAAGGGTTTCCCTGGAGGCCTTGGGATGTAATGCGGCTTCTTTGGTTTCCGCTCTTTGAGAAGGCTCATTTTCCTCCTTGGGGCGGCCTCCCCTCTTCCCAGCGGAGCGCTCACAGCTAGCCCCTATTCCGCTCACACTCAGTGGCTCAGAGACGTGTACGTCCGCCTGGCTCTGCTCTCCTTCCACACGCCCCTATTTGAAGCCAGCTCCACGTGCTGTGTGTCCAACCAGGACGGTGGCACTCATTTGCGGCCTGGAACTGCAATGGAAGAGCAGAGCCTTAGTGTCGGGATGCTGGCGGAAGGACTCACGGGAACCTGACCTCACATGGGTCCCTGAAGGTCGGAGGCCAGGCCCTGGGAGCTGGAGGAGCCATGTGCACTCCGTGGGGCCGTGAGCGTCAGCTGCCCCCCTCGGCGGCCGGCACCCCCACCGCGGAGAATTACCTCGGGGCCAGGAGGAATGCTGGCTGCTTGTTTAGTGTCAGTCCT
This sequence comes from Rhinolophus hipposideros, assembly GCF_964194185.1. Lineage (NCBI taxonomy): Eukaryota > Metazoa > Chordata > Mammalia > Chiroptera > Rhinolophidae > Rhinolophus > Rhinolophus hipposideros. Next base: position 53,642,117 of record NC_138066.1, read on the forward strand.
GAGAATACCTGTCATTCTCTGAGTTTGGGGACCTGGGGCCTCAGATGTGAGAAGGCTGAGTGCCTGTGGGGACCCTGCCCCATCCAGGCACAGAGTTTCTGGCCTGGGTCATGTTATAGTGAGCGGGTCTGACCGCTCAGAGTGACTGCGGGAAGCCTCTCCGCACCCCTGGTCACCGTCCACGTGTGACGGCCACTCGGTGCTCCCCATTTTGCCACGTGTGGTGTCCTGCCACACGTATTAGCCGGGAGGAGGCCTCCTGCCTCTGAAGCCACATGCGAAACCCAGTATCGGGGAGCAGCTCTTGTGTTCTCAGATACAAACGCAAGGGTGGGTCTGTGTGGATGCACTTGGTTTCGACGTGCTGCCCAGGTGAATCTGAGGGACCCCCACTCGGGTCGCTGCCACTGGTGAGCCCAGGAGTGAGGTGCCCCCGTCGGGCCGGCACACAGTGGGCAGCCGAGAGCGGGGCTGGCCAGGCGTTTGCCTGCCTTTCCAGCCTCACCTCCTGTGGCAGAACCGGAGCTCTGCGGCCCTCAGCAGTCAGGAGGTTGGGAGGGACCAGGGGAGCCCGGTTAGCAGTGCCTTTGTGAAGAGTTTGGATCAGTGTAGGAGTGAGGAAGCCTTCTGGTAAGTGGCCGCCCAGGCCTCGGGCCACAGCCATCCTGGTCCTGATAGGCAGCAGGCTGGGCCTTGGAGGCCTGGGGGCTGTCCCCTCCAGGCCCTGGGTCCCAGCGGAGGCTGGAGGCGGGAGGCTGCCAGGGTGTCTGGCCTTCAGGTTACCTTCCTGGAGTGTCCTCCTCCCCCCGCCCCTCCCCCCTCCCACTTCCAAGCGACAGCTCTCACTGCCTCCTCGCCCAACAGACCCCGGAGTGTCTATGTGGGAGGAAAGATGGGGGCTGCAGGAACTGAGGCCCAGCACTGTCATTTGCGTACAGGTGTGAAAAGGAAAAGGTCTGCAGCTTCTACATAATTTCATACGGCTTAAAAATAAAGTTCAAAGGAAATGATTTCACAGAACTTTCCAGCCGCAGTTTTGCTTTAAGGAATGGGCAGATGGGGTTGGATTTCATATATAAAGCGTCCCTTTCTCCATTTGGGCCGTTGTGAGGCACTTACTAGGAAAGCAGCCTTTTGAAAACAGAACTGCGTCTGGGAATCCAAGTCAGCCTGGTGACTGGCTGCGCCTCCTGGCGTCCCACCTGTGAGATGAGGTCATAGGGGCTTTTCTGGGAGGAGGGCTGAAAGTGGGAGGAGTGGAGCTTTAATTTTCACTCGGATACCTTAAATTCTCAGCAAGCTATCAGATTTTATTCTCAGCAAACTGGTTTCTCTACTCATTTATTCGTATTTCTTAAAAGTCCAAAATAGCACGCTCCCACTGACAGCCTGTCTCTTTTAGGCTGTTTTATCATCCAGATCCTTCAGAGACCTGTTGGTTTCCAGACAGGTGGTCTGGTGGATGGAAGGCTGCGCTTCCTGGATGCCTGCAGCCTCCCTGGAGTTTCTACCTGAGGCACGTATTTGCATGAGGAAGGATGTCTGTGGCTGCCCCGTCTGTGGGCAGGGTATGTGGCAGGTAGAGCCTGGCCCCCGCCCCCCCCCCCACCTGTGCTATGCACCCAGGTCTCTCTGCCCAGTCTCCCAGTGTGTCTGGCTGCAGGAGCTGCAAGGCTGACCGTAGCTTTGCGACTTTCTAATTTCCCCTCTTATTGTAGCAAAAACGTGAAATAACTCTTTATGAGTTCAGCCCATGCCTTGGGGGCCAGATACGCTCTGGGTGATAAAAACACAATTTCCTCGCCTCCCGTAAGGAAGCGATTGCAGCCAGCACCCAGCCAGCCCAGTAAGTCAGCGGGCCTGTGCTGGCACGTCTCCTTATGCTCCCTGATTCTGAAGGCGTGAGAACCTCTGCAAGTCAAGTTCCCATGGTTGCTCAGGGTGTGTTACGGCAGAGGCCTGAAAACTGATGAGTTCATCGCTAGCTGCGAGCACCTCGGTCTAAATGATGACAGTTGCAAAACGTTTATCGGGTGGGGGCCCAGAGTTCCAGCGAGACCGAGAGTGGACGCAGACATGCCCTGCACAGAAGTTCCCTCAGGATTTAAGGAATGGTGACGTCAGTTCTGGGAGCAGTGTGATTTAGTATCGCTGATACCTTTCGGCAACAATCTAAATAAGCCGCACTGGTTAGTTTTCTCAAAGGCTGGTTTATAGGAGGTGAGCTATGTATAAATTATCATAGCATTACCCCAAATAATAATTTGGAACTAATTGCTTTTCTGTTAATATGGACCTTTTTCACTCAGGTGATGTTGTGTGTGGACTTTCGGTCTGAACTTTCTAAGCTTTGGGGGATTGGCTCACAAGAGGAAAACAGGTTTTGGGGGGATGTCCTTGGTGCCAGGGTTCTGGGAGCTGAGCAGACCCCAGAGTTTCGTTGTTGGGAGCTCAGCTGCCCGGAAGCTGCAGGTGCAGCCGGGTCCGTGCCTCGGGGTAAACTGACTTCTCAGGGTTGCCCAATTCGCTAATTCAGACAAGGGACACAGGTGCTTCAGGTGCCAGTGGGGACGGGCGGAGCTCCCTCAGCCATAGTGCAGTCACGTCAGAGAAAGAAGTCGGGGACCAAGGCTCTTAGAAGCTTTCCAGGGCACAGCCTGTCAGGCCTGCCCTTCCCCGGGAGGTTTACGGGTTAAATGTTGCCTAACATCCAGCCCAGAGCTCTACCTGTTTGTCTTAGGTGGGTTTGCATTTGGACGAAGTGCTTTCTGGTAGTGATGACACAGGCTTTGTTCTGCGCTTCCCCAGGACGCAGTCTTCTGCTTAGTCAGTACTGACCCCAGGGCTGTCTAGCGAGGTGTGAGTACAGCAGGACCCTGCAGTGTTAGCCTGTTTTCAGGTTCAGATGTTAGCTTATTCCTAAAAGGCGCTTATGTGGCACAGTGTTTTCACCTCTCCTTCACTCCCACTCCATTGTCTCTGAAATACGTGGGGTCCGGTCTCTGCCTGCCTCCGAGGGGCCCTGCTGTCAAGAGCACCTCCTCTGTGAGGGGGCAGCATGCCCGGCAACCTGCCTCCGAATTGGCAGCTGGTGGACAGTATCCACAATGGGGCCTGCAGGCAGTGGGGCCCAGTGACTGGAGGTCCCCACCAGGCCCCATGGAAGCTTCCACAGAGCTTCTCCTGCTCCATTCAGTGTCCCCTTGTGACTTTCCAAGCCTTCTAAGCACCTGCTGTGTCCTGCTGACCTGCTTTCCTGCTGAGGGCGGCCCTACTGCCGCATCTCTGCCCTGCTCCTTGCCCACACCCATCAGATGGGCACAGCTGCCCACACACACGCTGCTCGGAGCGCCCTGCGGTTTCGATCGGCCCCAGGGTTTTGTTTGCTTCTGTTTGAAGTGCTAAGGTGCCAGTGTGCTGTCTTCCCATAGGTTCCCAAGTGTGGACGATTAATGTAGCTGCCAGTTAGCATGATAGTGAGTGGCTGGCAAATTTGCAAAGTTTCTGAGGAGTTTGAACCCTGGAAAATAGACGCGAGCAGGAAATTTGTTTTGAATTCTGATAGGACACAATAGAGGTAATTACAGCTTAACTTTATGGGCCGTTGCTGTGCCGGGCTGGGAGGCTGTGCCCTGAAATCACGCTGAGAGTCCCTTCGGTGTGGCGGCCGGCTGGCAGAGGGCCTCGTCAGGTGGAGCGCTCTGAAGGGCATGCTATAATTACAATATTGTGAGGTGGCGTTGTTGCATAACTCAGGGACACGCCATTGTCGCCTACCCACTGGGGTGTTGCAACAACCAGATCTGTGAGTTTTACTCCAATTGAGCTTTTCCAGTGATTAACCACCACTCCCTCCCAGACTTTTGGTTCTTTAAACTAAATGGTAAATTTCAGGACAGCCATGACCTGGGACAAAGATAGCTTCCTGGGGTGGGAGCTGGCAGCCTGGGCCCAGAGAGGAAGCGGGGGCTCCTGGTCTCAGCAGGGGTCCCCAGGGACACACCTGAGCGCCCAGCTGTCAGCCGAGCTGCCCCGGCTCAGCTGCCTTGTTCCTCCTCACAAAACCCAGTCCCGCTCGGTTAAAGCACCGGGAGGGCTCCGCTGATGCAGAGCGATGAGGACGACAGATGGAGACAGATTTCACCCAAACGAAGCCGCCTGGCTCGCCCGCAGCTGATGACTTAGTCAGTGGTTGTTCTTGTAAGATTTATGAGAAACTTTATGAAGGAAAAAAAATCTCTCCTTTTTTATATATAGGGATCCTCTTTCATTAAGATTTTTTTGTAACCTTATGTCAAAACAGCACTTATTTTAAACTTTAAAAAGTTTCAAATTTAAAGAAACTATAAATTAAAATCAGCAATTTTCTAATCACACATCTATCTATATATAATCCTTTTATGTTGAAATTTATCATAGTTTATTTTTAAGGTGAGGATTAGAAAAGCAATAATATAAATTTGAGTTTTGCCTGAAATCTCAGCACTTTATGGTGGAAACGAGGACTTCATGTCCACGTCCACTTGTTCGCAGGCTTAGAGTGGCGTGGAAGCCTCATAAGAATGGCCCCACTGCTGTGCACCTGCCGGGCCCCCGGTGGCCCTCGGAGCACACAGCAGGGCAGCAGGCATTCCCGAGCCATCCAAGAGGAGTTCAGAACACAAACGTGAATTTGAGAAGAAATGGCAGGTACTTACCAGAGGCAGGCAGTGCCGGAGCCGCCGAGCTGCAGCCGCGGGGCCCAGGGACAGGGCTGTTCTCAGGCTGGCTGCTCTCCGGAACTGGAGCGCCGTCCCAGTGGGAGGGGTTTAAGTGTAGGAGTTGAGCCCTCGGGGCGTAGAGATGCACCTGATATTCTCCTGCCCGCAGCTACGATTCATGTGTTTGCTCCCACGTGTTTGCACCCACCGAGCAATTTCCCCGGCAGCGTCACCGTGGGCCCAGCCCAGCGACACTTCTGTGCCGCACAGAGGCTCCCTGATCGGCTTCCCGAGTGCCGAGGTCCGGAGGCCAGCCGCTCACGGACCTCGAGGGTTCCTGGTTAGCGTAGAGACTAATGGGCAGTGGTGGGACTGCAGTGCATACCTGCCGTTGTAGTAAAGACGCCGTGGGTGCCCTTCCACACGGGCTCCAGCGTGTGAGGGAGCAGCTTCACCTCCCCTGACAGACCAACCACACAGGTCTGCCCTTTACCCCGCGCTGGCCGTCTTTGTCCCTGTCCTCGAGAGAGTGCCCGGGGGGAGGGAGGGAGGGCAGGAGGGAGGGGGAGGGAGGCAACCCCAGCCGCAGGGACCTGCCAGTGCACGCCAGGACCAGCACCCAGCACGCCGCGGGGCGGGCTGCCTGCCGGTGGGACTCGGGCTCTTGCACACCCCTCTGCCCTTTTTCTTTTTTTCTTTTTTTTTTTTTAAATAACCGAGACACTTGATTTTTGAGCCCATTTATCCCCCTCTTCAGTAAACTGCTTGCTATTTAATCGGTGGCTGACTCCCCACTGTTATGTGGTGTCAGTTTGGGGAGAGAGCAGGGAGCCAGTGGTGTGGGCTGGGCTCCTGACTCAGCACGGGGGTGGGGGGGTCAGGCCAGATACTGTTGTTATGTGTGTATGTTTGTTTCTTTAAAATTTTAAGACAAGATTTTTTTTCTTGGCTTTACCTTTATGTTGAACTCTTTAAGAAAAAAGTTTTTAGTTACTTTTGTTTGTATTAGACATCTATATAATTTAGAGTGAAAAATAGTTTTGTCACAAAGAGTAGCAGTTCCCTGCTGTTCCCCTTACCTACTGCTGGGGAACAAATCACACCAAAACTCAGAGACGTAACCATCGTCTCATCACGTCTTATGATGCCGTGGGTCTGGAGTTTGGACAGGCCTCTGCTGGGCCTCACTCCGTGGGCGTTGCTGGTGTTGAGCTGCAGGTGCCTGGTCTGGGGGGACCAAGGTGGCTTCTCTCGCCTCCCTGTGTCCCGGAGGGGACAGCTAGGCCCCTCCCTCTCCAGTTAGTACCACTTCAGAGGTCTCTCCGGGAGGGTGGTCAGGCTTACTTACTTGGCTCAGGACTTGGAGAGAGCAGAGTATAAGCTTCCAGTCCTGGAAAGGCAGGTGGAGCACGTCACAGCTCCCCTGCTGTCCCCTTCCCTTGCCTTACCTCTCTGTGAGGGGCTACCAGGTTGCCACTCCACTCCCAGTCTCTGCCAGGGGACCACTTGGGCTTCTCTTACCTGAGTGCCTGGAGTTTGGCTCCTTGATTCCAAATAACCTCCCTCTGCTCATCCTTTCCCTCCACTCTGCACTGCTCCCGGTCTGGGTGTTGCCTGTGGCCTTCCCTTTACGGAAAACGGGAGTTCCGCCGGAGCTTGTCAGCCCCTTCCTTGCCTGCCTGCCTATCTCCCTGGGGTCTTCTCCCTCTTCCCCGTATGGGGTAGGGAGGCCCTGCGTCCCAGATCCCGCATCTCGTCTGGACTGATCCTTCCTTTTGTTTGCAGCTCATGCCTGTTGTGGGCGCCGAGAAGGAGTATCACAGAGGTGCATGATTTAAAGTGACCTGGCTGACACTGGCTAGTAGGGCACCTGGGCCAGAAGTCATTCCCCTGCAGGGTTTGACATCTGGCATTCGGTGTTATGGGTCAAAAGCTTGACGCCATTCCGATTCCCGGTTCTTTGCCCAACACTTTCACACGGACCATCTCAAAGACACACACGTAGCTGCAGCACACGTGGTGGCACGCGGCCCTCCTAGTTGTCCCTCTTTCTGCAGGGTCTGTTGTTTCACTGGATACCCTTTCTGCCCGGGTCCGGTGCTGAGCGTGGGCTGCTGGGCATTGGACTCTGCGTCCAGTCCCACTGTAAGGTGTGCTGACCCATGGATGGGGGATGGGGAATGGGGCAGGGACGGAGAAGTCCTTGTCCTGGAGGAGCAGTGCTCTCCTGGGGGCTTCACAAGCCTGTCAGCCTGGGGTGGGACTCCAGGCCCTGCCCGCCTGTGCTTGAGGCCACCTACTAGGCCTGGAGCCCGTCTCCCTGGACCAGGTCGCCGCTTTCTTCAGGTGCCCCAGGCTGTCACCCTGGCCCAGCCATGTGTGCTGGGAGGTTGCTGCCTTGAACCCAGCAAGGGGCTGGCGCTTGGCGCCTTCTGTGAATGGGCGAAGCGCATGCATGAGGTGCTCTGGGTCCTCCTCACCTGTCCCATGTGTGTGGGGGACACTCGCAGGTCGGCTGACTTTCTCAGGCGGGCACTTGATTTCTCATTTTAGGAAATTTCTGAGGTTACCAAATGGTTGACTAATGGAGAGAAGTGAAGGCACAGGTGGCCACCTGAGATCGGCCAGACTGTGCAAGCGAGTTTGGGCACGTGCCCTTGGTGGGCCCTCGTTTTCCTCTGACGAGGGAGTGCAGGCTTCCTCTGTACCTCGAGGTCTGAGCACTTGAATTTTAATTTGCTTATTATTCTGGTAATGCCATTAGGAGAATTTTTGTGGAACTGGAGCTGCTTTATTTGGGATGCTGGGAGGGGGGAACACACTGGCCCTTCCTGCCCCCCCCCCCAGCGTCTGCTGGGCGATGCCCTTCACTGGGGAGCAGGAGCCACCCCTGCAGCCCTGCACCCAGTGCGAGGTGGCAGGTTCTAGGCAGGTGGCCTGTGGCCCAGGGAGCGTGCAGAGCGGAGCAGAGGGTGACGGGGGCCCTGGTTCCCCAGGGCCCTGCAGTTCCTTGAGGTCTGAGAGGGAACTGACTCAGGCCCCCGAGGATCCCCAGCCCCTTCCCTCCTGCTGGTCCTGGGTTCCCTGCTCCTCTGTTTCCAGGAGCAGGTCAGCAGCTCTGTTCTCCACTTTGCGGAATCTCTACTAAGAGGTGCTTCCCACGTGGAGATTTCGGGTACGTTCAGGACCGTGAACAGAAGTCATTAAGTTCAGTTGAATAAGGACAACTGAGAACATTAACCCAGAGATTTCTTTTTTCTCTTCTTCTTTTTTCCTTCATGCTGCAAATGATGTCGGTGAAAAACATAACAGTAAAATATAGACATGAGCAGACAAAAGACGGCGAGGGCCAGTTCCTGGGACTTGTCTGGCCTCCCTCCCGGGCTTCCGCCGTGGCTCCGGCTGCTTTTCCACCCGTGATGTCCCATCTGAGTGCTGAGTGCAGAGACCACTGAGTTCCCTCCACAGCAGTGAATCTTTTTTATCCCCCAAGACCTTTGTTTTGGTTCTTTTTCAATCTCCCCTGTCCTTTCCTTAGTTCCATTACTCCTCCTGTGTCTTTACAGTCCTAGGCTTGGCTGTGATAATGTCTGTCATTTCAAGTTCCTGGACTTCTGATGCTCTTGTTGCATCTGTGGACTCTCCCTCCTGTGCTTTCGTCATTTAAGGGATTCCTGGGGTGGCTCTTCAGGCAGGGGGGAGGGTCACTCGCACCTGTGATGTGTCCTGCAGCGTGGCTTTGTGACGCCTCTGCAGGACACTTGGGGCATAGCCCACTGCAGGGGCGTGCACGGCCACGCTGGGGGCTCCGAGTTCTCATGGGACCCCTTTTCCTTCACAGCCGCAGGAGGAACGAGCCCCCTTTGTGGCATCTACACCAATCCTTTCTTTTACCAGGAGATGCTGATAAAAGATGGGTGGGCTGGAGTTGTACGGGATCTCAGCAGGCCACAGCCACTTGTCCCGAATCAGCCCGAGGGCGGCTGGTTCCCAGCTACTCTGGGGGCGGTGATCGAAATCGTGGCTGTAGAATCTCCATGGAGCACCAGACACTGTTCTGAGCACTTAGGTAAATTTCGGGTCCTCACGCTCACCCTGGGTGCCTGAGCTTCCTGAGAAGGGAAGGGGAGAGTCCCGCCGGGCCCACAGCCCATCGTCCCTTCGTCTCTGCCCCATGCTGAGCTGGGCCTGGAGCTGGGCCTGGAGCTGGGGCCCGTCCTGCCAGCTCCGCGAGGGAACAGCTGCACGTGGACTGGTCACTCGGCCCCCGGGCTGTGGCTGCTCTCATCCGTGTACAGCTCTGTGTGTGGCTTGGCAGCACCCCTGACTGACAGGTGCCCAAATTACACTCAGGGCTGTAACAAGCAGAAATCAGTGGGGATGCAGAGAGAAATGGACAGTCGGTATCCTCCTGAGAGCACAAAACAACTCAGTTACTGACAGGTCACTTAGGAGACAGGGGTACATGGTTTGGGCAACAGAAAGAACAGCCTTCATTTCATGGGTTTATTCAGAACCCTGCAGCCAGCATGCGGGAAGGACCCATTCCCGTGCACAGGGGTCCATATGCTGGGCCTTTGAACAAGCCTCGGGCCATTTCAGAGAATCACCAGTGTCCAGACAGCATTCTCTGACCAGAGAGCAGTGACATGAAAAGTCAGATACGTAATGGTACAAGTAAGATATAAGGTTTTAGTTTGAAAATGTGGATTTCTAAATAACAGACAAATCAAAGAAAAAAGAAATCCTAATAGAAATTTTACAATAAAAATGTAAAGATGGAAATGATAGTGACAAAATTGTGACACATCTGAACTTCTGAGACGGAGGTGGCAGTGAGCTCAAAGGGAGATTTAAAACCTTCAGCAGGAGCTGTGAAACTGGGGCCCTTGGGCCCAGGCTGGCTTTGGCCTGTTTTTGTACAGCCTTGGAGCCAAGAATGGCTTCTCCTTTTTAAACATTGGGAAATAAAAAAAAGAGGAGGAAGAATTCTACCTGTGGCCTGCAGAGCCTGAAATTCTGGGCTCTGGCCCTTGGCAGAGATCATCGGACCCCGCCCAGCCAGTTGGAGCGTGAAGGAGGGCAGCTCAAGCTGCAGGACGGGGTCCCATCAGAACCAGCAAGAGAGGAGAGCAGGCACAGGGACATTTTTTGAAAAGGCAGTGAATGAAAGGGGCAGACTTCTGGCTCACGGTGGGAAATGAGAGGTGGCATACCTGTGTCCGCCGTCTACACGCGAGCTAGTACCGGCGCCGTGGAGCCTGGAAATGACATTCAGAATATCTTTTGCTAATTAGTGTGGTAGGTCATACAAACTGGGCATTCCTAGGAAAACACTGGTTGAAACAGCCCAGTGCAGTAGAGAGGTACTTCACCTGTGCTTCAGTCCCTCGTTTATAAGTTGGGGTAACGACTACCTGCCTGTGGGGCTTTGAAAGAGGAGTTCTGCTGAGCTAGGGCTTACAGTCCATCCCGCTCGTCCATTTAAAGGGTGCAGTCAGTGCTTTTAGCTCAGCTGTGCGGCCGTGAGCACAGTCCATTCTGGAACATTGCATTACCCCCCAAACACTCCATAACCCTTGGCCGTCACCCTGAAACCCCTGTCCTGTAGCCCTGCACAACCACGAATCTTTCCTGTCTGTGGATTTGCACTGTCCCGGTTTTCCTCATGAAAAGAATCAGACAGGGTGTCTCTGTGTTCCTCGTGTCGTAGCCTTTGCCAGTATGTCATCTTTTTGTAGCTGAGGAGTCTTCTGTCGTGCGGTGTACTCGTTTGCTAGGCTGTCATACGGAAGACCCAGGCCAGTGGTTGGAACAATGAAGTTTTCTCTCAGCTGGAGGCTGGACGGCCGCGATCAAGGTGTTGGCAGGCTGCTTCTCGGAAGCCTCTCCGTGGCGTGTAGACGGCCGCCGCCTCCCTGCGTCCCCATGGGGCTGTCCCTTGTGTGTCCGTGTCCTCATCTTCTGCTCTTACAAGGACACAGTCTGATTGGAGTAGGGCCCCGTGTGGCCTCATTTGCCCTAATTACCTCTTACGGACCCGTCTCTGACTACAGTCACTTAGCGGGGTGCTCGAGGTTAGGACCACAGCATATAAATTTGGGGGACACAGTTCAGTTCACAGCCTCGGGAAAGAGCCCATCTCATTTAGCCACACGTCAGCGGATAGGCACTGGGGTAGTTCCCTTCTGGCTGTGTGGGCAGCGCTGCTGTGAGCGTTTGTGTGCACATTTCTGTGGGTGTGAGCTTGCGTTTCTCTCGCTGCAGACCTGGAGTGAGACATGGGGCTGCTTGGAAGATTCGAGAAGTGGACACATGTCACGAGCTTAGGACAGTGTTGGGCATGTTGTGACTTCTGAGCTGGTGGGGCGGTGACGAGGCCATTCACGTCCGTTGTAGCCTGAGATTAACGTAGCCGCCTGCCACAGCCATCTGGTCAGCGTTTCCTCCGTGTGTCTGCATCTACCTTTTCTTCTATTTTTTACCTACTTACATTTTACACCCATCAGTAAAATCCCACTTGTTGTTTTCTGGCTGGTGAGTTTAGTCTCTGGGTGCTGATGCCTGGATCTGGGTTTACTGTCTTACTCTTGTGTGGCTTTTCCTGTTTGTTACGAAGTGTATTGTTCTTTCTTTTTAGAAATGGTGGTTTCTCTCACCATCCCATCCATCCCATCCCTACCCCCCGTTGGCTTGGCAGTGACGTACTGTTGCTCCTGTTGACGATGATCTTTACACTTATGTCACCAACACTCAGTTTCTTAACCCACCTTCCAAACACCATGGGGATCCCAGTGCTGGTCACTGCTCTCCCCAGCGACGCACTTGTAATGCTCAAGGTTTTTCTTTTTTTTTGTTGAACACCAGACGTTATTTTAAAGACAGTGACTGTTCATATGTTTTTATAGGAGTACGCAGACTTCCTTTTGTCACTCTTCACTTTCCCCTTCTCATACTTCACCTCTGGGATAGTTTTACTTTTGGTTTTTTGGAAGCTCCTTCATTAAAGGTGTGTGAGTACCAGTGATGCCCGTGTTTGTGTGAAGTCCCTGAAACTGCATCCTTGAAGATGGTTTTGTTGGCAGGCCATTGCAGGCCGAGCCGTTCTCCTGCCCCGTCGTCCGCAGCCGCGGGGCGTCACGTGTGCAGCTGCTTCCGGGTTCCTCTCTGTTGGGTGCTTTGCAGTTCACCATGATGTGCATGGCTACAGACTGCTTTTTACTTGGTTTGCTTTATGTGCCTTTGTTTTCTGCTGCTGACTTCCATCTTTCATTACTTCTGGAAAAACTGTGGTTCCTCTCCCATCCTGCCATTCCATTCCACTCAGTCATTAATTCTTGGGAATTTTCTTTTTGTTTCTTTCTTCTTCTCGGGGGCTCTGATGAGGCCTTGGCAACCTCATTCTGGGTCCTCTTCTTTCTCCTTCGTATTCCCTGGCTCCTCTCTGGGCTGCGTTACCAGTGATTCCTTAAGCTCTTCTGTTTCCCCAGGTTCCCTGACTGGGTCTCATGTCTGTGAAAGCTAGGCATTGTGTGTTCAGTCCCAGGATTACATGTCGTCGGCATTAGACTTACGTGCAGTGCGGCATGGGCACTGCGTGTGTCCAGGGGGCCTGGCACTGCCTGGTCATTGCTGATAGAGCCTTATTTGTAGCTCACTTTTCCTTTCACCTTTTATTAAACACGTCATGTTGTTTCGTAAAGCTAGTATCTGAAAGGCCCAATGTCTAACTAAGCTCCTTTTGGTTTAAATCAGGTGACTTTTTCTTTTTTTGCTGACACTGCTGGCCAGGCCACACCATGTGTGGACACCCCTGCCGTCTGGTGTCCTGACCTGCACGGCACTAACACCCGCCTCGGGACCTGCTCCGGGCTTTTTTCCTCATCCCACTCAGGTTCTGCCCCTGGGCGTGGGCCCGTCACCCCGTGTGGCTCACACATGGCGCCCCCACCCCCACCCCCAGGCTCTGCCCTTCCCCGCTGCACCTGGCGCTGTGGGAAGGAAAGCAAAGGTGTTTGCTCCTAAAACCATGTCTTACTGGGTCATTGTTTTAATTTGGGTTAAAATTCTTACCACACGGAAATTGGCATTAACCGTATCTGAGGGAACGGTTCCATGGCATTCAGTATGTTCGGTGTCACACCACTGTCACTCGTGTCTAGTTCTAAGGCTTCTCAGCCGCCTGCGGAAAATCTTGGCGCCCGTTCCCACTCACCCCGTGTCCCTCCCCAGCCTCTGACACCCACTCCTCTCTGTTCGGTGTTTATGGGAACTTCACATGAAGGGGGTCACCTAGGCCTTTCTGTGTCTGGCCTCTTAGCCAGCATCATGTCTGTGACGGAGGTGTGTCAGGACTCCCCTCCTTCTCAGGACGGAATAACACCCCATGTGTGCATGGACCGCTTTTCATTGTCATTTGCCACTTGATGGACCTTTTGGGCCTTTTGGGCTCTGTGAATACAGCTGTGGGGACATCCCAGCAACCTTTTGTCCGAGCATCGGGGTGCATCTCTGGGAGAGAGCTGCCGGGTCATGCGGCCACTCTGTGTGTCCCGACTCAAGGACCCGCTTCACTGTCACCACGGGCGGCTACGCCAGTTCACCTCCCGCCAGCTGTGCACAGGCCCAGCTCTCATATCCTCGCCAACACTTGTTATCTCCATGGTTTTGATTATAACTGACCTGGTGGGTGTCTCATGATGGCTTTGATTCGCATTCCCTGCTGACTAATAAAGCTGAGCCCGTGTCCATGTGTTTATTGGCCGTCTGCACATGTCTGGAGAAGTGTCTATGCAGGTCCTGTGCCCATTTTAAAATTGGTCTTTGTTGTTGTGTTGTGAGATTTCTTTGTAGATTCTGGATTCTAAACCCTTACCAGATACATGATTTGCAAATATTTTCTTCCGTTCCGTGGGTTGTCTTTTTATTTTCCTGATAGTATCTTTGTATTGTGTCATTTTTAGTAATTCTGTCTTTTTAGTGTTTTTTTTTAATGTGTGTAGATTGTGTGTGTGTGTGTGTGTGTGTGTGTGTATATACACACCTGGGTTTTCAAAGGGAGTCTAATTCTTCTGCTTTCAAATATTTGATTCTTTAATTAGAATTGAGATTCTTTATGAAAGAATTCATAGCAGAATGAAAACGTATACAGCATGTCAATGTGACACATGTTTAGAATTTATACTTATAGGACATATGATGAGAGCCATGTAAAATCTTGTATAACATGGTTTTATCTATGTTATTTTTAAGAGCTGCAGTTCATGGTTTGGGTGAAAGCCAAGATAGTGGCAGTTAGGAACATGAAGTGACACAGTTGCATGTGTGTGAGTTGTGTACAGTGTGACACAGTTGCATGTGTATGTGTGTGTTAGTTGTATACAGTGTGACAGTGGCATGTGTGTCGTGTACAGTGTGACAGTGGCATGTGTGTGTTAGTTGTATATAGTGTGACAGTGGCATGTGTGTCGTGTACAGTGTGACAGTGGCATGTGTTAGTTGTATATAGTGTGACAGTGGCATGTGTTAGTTGTATATAGTGTGACAGTGGCATGTGTGTCGTGTACAGTGTGACAGTGGCATGTGTGTGTTAGTTGTATATAGTGTGCTCAGAAAGTAAGGTGTCCATAAAATTCATGACTTTAGACACATTGATAACAATTGTGCTGTTTCAGTGGAAAACATGTCTGTGAATCTCAGTGAGAAGTCTTGCTTCTTGGGGGAAACCTTGACCTTTCCCGGATTCTGCTGCTGCTGCCACTTTTGCCAGCAGCTGGCCCACCAGGTGGGTGTAGGATACACGGCAGGGCGTTTACAGGTGCGGCGGCCGGGGAATCCCATTGTACTTGAATTTCAGGTTTGCTTGTGAAAGTGTGTGACACTGCCCTGAGGACCGACGGTCTGCTTGGCTGGGTGGGCCATGCGGACGCAGGACACGGCTAGGGCTGGTTTCTAACGTGCCCGGGTGAGATCACCGTGCTTCCCTGTGAGTTTCTATCCTCTGGCCCGTCTGGGTGGAGCCGATCCCCACGCACTCGCTATGAGCAGAGGCTGCTGCCTCAGCAGCCCCAGGTCCGGGCGGGTGGGCGGCTCGGTGCGCAGCTGACCCCTGGCCGCTGTGTGGCGGGGACGTCCTGTCTTGGCCTCCGTGGACCTGCGGGAAGCCCCGCGCCCGCCCTTTGCGAGCTGTGAGTGCAGAGGTCACTGAGGGAGCACTGTTCTTAGCTTCCAGGGAAGTGACCCCAGCAGCCACGTCACTGACCAGAGGCAGAGGCTCTGATCCTTCCCTGCGGGCGAGGCCTGTGAGGGTTGTGGAAACCGCGTGTGGTTGGGGCCGGGAGCAGCCGAGCGTGGGCCCTGAGGTGGGCACAGGAATGGACATGATGAGGATCGCACCACGGTGTCTTTGCGGGGCTGCAGTGGCTGGTTCAGGGTCTGGAGTGGGATGAAGTGAGGGCCGTGGGTGTGGAGACTTGCCGTTTCGGGACCAAGGGGGTGCCAAGCCCGAGGGTGAGGCCACGGCGTGGGGGAGGGGCAGGCGCTGTGGCTGTGGGAGACTCAGTCTGTGATCGGAAGACCACTGTCCACACTCCCCTGCCCCAGCTGTCCTTGGCCCATGTCCGCAGTGACCTGGGAGGGATTCCTGATCGGATGGGGAGACTGGAAAAGGACACTGATAACTTGGTTAAAGGCAGTGGCAGGTGTGTCATTAGCCAAACACTGGGGGCCTGTTTTCTGCACGGCCGTGCTGCTCCCTCCTGCTGGCTGCCTGGCCTTGGGCAGCGTCCTCTCGAGCTTCGTGCTTTTTGGGGCCAGGCCCTCAGACCCATGAGGCGGGGTCTGAATGGGACCGTCCTCTGGCCTCACCACTTCTCAAACTGTGCTGTAGGCACTGTTGGGGCCAGTGGAGGTATGGTCACTGGGACCAGGAATGCAGGGCCGTGAGTCAGTGGCAGGACTGGTCCCTGACTTCCTGGTTAAGCCTTTAATTCCCCTGAACGCTTGTTTTTGCTTCTTTCAAGTTGTACTTGGGCCACACTGTCATCAGCTGTGGGCGTTTCATACGCCGGCCGCCCAGCGCTGAGCTGGGCGGACTGTGTCCTCATGACACTCATCCCTCCCCACCTCCGGTGGCCCATGGCAAGGGATAGGGTGGACAGGTGGTAGTCCCTGCGTGGTTTACTAGTCAGGGCAGCTGAGAGGGTGAGAGTGAGAGAGAGAAAGAGAGAGCGAGAGAGAACATGAAAGAACATAAGAGAGAGAAAATGCGAGAGAACGTGAGAGGGAGAGAATGTGAGAGAGAGAACAGGAGAGAGCAAGAGAGGACTTTATTATCTCACTGAGAAGGAGGGCGCTCCAGAGGTCACGAGAGCATTTAATTTGCAAAGGACGATTACCTTGCACCAACACTGGTGCAGGCTCAGGCTGGGCTGGCCCTGCTGGGAAGTCGGCACGCCATGTGACAGCTGAGAGCCAGGACATGCCACTGGCTTGGATGGCACTAGGAAGTGCTAGAACAGTCCGTGTCTGCTGCTGCGGGCAGGGCCTGTGTGGGCACCGGCTTCTCCTTCGCGGGTTTCTGGTTGCCTCCTGCTGGGGTTCCCATTTCGTCTTCAGTGACCTTGCTTTGTTGCAGTGTTCACACATTCTGGGGGCCTTGTGAAAGCACGTCCCTTTGTCCCATGTTGTGGAGTGTGTGTCGGTCCCCAAGTCCCTGGGCTCTGACATGCATGGTGGGCGTGTCCTTCAATCTGGGAACCTGGACGAGGTGTGGGTGACATCAGTGGGACGGGTAAACTCACAGAGGGATTTCGTGCCTGGGTTTTCACATGTGACAGCTTCCCCAGGTACCACTGGCATCCCCTCATTTGAATTTCATAAACCATGGTTCTGCAAGGATAGTGGCCGTTTGGTGGCATTGCTGCAGGCACCGTGCTGTGGCTTGTCACCGCTGCTGATGAGGTGACAGCCGCTCCCGCACGGCCCTGACTCAGCGGGTCCCGTGGGTGCTGGGCAGCGCAGGGCCAGCCCCCTGGTCCCTGGTCCCTGTGGGGACAGGACGTGGGCTGCCTGCTCCTTCCTTCTGTGCGCTGGTCGCAGGCACACCTGTCACCTCCTCAGTTTACCTGAAGCCGGAGAGGAGACGTACAAGGAGTGGAATGTATAGGTTCTCAGTACTGACAAAATGTAAAAGGGAGTATGTGTGTTACATGGTCTATTCGAGGATTCTCCCCCAGCAAACGCCTTACGTTAGCAGAAGAGGTTTTGCGGCTGAGATGTACCTATGGGCACAGATTCAAGGCAGTTGGCTCACACGGGGGCAGAGAAATCCTTCGCTTCAGAGCTTTAGCCCCAGACCTGGGTCCCTCCTCATGGGCAGCGCAGTGGCCCCTCCTTCTCACGAGGCAGAGGGCTGGCGTGGCGTGGGTGTGTCCAGGGGGACATGGGCTGGGACTGTGTGGTGGAGGCTCTTCCTGCTTCTCAGGGGCTGGGGGAGGGACTCACTCACTTTTTGTGGCCTTGTTTGCGGGGCTTTAACGTGGTAATTGGGAGATGGTCCTTGTGATTCAATCTTGCTTTCTCCATGTGACCTCCCTGGAGCCCAGAGGCTGGCGGTGAGAGAGGGACCATGGACACGTCTGTCCCTGCCCTCCTGTAGCGTCCACTAAGTGTCCAGCACTCGCCTGTTTTCAGACCCAAAGCTTGGTTGTGTTTATGTTTGGTGGTGACAGCTGGGCGAGGGAGGGAGATAGTTGTCCTCCAAAGGTTCAGACTGTCGGCGCCATACGTGACATTTGGAGAAGCTGCAGCGTCACACATGTTAGGTGTGTTCTGAGGGGGCACAGAGGTGCCTCTCCACTTCCTTCAGTTCCTGGAAACGTGCAGGAAGATCACACTTGAGGGAAACGTTAGGGCACCAGCTCCAAGAGGAATGGCTTAAGCAGTTGTAAAAAGTTGCAAAGGGTGTGTGTTCTTGGGGAAAGAATGAGAGAAAAATACTTTTTCACTCAAAGCAGTGTGTGCCGGACAGTGTGTGGCTGCTGTGAGCGGGCAGCTCCTCTGGGGGCTCAGGAGGGCCCCCCACCCGTAAGTCCCTGCACGTCACACTTCCCTAAGGACGCTTCCCTAAGAAGCAGCACGCAGTCCCCAGTCCCAGGCCCTGTCCTGAGAGCAGGATGGACGAGGCTGTTGGAAAGGGCGTGGGTGAGGACGGGGCAGGAGAGACAGCGGGCTCCCCGGTGCCAGACAAGCTGCTGATTGTCAGCGACAGCACAGCCCTTGAACCGCAGCAGCAGCAGCAGCAGGACGAACCCTGGGGTGGGCCATCGTGTGTGGCTTCCCGTCATTGATTCCAAACATGCTCAGTGAAGCTGTCTTCCCGGGGGCCCCTCGGCAGCCTCTGTCCCACGGGGGGTGCAGGAGGTCAGCTGTCGTGGGCTCTGCAGGTCTGTGGAGGGGTTCTCTGATGACCACACCCCCAGTGCCCACCTTCCACCTTGTCACCTCTGCTGGCGTCAGATTGTCGATTTTAGTATTTACTCCTTTGTGACTTGTTCCCCTCCCGTGTCCATGTTTCACGGAGCAGTTTTTCAATGGAGCATGGCTACACCTCGCCTTATGCCGCTCTACAGACACGCGTGTCCATCAGTGTCCAGGCTGAGCCCCCGCCCCCCCAGCAAACATGAGGACTCGCTGAAGGCTCGGATGGTGACAGATGTTTTAGCGCTGAAGTGTTTTTACACGAAGGACGCACTCTTCCCTCAGACACACGCTCCTGCACGTGCAGAGGCCTGCAGGACAGTGTACACGGAACTGCCCTCTGCACTGGGAACCAAAACACGCGTGTGCCTCGCTCACTGTGCTTTTGGCTTTGTCGTGATGACCAGGAACCTGGGCTCCCCGTAAACATAGTCAGTGTTGGAAAGAACCCCCGCCACCTGCCCCGCTGCCGGTCCTGCCTCAGGTGTCAGCCCGTTTGGACCACGGTGGCTGGTGGACCCGCGATGGTGCCGCCAGCGGTGAGGAGCAGCCACCTGCTGTCCCAGGTGACCCTTCACTGGGTGGCCTGAACAGTGGGAAAGTGCAAAACACATTAGTAAGTGATTTAGTGGCTTTCTTAATGGTCGTGAAAATCGTGTGTTCGTTATGGGGCATTTTGGATAGGGACGTGAAGAAGCTAAGTCAGCACTGTTTGTGTCTCGTCACGAGGGGCCATGAGCCTAAGTCGCAGGGCCCGCTGCGCAGTCCTGAGTCTGGGGAGGTCTGGGCCGTCCCTTTGTGCCTCAGTTTCCCACTGTCCCGTGATTGGGTGGGGTGCTGACCGCTTCAGATGTCAGACCTGGGTCCCTGAGCAGCGTGGCATTGCGGTGGAATCCTCTCATATTAAATATTGAATGTGGATTGCAGTTTGATCATCCGGCCCCATGGCAGGCATTTGTTTCTGCTGTGATAAGCCAGTTCTCAGCGGTGTAGGCTCTTGACAAGTTGGGGGCACCCTCCAGGAGGCCAAGACCCAGTGTCCAGCGGGGGTGGGGTGCACTGAAGCCGCCCGACCGCACAGCTGCCCTTGCCACGTGGTCGCCTTCTCCCATGCCAGCGCCTGCCGGCACTGCCCTTGGGGACGAGCACCCAGCAGTCCTGCCCGCAGCCCTGTGGACGGGACACATAGGGCACAGCCACCGTCCGCTGCATTGACACGCGCGTCCGGGGTGGTGGTTGAGAGTCTGCCCGGGACCCTCAGAGCCAGGTCCCTCATCCTTGTTTTCAACTCCTGTGTCTTTTCAGCTTTGCCACTTGTTTCATCTGCGGTCAGTGTTCACAGCTTTCCGAGGGTGGGCTCTTCGCGTGTACCCACCGCCGTCACGTCTTTCTCCGTCATGCGGCACTTACCTTGTTTGTTATTTGCTTTCCAGCTTCCTGGTGCCGACGTCCTGAAGTGGGAACAGTGTTTACAGCGTCATCTGTTAGTCAGTTCCTTTGGATTTCTTCCATCCCTTAGAAATTCGCTCCCCATCCTGAACAGACGAATACCTGCCTGTTGTTTCCCTTTGCCATTGTAGAGTCTCATTTTAAAAATGTGAGGTCTGTATGCCTTTGGTTTTCTCTGGTGACTTGTGTTCATTAGCGAGTCCTGAGTGTGTCGTGTGTGTCTGGCACACACTTGTGGAGCAGCCCTTGGCCAATGAGGTGAGGGGACCTGTGACGAGCGTGACGCTCTCAGTGGCATTGTGTGGGGTGAGCTCAGGCAGGTGGGGAGCCCCGAGCTCCAGAGAGGGACACCGCCCACTGCCAGCCCCGTGTCCTAGAGCCTCATGAGTGCCAGCTGGTGCCCCTGGCCCTGTTCTCGCCGTGCGGCTTTGTGTCATGGCTGTGCTGCAAGTCCTGCTTCGCCGCCCACTCGGTGGGAACTGCTGTGATTTCCCGGACTGATCGTTTCTTGTTTCAGCCGCTCCCTGACTGCCTGTCCTTGCACCTGGCCCCCGCCCTCCCATCGGAATTTGTGCAGAGCGGCACCTCGGCCTTTCCGCTGGAAGGTCTGTGTTGTTCTTGAGCAGCACGTCTCCGTGGGAGTTTTATACTGTTCTTCACAGAGTTTCTAGGTACTTCTTCTGAAGCATGGATATCTCACATTTAGTTTCATTGTTGCTGCGAGGAGGATGTTTTTGTGACGTTTTCCACATAGACACTGCTGTCCTGTGGGCAGAGGCACGTCGTCTGGTTGTGTGTGGCTTTGGTGTCCTGATGGCTTCCTCAGCTCACTGGAGACGTCACCACCACACCTGCCGTACCTCCCGCCCCCATTGGAGCCCTACCCACCCCACACCAGCAATGGCCTGCGTGTTCTTCGTTTTGCTAAGCTGGTCCGTTCAGCAGTGTCACGTAAGTGGAGTTACGTAGTACGCCCCAACTTGAGATTGGCTTTTGCCGTCAGCGTAATTTCCTTGAAATTGGTCCAGGTTGGTCGTCCAGCATGTGTCACTAGTGGTGGGTGGTGGTCTGTGGTGGTGTGTGGCGCTGAAACAGGACTCACAGCACCTTTGGCTGCTGGGACCACAGCTGCTGTGAGCATTTGTGTACGAGTCCCTGTGTGGAAACACGTCCTCATTTCTTTGGGACAAATGCTGAAGAGTGCAGCTGCTGGGTCAGAGTAAGTCAGTTTTTTGCAGTTTATTTTTAAGGGGACAGATTAAGACACATGCAGAGCGTTGTGAGAGAACATACTTTGTTTTAGTGTTTTCAGATAAGTTATTTTGAATGATTACCAACATTACGCCCACTTTTGTGAGGAGTGATTCTGTGGGCAGTTTGGGTGGTTTGGGGACAGACGTTCCCCGTTAGCAGTATAGACCTGGGCCGGCAGCTCTGGGCTGGAGAGCTCAGAGGCAGCCCTGGCGCCCCAAATCCTTATTACCTGTCACGTACATCTAATCTGAATCTCCAGCTGTTTGGGACAGTAGTTCGATTTGTGTTATTTCACTGACTTGTGTTCTTGTCATGTTTCCAGGGGAACGTCCCGGAGGGCGAGCCCAGCTCTCCCTGTGGGTCAGGCTCCGTTCCGCTCTGGGCTGGGGGTGGCAGTAAGGCCCTCTATACCGAGGGCTCGGGCCTGGGAAGACAGGACAGCGTGCTCCTGTCCTCGACCCCCAGCTTATGTTTGGCGTCATTTCAGAAGGTCCCCTTCCCGGGCCAGACTGGAGGCTCCTGTCCTGTAGCAGTACCTTCCTTCTCCGGGATCCCGGGTGTCTTGTGAGCGGGCCTTTCGCCAATGTGGCTGACGTGCATCGTGGCCATGGCGATACCCACTGAGCGCGGACCACGTGCCTCACGTGTGCTGGGATCCCACGTGATTGTCGGGCACCTGGTGAGGGAAGCTCCGTCCTGGCCTCGTGACCCCTGGGCCTTGCGGGCAGTGCTGGGCGGGTGTTGTCACAGGGAGGGGTTCCTGGCCCAGCATTGTGCTGTGGCGCTACCACTGGGGTCGGCGAGAGTGGCACTGGGGGACGGGGCAGCGGACGCGCCCAGTAGCATGGGGTGACACTGAGGCCGCTGCTTGACTCACTGGGGCAGCGGCTGGGCCAGGGGTCCTCACCCTCCCCGGGAGCCAGCACACAAGGCTGCCTTCCCCTGTGCAGAGTGTGGGCACGGCTGCAGGCTGGCCACTGCTGCCCGCACGCCAGTGCAGGGCCTTTGGGACAGCTTTTCAGAAACGTCCTGTGGGAACTGAAAACCAAAACGTCTGTGGAATCAGTTGTTCTGTCCATCGTTTCTTGTCCCCCAGCAATTTCAACATTGGCTTTTTTTCTGAGCAAGTTGGACTGCATTTTGAGGAAGGTAGGATGGCCATTTGTACTGGTGGCCAAAACAGAAGTTCTCTGGTGATGGGCACACCCGTTCCTCGGAGACCAGTGCTTTCCCGGGCTCAGACTCTGGGCCAGCGGGCCTTTGGCTCTGAGTGTGGCCACACTTGCAGCCCTGTCATGTGGTGAGGCAGCTCAGTGCACCCTGGGAGATGTGGTCCCCACGCATCCTGGGAGACCCCGTCCGCGTGGAGTCTGGGAGACATGCCCAGTGCAGCAAATGCCTTAACGATGACATTCTTATCCAAAGACATAACTTTGTGCTGACCGTGTGATGACTTTTATGGACAAGTGGTCCGTACGCCTGCAGAGAATACCTGGGTTCCTCCTGTCCCCTGGGTGCATGCTCCAAGCCCTGCAGTGGGGACTGGGTCACTTGGAGGGTTAAGTCGTTTCTCTCACCTGGAGGCTGCTTTGTCCTTAGGCGATTGGCGTAGACAAATGACATGCTGTCTGGAGAGAAGGGTATTTAAATTACATTGCTGGACTCTGGGTTGCCAAAAGGAAGCCCTCTGGGGAATCATATATACTTGACATGCAGTGTGTAATTGGAACCATGAGAAAGGTTTTTGTTCAGAGCTGTTGAAGAGTTTCCTTATTTTAAACCTGTTGAATCTGCAACGAGTTGTTTTTGATTTTTTTCTCCAATAATGACTTTTCATAAAAGTTTAGGGCGAAAACTGTTTATGCCCCATAAGCCGCCTCCTCCCTCCCACAGCTTTGGTCGATCAAGTGCCCAGCATGGCCACTCAGCGTCTGTCTCTTGTCCTCTGGGTCCCTGGGTGTCAGAGCTGGAAGCCCAGGTGTCCTCTTACACAGAAGAGTCTGGAGAAGGCCTGAGGGCCCAGGTGCAGCCAGCACTGCCGAGGAGTAGCAGAAGCAGGCCCCGCCCCATCCTTTCACCCCCAGGTCACAGCTCCCACTATCATCTTGGGATGGATTGCAGCCGATAGGCTCATTTTCTCATTCTCTTGTTAAAGAAATCAGTCATCTCGCTTTTTCCTTCTGCGCTGTTTTACTTTCTGCAACTCTAGTTCACTGTTGCACTCTGGGGCTTCTCGCTTTCTGTTGGAGCCTGTCTAGCACTGTGGCCTTTGGGGTTTGCTGGCAGTCACTTCTCCACCTGCCCTGGAGTGTCAGCACTGATAGTTGCTGCCGGTGTTCTGGGGGGACCCTCAGAGGTCCCTGAGCAGGAGGTTGACAGGATAAGGATGTTGAAGGCTGTGCTGGGGACACGGGTGGGCATGCGGGTGGCAGGGAGGCCTGAGGCCGGGTGGGCTTGGGTCCCTATTCCCCTGACCCAGCTGTGCAGCAGGACACAGATCCAGCACCTTCACGCTGTCAGCGGGCTGGGCACCTACCCGACGACGCAGCACGTGGGCACGTGCGGGCGCCAGGGACAAAGTCGGAGGCACAGCCACACCCCCACTCGTCTGTCTCTCTCATGGGCGAGCGCAGGTGCCGGCGTACGGCTCCCAGCCCCCTTACAACTGACCTTTTCCAGTCTTGACACAGACAGTGGTCCAGGTGGACGTCTGTTTGGACCTACGAGGCTGTCCATTGTACCAAAAATAAACTCCAGTTAAGCCGTGTGAAGGCCTCTGTGTGCTGAGCCAGTTGCCCGATAGTGGGACACCAGTCAGCAATTTTTGTCCTTTCCTCACGACTCAGCGGCCTTTCTGGTCAAATATGATGCTTCAGGAAACTGGGAACAGACACTGGGCTCCCGACCAGGGGTCAGGCTCCCCCAGCAGCTCAGGGATCTCGGGGATGAGCAAGTCCGGGGTGGGGGCCATGTCCACATGGAGCTGGGCTCCCAGGTGGCACCGAGCGTCTCTGAGTGTGGTCGATGTCTGCCTGAAGCAGACAGTGAGATGCTGACCACTGCCATTCATAGCTGTCTGTTTAGAAATTGATTTTGTCCAGTGGAGCGACAAATTGGGACTCAGCAGGCAGCATCCAGTTTTCCCTCAGGCTACAGAATTGCTGACTGGTCTCTCCCAGAACTGCCTGCCCGGCTGTGCTGAGTGACGGTCTGAGGGGATGCGTGTGGCCCTGCCATGCGTTTACATGACGCCCTTCTCCTAGGGGTGCCACAGCCCATTAGTTTTGACATCGGTTGGGCCGCGAATGGGCTGTGCTATTAGCACAGAAGGAGAGTGTGGACTGTACCAGAAGGCTGGGAGGAATTCCAGGTAAACCAGGATTTTTCCAGGTAAAGCAACCAAAGGCCAACATGAAGCATTATAGATTTGGGATTGTTCAAATAGCGATAGTAGCTGAAACCCACTAACTCAGTGTGCTTCCTGTGCCTACGGCAGCTGTGGCACGGCCTTCCTGCCGGACCCCACCAGTCTGGCTCGTGAGCATGAGCTGCTCACAGGGCCTGCTGGGCGTTCCTCAGGAGACCATCCGAGTGTGGTGTGCAGACTGATGGAGGCCCACCCACCTTGTCAGCTTCTGTCGCTCTCGCTCAGCAAAGGTCTCCCGGTGCCCCAAGGGTGTGACACTAGGTGGAGAAGGTTCCGGGGTGCTGTGCAGGCGCGAGAGGCGGCATGCGCCTGGCTGTGGCCGGTGGGGAATTGGCGTGGGGCCCTGGGGGGCCTCACGAGAGGGGGACGGGGGAGCCAGCTCGTGCAGCCTGCTGTGCTGGGAAGTGAGTCGTTGGGCAGTCTGGAGGCTGAGCGCTGGTCCACAATGACGGAGGGCCCAGTGGGAGAGACTGGGTGAGGAATGACGGGTTCTCGTGAGGTGTGGCCGCTGTGGGTGGACAGGGAGCCAGGAGGGGCGGCCCTGGGACGAACCTCACACCCTGAGCTGTGCACCAGACGATGGCGTGGCCTCCGGCTGAGGTGGGATGTCAGGATGGGCTCAGTGTCAGACGCTGGAGAGCTTGAGGGGCCTCTGGCACACCCCAAGGGGGTGCCTGCTGTTGCTGGGTTGAGGACCTGAGGACATGGCAAGCAGGTGGGTCCGTGTCGGGTCCTTAGCACCCAGCTGAGGGGAGGCCAGCTCCAGGCCCCGGGACGTCCTGTTGCGGTCAGGCCTTTAGAGCAGGGTCCTGTGAGGAAACCAGCCTCGCTGCTGCCTGACACGTGTCAGTGATGACGTGGCCTTGGAGCTTTTTATTTCGGAGTATGTTTATTTATGGAATTGTAAGTAGACTTATGTGAACAGCTTATAACTTTTAAAAATAATTACTGTGTGTGTATAAAATAAGTTGTACAGAGTCAAATCTTCTTTTTGTTGCCATTTATATAGAATCAAATATACTTAGATACAAAAAGGCAGAAGGGAAATTGGTATGAATGTTCATGGTTCTACAGTTGTTTCTCGTGGTTTTCTAGGTCCATTTTCCTGGGAGGTCATTGCTGTGATGACAGTTACATGAGCAAATAATCGATACGTTACTTTTTCTGATGTCCTTCCCGGGCGTGTCTTCTCTCACTGTCGAGGTGCACGGAGGGTGTGTGTGTGGGGTCTGGGCGGCCGGCTGGCGTAGACATGCACGAGGGGCCTGCTTGCCGTTGGTTACGTGCTGCTTCTTGGGACCCCTTGCTTCTTGCCACTGGCTTTGAACTGCCTTCTTTGTTTTCTTTGTTCACTGTCTCGTGCTGGTCGACCTTCATGTATGTGAGACTTGCTTGCCAGGCGTACGTGGGAAGCCCCGGCCCCAGTGTGGGTGACACACGTTCCACTCGTACCCTGAAATCCCTCATCCTGTCAGCACCGTGTGGCCTGGGGTGTGACGCTGGGGAACACCGGAGGCTGGCCGTGTGCTCTGGTGGAAGGACTCGCTCTCTGAGACCTCCCTCGCTGACCATCCCGAGGGGACGTGGGCTGTGTCCTTCCCGCCACTGTCTGTCACGCGGCCTCACAGTCAGAGGTTGGTCCACAGAGGCAGGCGGCTCCTGAGCAGCAGCTCCTGGACATGTGGTCACCCATCTCCCGAGAGCAGGCGTTCACTCTTCTCACTTTCCACGCTTTTCTAAGCACCGGAACGAGCCGCTCATTGTGTCATGGCGGTGTTGCTGTGTGTTGGGGTCCATCAGCTGGGATTTGCTGAAAATTCTAATCAGTGTGACTTTTTAAAAATTTAACGTTCTGTCTTTGAATTTCAAATTAAATTTTTTTCTTTTTTTAATACATTTTATTGGGGAATATTGGGGGACAGTGTGCTTCTCCAGGGCCCATCAGCTCCAAGTCCAGTCGCCGTTTTCAATCTTTAGTTGCAGGGGGCGCAGCCCACCATCGCATGTGGGAATTGAACCTGCAACCTTGTTGTTGAGAGCTCGTGCTCTAACCAACTGGAGCCATCCGGCCGCACCTAAAATTTTTTCTTAAGCTTCTTTCTATTATAATTATTTTAAGAAGCTTTAAATACTGTTTGGTTCATTTGTAAAATCAATTAAATTCTCTTATACCATTGAAATCGTATGCATGAATGTAATATATTTTATTTTTAAGTAATTTACATGTCTGTAATTACCAAATCTTCCCAAGTACTTGAAATACACGAATCTGATCAATTTAATGTAAAATAGTAAAGTTTTAGCTCCTTTAAACATTCTAGTACTCTCACCATGTCTTAAAATTCTCTTTATGTGAGAAATCACTTACGTAATATTAAATTACTCAGACATTTTCAAATGGAACCTGGATAACCTGTTATGTATTTCAAATTACCATAAACATTTGATATTTTAGATAATAAAACATACAGAAAAGTCAAAAAAAATGTATACACATTTTAAGGAAGGAAGAAACTGGATGAAAATTGTAATACTCAATATGCACCAGTAACAAAAGATGAGCACAAGTCACGTGGACACACTTCTCTGCCCCCCGGTGTACGGGTCACGCCTAAAGTGCAGAAGTGACCACAGGCTTGACTCGCTTCACCACTTGCTTTCTCAGTTCTAAGGTCCCCGAGGGGACTGGCACCCTCCGAGCACAGCGGAGATGCCTGTGTGACTGGGTGCTCTGCGCCGGGTCACTCCTCAGCTGCCTGCTTTGGGCCAGAATTGGAAGTAGTTCGTCTGTCACAGGCCCCTGGCCAACAAGACCCCAGGGGCTGCTGTCCTCAGTGATGTTGCTGGTCGCCCTGTAGCCCCTTCCTCACTGTCTGGTGGGGCCTGCGTCCAGCATCTCAGGTGGGCAGCGTCCCTCCAGTGGCCTGGCAGGGGTTGGCGTGCCAATTTGTAGGGACTTTCATTTCTTGGTGGACGTTTTAGAAAACGTTTGCCCATGGTTGGAGCTGGGGGACTTGTGTTTCCCTCCAGATGTTTCCTTTCTGACAAGGCCCTCAGTTCTCCAGAAGGACCAAGCTGGATGCTGTACGGGCTGCCCACCGCGTGGTGCTGCGGTGCCAGGCGTCGTGTCGCGACCGTAGAGCTGTTTCTGTAGAAGCACACGTGCCACCACAGCCCGTCCTCACAGTCTGTCCTCCTCTGCCTAGTGGTGGCCGTGATCCTCAAGGCGCTGACCTACGAGGAGAAGCGGGGCGCCTGCAGCGTGGGCACCAACGTCAGAGACGCCGCCTGCTATGTGTGCTGGGCCTTCGCACGAGCCTACGAGCCGCAGGAGCTGCAGCCCTTCGTGGCCGATATTTCCAGGTAAAGCTGTCGTCGTCCTTCCTGCTGCACTGCACCCGCCCCCGTGGTGCTGCGTCCCCTCCCTTGTCTGTCCATCGCGCCCTCCTGAGCGTGTGTGAGGCGCAGGATACACGGCACCTTCCCATGGTGGTGTGAGACGTAGGTGCTTGGGCGCTTCTGAAATCGTTGGAGAGGTGCCTGTGAAATGCAGCAGCTTGGGAGCAGAGCTCTTCGCGGGTCAGCAGCTCAGACCAGTGTTTAGGGGCGATGTTCTAGAGGCTGTGGTGGCCTGCAGGGATCAGATCCTTAGATGGAGAGCCGCGTCGTGGGTGGTGTGCGGTCCTGAGGGCGTCGTGCCCCCACGCATCTCGTGTTTTACCAAGAGATGCATTTTGGAAACAACTGCCATGGCCTCCACCGAGCGTGCAAAGGGGAAGGAAGCCTGCGGGCGAGGGCTGGGTTCTGGCCGGTGTAACTTTCTAGTGTTTATGCGCCAGCTCTCGAACATTCACTGGCGACTTCATCAACACCTCTGAGCAGGAAAGAGACGTTCAGCATAGCCTTGTGAGCAGGAAAGAGACGTTCTGTGGTGTCCTGTGACCCCAACTGTGCCGCCAGTGAGAGGCCCGGCTCCTGAGCGCACAGCAGGGCTCCTTTCCTGTGGGGGTCTCACTGTGTGCGTCCAGCTGAGCCCCCGAAGGTGTCTGGATGCCTGTGCCATCGGCCCCATTTTAAGATCTGGTGGTGGTTTTTTTTTTGGAGAAATGCAAAACACGTTTCCTTAGTAGAGGGAATTTTTAAGTTAATTTTTGTACTCTGATTTCTTAGTCTGTTTTTGGACTGAACTAAGTTACTTTGACATGAAGAAGGTTGGTGTGTGTTTCTGGGTGTTTGTCAAGTAGCCAGAGGAGGAGGAATGCTGAGGCGGGTGCAGCGTCTGCGTCAGTGGGTGCAACTTGCTTACCAGACGACTTTTACTAGGAACCAGATTTCAGAGTTCTGCTCAGGTCACGGAGACTACTACCGTCCACAGCTCTGTGGAAGATGTCACCTGAGATCTCTGAGTGACACCACCGCTCTGCCCCAGCCGCCTGGCTCCACTCCCTCTGGCCCGGGTGTGCCCTCAAGTGCCAGCGGGTGAGCAAGCCAATGCTGCTCCCCAGTGTGGGCTCAGACGTCCGGGCGCTGGAGGGGCCGCTTGCACGGCTGTTGCACCTTGCCATTTCTAGGGTTGGGATGGGGTCCTCAGGCGTGCTCGTTGCCCAGGAAGTGCCTCTGGCCTCCGCCTCTCAATCTTGACTTCTATCAAAGCACAGCCTACAGAACAGCCTGAGGATTCTGATAAAGTTCAAGGAGCTAAAGTGCTTCCAGGAATTCGTACAGATGTCTGGTCTCCTAGTCTCGTCCACCCTTGGGGGGAGGGCAGTGATCGTGTGCAGATGTGGCCCTGGATAAGGGCTGGCTGTGGCCAGGAGGCCAGGCTGCCTGCGCCTGTGTCCCTCCCTCGCTGCTCCTGAGTCAGGAGCTCAGGGGATGGCCAGGTGCCTGGGCCCCCTGAGGCTGTGCTCCCTGCTGTCCCCCGCTCTGTTGGCATGGCTGTCTTCTTTCTTCTCAACTGTGTGGAAGCTACTTCTGGAACTAAAAAACGAACGCAAAACAAGGGTTTTCCTTACTGCTTTCTTCAGCATCGCAGGACAGCACAACGCCTCTCAGCTGTTCCTGTCTCCCTCAGTGAGCAGTGCTGTGGGTGGCGGGGCATGTGGCTGTTCCTGCCACACGGGGGTGACGCGAGGGGCCACGCAGGACACTTGCCCTGAGTCAGGCAGCTGGGGGGGGCGGAGTCGACATGGCCCAGCTGTGGGTTTCGGTACCAGCTACCTCTGCTGGAGGCCGATGTGCGGCAGGGGACTCTGGCCCCGGCGTGGCTGTTCCCATTTCCACGTGAATGAGTGCCTTGTCAGTTGAACGTTTGTCGGAGCTGTAATGTCTGTGGGGCCCTCCCTGGGCCTGAGTCTCTGGAGAATAGGAGCAGGGCCTGGCTGAGGAGTTGGGGTGGGCCGGGCAGAAAGGCTAGTACAGAGGGCGCTGGCCACCACTCATCCTGCCCCCACTTCGGGCGAAAGCTGCTGCTTGTGCCAGAGTCACGAGGCCCCGTCCCGACTGGGAGGGAAGCGATGCAGGCGGAAGGCCCCAAGCCCTAACGCCACGTGGCACCCGTGGGACAGAGAAGGGCAGCTCCGGCCAGGGCGCTGGGCTTTGGAGAGGGAGGCTCTTCCCGCCACAGCTTGTACCTTCTGCAGCTCGAGAACTTGCCATCGCAGCACTGGTCTCGGTAGTGATTTGATGAAGTACAGCACCGGTCTGTGAGAACTGGAGGGTGCTGAGCGCGGCATGGGCGTCAGAGGCCATAGCCACTGAGTCCTGTGCGTTCCGGGCGCCGGTGGGCAGGTCACGCCAGGTCCAGGCCTGGACGGGGACCTGACCAGCCGCACGGGGCCCGATGGGTATGCGTGTGCGTGAAGGGGACTTGAGCTTTCACGGAGGCTGAAGGGCTCGGGCTGTCTTAGTGCAGGTCACCCCTCCATTGTTCAGAAAGGGAAGAACACATGGGGGCCTACTGGGCACAGTGAGGGGTCCTGGCCACGTGCTGAGCTTTCTGGAGCACAGCTGTGGCAGGACTGCTTTGAAGGGCCCAGCGACGGCTCCTTGTGGGCCACGTGGGCGGCCAGGCCGGGTCACAATGAAAGTGG
This sequence comes from Rhinolophus hipposideros, assembly GCF_964194185.1. NCBI lineage: Eukaryota > Metazoa > Chordata > Mammalia > Chiroptera > Rhinolophidae > Rhinolophus > Rhinolophus hipposideros. The sequence goes on from NC_138066.1 coordinate 53,672,518, forward strand.
CCGCAGACCTGCGTGCAGCTGAGGGCGGAGCCAAGCCCATCCTGTGAAGGGACCCCTTGGGGGGTCCTGTGGATCCTAGAGGGTCCCGCCCTTGTGTCTGGACAGTGATGGGAGGGTGTGGAGCTGGGTTCTTTCAGAACACTCACCTTTCTGAGCTGGGAGTCATTGTAAGAACCTCACTAACCACAAGGGACCCAAGAACATTCACTGCAGTGGTGGCCAGCATCCTCTGCAGAAACGTATGTGGCTGCACTGGGCCCTTTGATCTCAGGGGAGGCATGTCCCGTGGCTTCCTGGGCATGCCCGGGGACGGCTGATGAGCTTGCACAGCAACTCTCACACGGAAACCTCTGCTGGGGGTGGAGAGGGGGGCTTTCGAATTTCTCCTAATTAACACAGGAGTTACCGGCCTCTGGCAGTTTCTGCTTGAAAAGGCCCCCCCTTGTGCCCTTTCCCTGTGCCCTTCCTGGGATGGGACCAACCAGTGCCCTTTGGAGCCGCGCCCGGCCGTGTTTCAGTCCAGTTTGGCAGGTTTTGGGGGAACCTGTGCCGCAGCCCTTCCCGGTCTATCTGGACTGCAGGCATCCAGGGTGGGCGGGCGGGCGGGCGGCCTGGAAGGTGAGTCATGGTGCCCGGTGAGCCTCCGGCCCCAGGAGTATCGGTCAGGGTGTGTCCTTCAAGACGTGCCTCCTTTGGTTTCTAATAAGTGACCACATTTTAATTGTCAGCTTTTAAGCCATTAATCCTGGCACATGATAAGATCTTGATATCGTTATACTTTCACACACTCTTCAGTGGGTCCTGCAAGGGTACGCAGTTGAGATCAAAATGTAGTTCTGTCAGTGAAATAGAAACACCTGGTAAGAAGGAGCAGTGAGGAGGAGGCAGGGCTGGGCTCTGCTGGCGCCCACGCGGAGTGAGAGGTCAGGCGGGGCCTCCACCGTGCGGGCGCTGGCAGGCTCAGCTGCCCGCTTTCCCTGCGGGAGCTGGAGGGCTGTCCGAATGGGCACTGACTCTGGTTCATAAATATGACACAGGAAGTTTTTAGGCAAATGCAGTTGTGTTGTGAAAACCTGTATTTCCTAAGCATTATCTAACTGGTAAAAAAAAAAACACAACACAGATTAAGAGATGGAACAGATTTTTGTGGAAAGGCAAACAGGGCTTCCTGAAAAGCTAAGTGGATTTCAGGAGCAGGGAGACAAGGGCAGTTAACGTGGTCCAGAGCCGCCAGCATTATCTGGAACCTTCTCACCAGCAACAGAAAGCGAATTTGCAAGATGAAAAAGGAAAATGAGCCCGCACTGCTGCATTGGCTGTCGCCTTCCAGCAATTTCCTCACCTGAAACTCTGTGGGAAGCTGAGTGGCTGTTGACATCAGCAGGCCCTTCCCCTGCCAGGGGCACAGCCAGGCAGCAGGGATTGGCTCCCAGATGTCTTCCTCGAGGGCACAGTTGCCCTGAAAAACCAGGAAATGGCAAATGTGGCTCAAAGCTACGTCTTGTTCTTCCCAGGGAAGATAACCCTTTTGTTTTTCAAGTTCAGTGGCAGTTACAACCGAGACAGGCCCCCCGCTCTCCACCTGGTACACCCCCACTCAGCCTCCATTTTAGTTCACCTGTGACTAAAAGCAGCTTTAAAAAGCCTGTGTTCACCACGGTGCTGGCTGTGAGCTTCGATTCCCACGCTTAGGGAAGGAGAGCCCACCCATAGGTGGAGCGGGTCTGGCTTTTTTCTTGGAAAACAAGGTGATTTTCAACTTTCAAACAAGATGGATGGATAATAAATTATCAGTCCGATATTTAAACATGTTTTGATTTTGAAACGATAAGATTCCTCTTAAAGTAAAACAGTGTATTTTGCTTTTTATCGCCGTGAAATATCATATAAACTAACACACTGACTTTGGGGTGAGACCTGCTGCTCCTTGTACAACCTGCTAGTAAAGTCAGGAGCCCGGGGCTGGGGCAGGTCGAGGCTCGCAGCGTCCCCTGACTCGGACAAGAAAGAAAGTCCCTTTCTGTTTGACACAGACCGTTTCTGTGTTGGGAAATCCTGAAGTATCGCCTAAACTGAGGCAGTGAAAGCAAACGGGTGAAGAACCGAGGCACGGCGTGTCGTGGTGCTGTCCATGTCCGCTCATGTGCCTGACACGGCTCCTGTGCTCAGGAAAGCTTCCAGGGCTCGCGTGGGACAGGGGCCCTTGGGAGCTTTGACATTTATATTTAAGAGATTATCTTGGCTGTTTTTATTTGAAACATGCTAGTATTTCTAGATGAGCCAGTTTTGTTCTCAGTGTGAGATCAGTTTTCTAAGGTTAGTGCAAATCAAAAGTGTTAAAACCTGTTAAATTCCCAGGTCTACACAGTTGATTTGTTGAGTTAATGTAAGAGTTGATAGTTAATTAAAAGCTGTTTTTTTGTTTTGTTTTTTTAAATCTTGATGTGGTTTTTTGTTTGTTTGTTTTTTAATTGGGGAAAGGGAACAGGACTTTATTGGGGAACAGTGTGTACTCCCAGGCCTTTTTTCCAAGTCAAGTTGTTGTCCTTTCAATCTTAGTTGTGGAGGGCGCAGCTCAGCTCCAGGTCCAGTTGCCGTTTCTAGTTGCAGGGGGCGCAGCCCACCATCCCTTGTGGGAGTCGAACCGGCAGCCTCCTGGTTGAGAGCCCACTGGGCCACGTGGGAATCGATCCGGCAGCCTCGTGGTTGAGAGCCCACTGGGCCACGTGGGAATCGATCCGGCAGCCTCGTGGTTGAGAGCCCACTGGGCCACGTGGGAATCGATCCGGCAGCCTCGTGGTTGAGAGCCCACTGGGCCACGTGGGAATCGATCCGGCAGCCTCCTGGTTGAGAGCCCACTGGGCCACGTGGGAATCGATCCGGCAGCCTCGTGGTTGAGAGCCCACTGGGCCACGTGGGAATCGATCCGGCAGCCTCGTGGTTGAGAGCCCACTGGGCCACGTGGGAATCGATCCGGCAGCCTCGTGGTTGAGAGCCCACTGGGCCACGTGGGAATCGATCCGGCAGCCTCGTGGTTGAGAGCCCACTGGGCCACGTGGGAATCCAACCGGCAGCCTCGTGGTTGAGAGCCCACTGGGCCACGTGGGAATCGATCCGGCAGCCTCGTGGTTGAGAGCCCACTGGGCCACGTGGGAATCCAACCGGCAGCCTTCGGAGTCAGGAGCCCGGAGCTCCGACCCCTGAGCCCCGGGCGGCCTCAAAAGCTGTGTTTTTAAGTGGTGTTGTATTTGCCCTACCACGCTCTGTGAAGTTTGGTAAAATACGAGTAAAGCAGTAACTTTTTAAGCCATTTACTTGTGAACGTGAAAGCATCAGATTACAGTGGGCGTGGCCTCGTGCAGGCGCCGGTCCCCTTCGTGGCCCGCACGTGGTTTCCGCCGGTGCTGGTCAGAAGCAGGCTCCTTCTGGGGCCCCCGGGACACGCCGTGGGCTCTGGAATCACCGCTCTGGGCCGGTCCGCGCAGGCACGGAAACCCGGGCCGGGCCGCGTAGACCGCGCGCGCCGCGTGGAGCCCCTTCCCGCGCAGCCGGCTGTGGTCTCGGAAGGAAGGGGCTGGCGGCACAGCGCGCACGACCACAGGCAGGGCCTTCAGCACAGCCTCTGGGTAGCGTTTCGGTTCAGTGGCAGCGTAAACCGAGGCCGACGCCAGCCGTCCGCGTCTCGCAGCGCAGGCTGCTCATCCTTGCCTGGCGGGTGGGGGGGGTGGCCGGGACGAAGTCGTGACTCTTCTTAGGACTCACGCTGCCCGGGGCAGGGCCAGCGAGTCCACCCGCGGGGTGGGGCCCGGGGGCGGGGCCCGGGCCTGGTCTTGGGTGGGCGGGGCCGGGGCCTGGTCTTGGGTGGGCGGGGTCCGGGGGCGGGGCCCGGGCCTGGTCTTGGGTGGGCGGGGTCCGGGGGCGGGGCCTGGGCCTGGTCTTGGGTGGGCGGGGTCCGGGGGCGGGGCCTGGGCCTGGTCTTGGGTGGGCGGGGTCTGGGCCTGGTCTTGGGTGGGCGGGGCCGGGGCCTGGTCTTGGGTGGGCGGGGTCCGGGGGCGGGGCCCGGGCCTGGTCTTGGGTGGGCGGGGTCCGGGGGCGGGGCCCGGGCCTGGTCTTGGGTGGGCGGGGTCCGGGGGCGGGGCCTGGGCCTGGTCTTGGGTGGGCGGGGTCCGGGGGCGGGGCCTGGGCCTGGTCTTGGGTGGGCGGGGTCTGGGCCTGGTCTTGGGTGGGCGGGGCCGGGGCCTGGTCTTGGGTGGGCGGGGTCCGGGGGCGGGGCCCGGGCCTGGTCTTGGGTGGGCGGGGTCCGGGGGCGGGGCCTGGGCCTGGCCTCGGGTGGGCGGGGCCCGGGCCTGGGCTCGGGTGGGCGGGGCCTGGGCCTGGCCTCCGGTGCCCCGCCGCCTGGCCATCTCTGAGCAGTTTTCTGAACGGACTCGTGACCTGCCGGGGCTGCCGCTCGCTTCCACGGCGGCCGGTGCTTTCACGCTTCTCTATATTGGTTCTGTTCTCTCTTCGTTAATCGGTGTTCAGTAATTCAAAAATTATAATTTCAGACAAACAGGTTGACAGGAAATTTCAAGACAGTGTAAAATGTGAACTTTGTATATTGGTTACACCTAAACTCAATAAAAATGTCCGTCCACATTTTTCTGGGTCAGATTTTAAAGGAAAGTGAAAATGCTTGGATAGTACCTTTTCCTAAAATACCTATGATCTCATGGATAAAGAAGCTCTTATTAATATGTAAATGTAGCACTTAAATTTACACCAATTCTGAGAATATATTTAGATCAAAATGCAAATATGTTTCTATTAAGAGCAGTAGTTATATAATTTTTAAGTTACTGAAAGATAATATTAGTATGTGTTGCTCAGTTCAGTGATTTCTAAAATTTCCTTAAAAGCCATAATGGTGCTGAAATAGAATCAACTGATCTTAAAATGTTCCTGCTACAGGAAGATGAATTTCCTTTAGTTTTAAGGGCAGTATTTTTTTCAGAATCTCATTTTGGCTGCAGTTTGTAATGAAGAGTTTAGGGAGGAAACAGGAATAACTGTTAATAGAGTTTTGCTGAAATTACTTTCAGTTTCAGCTGAGTAAAAGGAGTGATATGGAAAGGATCCCAGCTACTAACGCCGGGTCTTTTAAAATCTTTCTATATTTAGTTTTTTTCCAAAGACCTGTTAATTTTGAACTAACGTTAGACTTAAAGAAGAATTACAAAAATAATAGGAAAAGTTCTCCTAAGCCCTTCGCCCGCTTCCCCTAGTGTTGGTATCTCACATGGCAAAACCCAGGAGAGGGTCGTGTCACCACTACTCAACCTACGGCAGTGCTTACCATGTGCTGCTGAGTGTCACATATGGGGCACGTCCCTCACTTACTGTGGCTGATGCTGGCCGGGCCCGGGATTGTGTCCTTCATAAGCGGTCAGTGTCTTCAGGATATTTAGGGACGACACAGCGGCCCTGTGCTCCTCAGATTTGTGCCACCAGTTTCCACGCCCATTGGGGGGCCAGCCCAGCAGACCCCTTGGTGCTTCTCTCCACCTTCTTTTGGGAGGAAAAGGTGTCCCTTCTGCCCCTTTCTTTCCTCCAGTTGTTTGTTGACACCGGTGTGGACTGGTGGGCACTTCTCTGATTCTTGGGGTTTGCATCTGCTGCTGCAGTCTTTTTGGGGCTCCATTGCCCACCTCCAGCCATGGGAGCTGCTTCAGATCTGCACCTGTGTCCTTTCCAAGGACCCGTCTTTTTAGTTTTTTGAAGACTCTCTTCTTTCTAGCACTACAGAGCCCCCAGGCTTACGCTTTTCTCCCGCGCCCTAGCCCTGGAATCAGCACTATCAGGACCCTGCATCCCCCAAGCCATGGAATTTAGACTCCAGACCCAGATTCCACGCCTGTGTCAGGAGCACAGGCGCCTCCCAGGCTCCAGCCCCCGCCTGCCCACTCCTCCTCCCGGCCTCGTCCTCTGCACTGTGTCCTCCCACCTTTTTAACCCCCGTGTCCACTGCCATAGTAGCTCCTCACTTTCTGATAGTTTCTTTTTAACTTGCATGCCGTTTTTTGGGTTTTGACAGATTGCGCCACTACAGCACCAAACAACAACCCATCACCCAGATTCCCTCCCTCAGCCCTTTGTAGTCAGCCGCCGCCCCTGGCCACCACCAGTCTGCTTTTGGTCCCTATAGTTTTACCATCTCTAGAATGTCTTATAAATCAAAATACACAATATATAGGCTTTTGATTCTGGCTCATTTATGTAGCAAGAAACCCAGGGGAGGTCATGGGTCTGACCCCGTCTCATGGGGCCAACGCCAGGTTGTCACAAGGCTGGCTCCTCCTAGAAGCACTGGGGGAGACCTGGCCCTGACTCCCAGCTGCTGGAGGCCCTGTCTCTTCCTCCACCTGCACAACCACAGCTTCAGCCCAGTCCTTTCCCTGCTTCCCTCTGGCTCTCCCTCTCCGACATCCATTTCTGAGAATCTGGTGATGACACGGGCCTGTCAGGAGACTCCCCCTGTTATAAGACCAGCTGATGAGCAAACCTAATTGCACCTGGGAAGTAACCCCCGGTGGCAGGCAGCAGGCCACTCCCAGAACCTGCACATTTCCGGGGCACTGGGCTGCCCATCACAGGTCCGCTGACACGCTGCAGCCGCCGGGGGCTTGGACTCAGGCGGTTGCTGTCAGGCTGGCGGAGCTGGGGTGTGGGCGTGCCACGGGGCGTCCCAAGCGTTTGGTGGGAGGGGCAGGTCCAGGATGTGGAGACAGGTGGGAGTGTCAGGCCCTAGCGGTCCCATGGGTGGCCTCGGTGTGTCTGAAGTGGCCTTTTTAAAGACGTTTTCTCTGTAGACTGCTCTGAGACGCAGACCCTCACGTCACACAGACACAGCGCTTTGCCTGCACGCCGGCCCCGAACCCTCGTTTTCTGCAGTCAGATGAGGCATCTTGTTTATTCATAATAACAAAGTGTTGTGACCCAGTGAAGACAGATTTGAATGAAGCCTGATGAGTGTTAGGAGCTTGGAATGGCTTCCTGCTTTCTGATGTGGTCGTGGTGTGGCTGGGGGACGTGGCCATTAGTGGGACTGCGTGACACCCAGCGCCTGTTTTCTGTCGTTGGCTGGCCACTTCTGGGGAGGGGTAGGGGTCGTCGGCCTCTCGGGGCTCCACTAGCCGCGTGTCCCTGTGTGTCACTGTGGACCGCACCCCGGGGGCCTTCCCCCGCCCCAGCATAGCCATCTCTCGTCCCTGGGCACCTGCTTCAGTGGGTGGCAGCCCTTGGCCTGTGACCGCATTTGCACGCAGGCATGCACTCTCATGTTCACGGTACAACCAGTGCGGCTGCCTCCTGAGCGTGTCTGCAGCTGCGGTGCCCGGAGCCCGCCGTGCACACAGGCTCGCCGAATGTCTGGTAGCGGGGTAGGCGCGTTGTGACTGAGCAAATGACAGACGAGTTCTCCAGGCAGAGTCCCAGTTCTCTGCACATTCCTTCTAATGAATCGGCCCCTCTCTTCCACAGTGCGCTGCTCATTGCCACCGTGTTTGACCGAAATGTGAACTGCAGGAGAGCGGCCTCCGTAAGTTTTCCAGTTTGTTCCTTTCGTATGAGGGGAGGGCTCTGAACTGTGCCTGCCCCACCGAGCATGCATGGCCTCCTGGATGGGGCCCTGGGCTCAGAAGGAGGCAAGCTGGTGAGGGGACGCTGAGGGCGGCTCCTGGAGAGGCCATGCAGTAGAGTGACAGTTCCCATCTCCTCTGGTCTCCTGGGGATTGGTTGGCATTAAATACCCCATCAGAAGCGTGCTGAGAACCATACACAGCCCAGGGTGGTTCTCCGAGCAGGGAAACATGGCTTCCATGAGCGTGGCCTGGACATGACTGAGAACAGGAACAGAGGTCAGACCAGCCACTGTAGTCAGGCTTGGCCGGGGCCTTGCTGGACGTGCCTGGCAGGGGCTTGAACACAACCTGGCCCCAGAGCCCAGTCACATTTGGGGTGGGTTGGGGTGGGAGAGCCTTTTGCGGGCTCCACGGTGGCTCCTGAAAGGTGCTGCCCTGGGCCCCTGCTCCCCCACAGAGCTGGGCTGGGGCTCCGACTTCCGCAGCTTCCCGGGGACGCCAGTCAGAGGTGACAGCTGCAGGGCTGTGTCCCTGCGGTAATTGTGACCCAGCTTTGTGCTTGGCTGGCTTATTCAGGGTCAGTCACTCGTGTCAGGCTGACACAGGCTGGTGCAGGTTGTGAGGGAACGGAGGCCAGTCTGAGACCCATGTGGCAGGGCTGGCTCGGCACAGAGTTGGTGGCTGAGATGACAGACCCACCTCAGGATGACAGCCTTGGTTTCAGGCGCAGACAAGCAGCTGCACAGCTTTTAGGGTAAGGACGCCGTGAAGGCAGCGCTGTCAGAGAGGAGGGCTGGGACTGAGGCTGAAGCTGGCACCCCGGGTAGGTGGTGCTGGGAGATCCTGGTGCTGGGCATGGTTACCATGTCTGCATTGTCAGGCCTCGCGGGACACTGCTGAGGGGGCGTCACTGGCCGCCATGGCTGTCAGACCAGGAGGGGGCCAACCCTGGAGAGCAGCAGGCTGAAGACGGGCTGGGACCTGGACAGGGCTTACCGTAAGCCTCGGTGTTGTCCAAAACGGGCTTTCGTTCGGTGTGGCATGAGTATGTTCTGTGGGTGGGGCCTGAGGAGGGGAGAGGGTGCCCAGAGGAGTCCAAGCGAAGGCCCCAAGCTGGAGACCAGAGAGCTGCCCTGTCTCGCCCTGTGGGCTGCCACTGTGTCACGGGGGCAGATTCTCCCGTCTCAGGAGTGGGCCAGCCCCCTGAACGCAGGCGAGTGTGGGGGCCTCGCTCAGGAGCATGCAGCCCTCAGATTTGGGGGCTGAAAGCGGGTGTTCAGGTGCCAAGAGGACAGTGGGCACATGTGTCCAGGGGCTGGTGGTAGAGAGACGGTGAATGGGCCAGCCATGCTTGTCGGGCCCTGGAGGTCCCAGTGGACGGTGTGTGAATTTGAGGGACAGACAAGAGCAAGGACTCATATGAAGAGACTGACAAACCGTCACTCTGATCACTAGTCAAACTGTACGTTTATGATTTGTGCACTTTTCCAAAATGTTTTAAAGAAATTAATGGAAAAGGATGGCTGTGCAGGAGATTCCGCATGAAGCTGTGGGGACAGGACTGCGGTTTCCTCTGTGCCTGGCGAGGTCAGACACGGGCTGCGAAGCAGGGACTGATGACAGGATATTCTGGTGTGCCCGCACTCCTCCCACAGGCAAGGCCCCATCGTGAGCGGGAGTCATTTTTTTAATTGTGGAATATTGGGGAACAGTGTGTTTCTCCAGGGCCCGTCAGCTCCAAGTCGTTGTCCTTCAATCTTAGTTGTAAGGGGCATAGCTCACCATCCCATGTGGGAATTGAACCAGCAACCTTGTTGTTGAGAGCTCGCTCTCTAACCAGCTGAGCCACCTGGCCGCCTATGAGCAGGAGTCTTGCTGGGGAGGTTCCCATGCCCCCAGTAGCCAGCCAGGCTGACACAGGGACACATTTGGGGATCGTGAGTGTCACACTCAAGGCCAAGGCAGATAGGACAGGCGGGGTGGCAGAGGACAGATGGGGGCAGTGGCATGGCCGTCCAGGAGAGGTACCCACGTGTGCATTCGCTGGCATGGAGTCACTGGGCACTTCCTGCAGCAGTACAATGGGTCCCGTGGCTTCTCCAGGAATCCCAGCAAATGCAGCCTGAGCCGTGAGGGTTTCCTTCTGTCCCATGTGAAGGAAGCAGGGTGGGGTTTGGGTGGGTGGCAGCACTGTTGTCACAGTTTTCCCACTCCACATCCCCAGTGGCCATCATCCCCACACCACACGCTCCCCAGAGCCCTCAGCACTGCAAGAGGGCACATGGGATGTGGGTTCCAGTGTGACGGACCCCTGAGGTGTGTAGCAGTGGCTCTGAGCTGGAGACAGTGCTGCACACGCTCAGTGGGGCTGTCAGGAGGACATGGGAAACACACGGGCCCGTAGCACACCCTGTTCTCCTCTTGTCTGAAGTCACTTCTCAGGGCTGGTGGTGTGTCTGTGTGTGTGTGTACACATATTTGTGTCAGTCTGTGTGTGTCCGTGTGTATCTGTGCGCATGCTTGACTGTGCACACGTGTGTTTGTGTGTGTACGTGAGTTTGTGTGTATGTGTACACGTGAGTGTCCACACGTGTATGTCTGTATGTCTGAGTCTGTGTGTCTGAGTTTGTGCACGCGTATCTGTGTCAGTGCATGTGTGTGTGAGTCTGTGTGTCTGTGCACACGTGTGTGTGTGTATGTCAGTCTGTGTGTGTTCATGTTCCTTACAGTTCTCCACGCAGGATCTTGTCATCTGTGATTAAAGAGAAGTACTTTTCCTCTCTGTCTTGATGCCTTCCATCCTGTCCTTTGTCTCAGTGCACAGGTCGGAGGAGCTGCTGAGTAGAAGGAGTGACAGTGGGCACCCCACCTTCCTGGTCTCAGGGGGACGCGCTCAGTGCCCCCATCAAGTGTGCTGTTGGTTGTCGGAGGGTTTTATTGTGAGTGGATGTTAGATGTTCACATGGTTTCTTCCCTTTATCAAGGTGTTCTCTCGTGTTACTTGATTTTCCGACATTAAACCAGCCTTGCGTTCATCCTGGGACACATCCCACTCGTCGTGAGTCATGCTTTCACACGTTGTACCATTCACTTTGCCTAAGTTTTCTTGAGCACTTTTGAGTCTGTTGCTAAGGGCTGTTGGTCTGTTGTGTTTGTTGTGAGGTGTTTGTGTAATCTGGCCCCACAGGAGGAGTTGGGAGTGTGCCCTCCTCTTCACTTTGGGTGAAGACATTTAAACGATTCTTTCTACTTTAAATGTTTGGTAGAAATCACCTGTGGACTCCTGATATCCTGTTTCTGTTTTGTTTTCTGTTTCATTGGAAAGATTTTAAATTATTAATTCAGTTTCCTTACTCGCTGGAAGTCTGTTCAGGTTTTCCAATTTTTCCTTTAATGAAGGAATTTCTCCATTTTGCGTAAGTTGCCAAGTGTCGCTGTACGATGTTAGAGGGTGCCCGCCCGTCTGCTGCTCCTGCTTCTGTTGTTTTCTGTCACATGGCACCGTGAGGAGTTTCCTGTTGGTTCTTGGCCTGTTCTCCGTCTGGTTTCAGTGGCAGCTCGGGTGCCCGGTCCCAGCCCTCCTGCCCCCTCCCTAGTCTCCCATGCTCGGCACAGTTGCCCGCACGTGGTGGGTGCCCAGCAAACGCCTGTTTTGTGAGTGATGGGTGTGGGCCGGCTGCACCCCTGGTTGGTGGGGTGACAGGGAGCAGCACTGGCCTCTCGAAGGCCATGGCCGTGTCCTCTGCACCCTGACACTTGCAGGACAGACGTCTCACCCTGCCTCGGGTCCTGTAAAGCTACCGTGTTTTGAGAGAGGTTTGCCAGGCCAGCTCAGAACCTGCCTGGGTCCCAGCAGTGGCCTCCTGGCCTGTGTGTCTGCAGATGTCTCAGCGATTCCTTGAGACGTCCTCACGTTAGTGTTCTAATGTTTACACATGGGCAGTACTTGTAAGACTCTGAAAACAGTAAGCGTCTTTTGTTAAATATGCACTTGAAAATTAACCTTTATGTGTCTCTTGCTTATTGAGACACCTGTTAGGGGGACAAGTAAAACCCAAGCCCTGATGCCTTGTGAACCTTGGGGGAGAGGTGAAATAAAACAACAGGAAGTCTTTCAAGTTACAGTCCGAATCCTTTAGAGTTACTGGGAAGTTCTGTCTCTGCATCGAGCCTCCCAAGTGCCCCTGTTCACCTGGCAGGTGCAGAAGGAAGACGTGAAGATGACAGGTGCCCCTGTGTGAAGCTCATTTCACAGTGCGGGGTCAACACCTTGTTACTGGGAAGAAGTTCTCTTTCCAGGACGCTGTTCCTCAGACAAGCACGCATCTCGGCCTTTTCAGCTCCTGCTGAGCTCCCGGTCACGCTCTATGCTCTGTTCACCCTTGCTCACGGGATGACGGTTCCCAAAGTCAGGAAGGCTTGCTGCGGGTGGGGTCACTGTCCGCTGGCCAGGGCTGGGAGCTCCCCAGGCACCATGGGTCACCCCCGCCCCCATGCAGCCGGGAGGTGGTGGGCACAGCGGAGCATCTGAGCTGTTGTTTCTCTCTTCTGGCCCTTTTTCTTCACACCTGATTTGGCTGCTGGGCTTTTATTTAGCCAGTCGATTAGTCTCTTTTCCCATTTTATATCTAGTGCCTTAAATTAGGCATTGGTGTGAGCTGGAGGCCACTTTTCAGGACATGTCCAATTGATAAACTTGAACCATTAAATTGTGGTTTTAGACTCAGACGACAGGCCACCCTGCGGGCTGTGATCAGCCAACAGTGAGGACGTTTATGAAAAGTACACGAATAAACAAAGCCTGGGCCGTTTGCCGTGAACTCACCAACTGGTGTCCAGAAGGGCAAGGCACTCACCTTGATATTTGTTCTTTCTGTTCCTTAGGCTGCTTTCCAGGAGAATGTGGGAAGACAGGTAAGGCTACTTTTAAAAATCTTCATTCCTGAAACTTCCTGTAGAGGTAGGGGCAGGAATAGTGAGAGCTGCAAACCGAGTGTCACCTCGCATTGTCACACGTCACGTGGCTAACGAAGTTACCTAGAATGAGCTAATACTTAGCACGTTCACTTCTGGTCACAGACTCAGAATGTCACTCAGGTGAGTGTTGACACAGTTTACATTGATCAGCAGTGTGTTTCATAGGAAACCGAATGTGTCAGTAATTTTACATGCGTGACCAAAATCAAAGCCTTGAGCATGGCTGACGCCGTGATGTTGCCAGCTGCCCATGGGCGCTGCAGGGGTGGGGGCGGAGGGCCTGGCATCACAGGGACAGAAACGTGACCCCTGCCCGTCCTGTGTGGTACGAGCCAGCTGCCGGAAGCTGTTGGCTCCATGCCCGTCTCAACGGCCCCCAGTGTTGTCCTGCCTGCTGGCCCTGAGCCTCCTGCACCTGTCACCACCGGTCAGCCTTTCTCCCGAGCTGTTCACACTGTGTGTGATGATGACACCCCAGGACGTGTGGCCAGCCTGCTGGACACTGGGCCAGAGGCAGGTCACATTTGGGGAGACCGGGTGAGAGGTGCGAGGTGAGCGTGCCAGGAGAGAGGTCGACAAGGTGTGGACGAGGGTATCCAGGGCGTGTTGGCCCCCATGAGGAAGGGGCTCGGGAGGCAGGGCAGGGAGGCGGAGACGCGGCCCAGAGAGGAAAGCTGCGGTGAGTCGGCCGAGTCCCAGTCTTTGAGCCCGGACGTCTGGCAGGGTACTCGGAGGGGCGGCACCGCGCCGCATGTCTGTGTCTGTGTGCGGCAGGGTTGCGGGACGCAGCCAGCCGTCTGTCTTCACCCCAAGGACCCCGTTCCATGCGCTGGCCTGGCCTCCCGGGTACAGCCCCCTGCCTGGGCAGCCCAGCTGTTTGCATGGTGATGTGCACACCGCGTGTTGCCCAGAGCTGTGGTCGCAGAGGTCAGATGCAGGCCCAGGAGAGCACGGCGGGTGGCTGGGGCTGAGTGCTGCCCGGGGCTGGGCAGGCCGGTGGGGGGGCGTGAGCGTGGGACCCATGGTGGCCTTACGCCCGTCAGGGACACGTGTGAGGCAGCTCGCAGACGGTCGCAGCTGGGCCAGGTGGGGTGGCCAGAGTGCCAGGGTGACCTCTGCTATGTAGCTGTGTCACTAGGTGAACTGGCTTTCATGTGTTGTTTCTGAACCAGCCACATTTCTGACATAGTTTCCATGGTAACAGGTACCCTGAATCCCTTATCACAATCTGGAATCCAGTCCCAAGTTCAGTGCCTCTTGTGTCACTTTGACTCAGGAGCTGCCTGTCCGAGCACCACTTGTCCTCAGTGACGGTGCAGCCGCCGCCGTGGCAGCTCCCACCTGTTGCTTTGGGACCTTCATGGTTCGTCGGTGGAAACGCGGGATGCCGTCGGTTGGTCCAGTGCTGGTTGTTTCTATACTGTGCTGGTCAGTCTCACGCCGACTTTGCCGTAAGCAGGGCGCTTTCAGCCGTTTTCCTTACACACCTGAGCGGTCGGTACGCGCGTCGGAGTGATGAAGGATGGGCATCTCACCTGCCTCCTGCGGTCCATGGCGGAGGCTTTCTTTCCTTCGTCAGTTGGAAGTTTGTCGTTGAAGTCTTTTTAGAAAACTGTTTTCAGATTTTCAAGTGGAGTCAGCAACAGCTTGCAGTCTTTGGGGCTGGGCTGGGAGGGTCCAGGAAGGTGAGTGGGGTGCTCCTGCCTCCCCATTTCAGACCCCATTTCTGGGCGTCGGCCCTCAGGCTCCCACACGGCGCCTCCCATCCCGTGTCTCCTGTCCTCCTGTGGCTGTGGGAGGCGGCCAGCCCCTCCAAGTGACCACGGAGACCCTTCTGCCCGGACGTGGGCGCAGGTTGAGTGAGTCGGTAGCTTTCATACTGTGGAGGCCTGATGTCCTTACGGCGTGTAGTTGAAAGAAAAGTCTATTCCAGCATTTTAAAGTTGAAATATTTGAGTTGTTTGAAAAAAGAAAATGAAGTATTTTTGAGTGGTTCAAACAGTTTTAGCCTGGTGTCCAGCCTGGGATAGGCAGTCAGTAAGTGGACTTGACTCGACAGTTGGAGCCCAGTGTGAATAGTGTGAATAGTGTGCGGCCTGAGCCGTCAGTGTGGGTCAGGCCTCTCTGTCTGTGACTGTCTGTGAATGCGCTTGTCGAACGTGGGGAAGTGAAGACCTCAGTTTGTCACCTTTTTCCCACTGATCTTTTCCTTAGGGCACTTTCCCTCATGGAATTGACATTGTGACCATGGCCGACTATTTTGCCGTTGGGAACACATCTAACTGTTTCCTGGTGATAAGGTAAGATTTTAATACTCATCACAAAATAGAATATCCTGTATGATTTAGATGTAAAAAACTCCACGGGGCCATTTCCTGTGTCGTCCTGGAAGGTCCACTAAGTGTGAATGTTACCCCGTTCACGTTGCTCCCCAGAGGGCGTGCTGTGTGCTTCCACTTGTGTGAAACTAGAGAACAGGGACAGTGGCAGGTCGGGTGGCCTGGAGACAGGAGTGGGCCTGATGGAGAATCGGGTCCTTTCTTAAGGAGGTGACAGTGTCGGGAGTGGACCCCACATGGCCGCTGTGTGGGCCTGTCTGTCCCCCTGCCATCTCGGTGCTGCCTCCGCTGCTCCGTCTTTCCGAGCACGGCCTGCTGCTGATGGGTGTCGTCATGCTGGTGTCACGTGGGCGTCAAGTCCCAGAATGACATCGTGGATTTGAAGTGACTGCGTCTCCTTTTCTGAGTCAGTGAAATCGTCTCCCAAGTTGAAATTGTGTGTGTGTGAGCTCAGTAAGGAAGAAGATTCCAGGAGCCAGGTCAGGAATTAACCTTTAACACCCCTGACTGCACGTTGCGAAATGATCTTCTTGGGCCTTTCGCTCAGTGACGGAGGTCCCTGGAAATGGCTTCCTGCATGCGCATGTCACCTGATGCAGCGCTAACAGGAGGGGGTGTGGCTCCCTGACTCACGCGTGTGCAGCACGCAGGCACTTTAGAGCCCACTGACCCATGTCTGTCGGAAGGGCAGACACCACCGCCCGGCCATGCAGGCTGTGCCGTCACTGCGTCTCCACAGACAAGCAGCCTGGAGACTTCTAGGAAACGTGGCGTTGGGCCTCCCCCCGGAAAGACCAGGACCGAGGATCCTGCACTGTTGGTACCCTTTCCGCCCTCCCTGCTGTGAGGCCTCCTGCGCCTGACCACTTTGCCTGTCTCCATTTCGTTTTCTCCCATCGTTGACATCTGCACGTAGATTTCATGGGCCGATCCACCCCTCCTTCCCCCGACTTCCGTGGGTAAATAACCAGCTGCTTTGACCTGGGCCTGTGAGTTTGTTGCTGAGGTTTCTGACGTGTGGTTTGTTGTTGCACTTGGCAGAGGGCTTGGCGGACCCTGGCCTGGCTCGGGGTCTTTTGTCACCATGCATTTTGCACACATACCATGGGCAAGAGGTGGTCTGTGAGGACGGGGCCCAGTGGTCATAGGGACCCGGGTCCACGGCTACAACCACAGCGGGACAGACGCCAAGGTTCTATTGTCAGCCTGTGGGTGGAGGAAAAGGGGGTGTGTGGCCAGGGAGGCTAGTGTGTGGACTACGGCCCAGGACGTAAGGGTCCGACGGGTCTTGAGCCAGCAGGGCCCGGCTCGGGGGTCGGGACTTCTGAGCCTGCGGAACGCAGTTTGACTGTCACACATCTGCAATTTGAACGTGTCACTAAGGCTGCGTTTTAGAACCTGGAAGGAAGGGCATGGTCAAGAGCCCCACATGGCCAGGGCCGGTCAGAGGATGGAAGGCAGGTCCCCTTCCACCCTTCCATGGGTGTTGTCAGTAGAGTGGAGGGGTTTTGAGAGCCAGGGGTGTCCGAGTTGCCTTGGGATCACGTGCAGCAGGGTGCCCTGGGAGGAGAAAGTGCCGCAGGTTTGGGGGTCGGGCCTTAGCTTGCATGTGGGCTGTGAGGGGTGCACGCCTGGAACAACTGCAGGTGTCGGAGGTCAGAGTTTTGGGCACACACCGGAGGCTGAGATGCAGGGCTGCCCTGTGTGTGTTGTGTGTGTGTGTGTGTGTGTGTGTGTGTGTCGGGGGCACCAGCAATCATCCTGTCTCCGTCTGTACGTCAGCAGCTTTCTTAATGTGTGGATGACACCCAGGAAAGTGCACGTATGTGCTGGGGGAGTTCTGATGGAGTCTGACACATGCCATCTCTGCCACCACAACCCACCGACCGGCCCCGGGTTGGTTTGTGTTTTCTGAAGTTACGTGACAGAGTTGCAGGGTCCACACTCTCCTCGCCTGCCCCTCTCACTTCTCCTGGGTCTGGCCTCGCCCTGTGTGTGCGCTGACGGCCCCTCCGTCCTCAGTGCCTTCACCGCTGGGGACGGCTGGGTGTGCCCAGCTCGAGGCTGTTACAAATGCTGCTGCTGGGGACAGCCACGTCACGTCTGTGAGTTCAAGGCCCAGGAGTGGACTGGTGGCTTCCTCACTGTCTAAGAAAATGCCAGATGCTTTTCTGAAGTGGCGGCCCCCTCGCGAGCACCTCTGCGCTGACCGTCCCATTACCTCCACGTCCTCGCCCGCCTTGCCGTGGCTGGTTTTATAGTTTTAGCCATTTTCGTGGATGTGCAGGAGGAATGCGTGAGTCTGTTTCCTAATGACCAATAACTGCGCGTCTTTTCACGGGCGAATTTGACCGATGTGTTGCCTGCGTATTGACCAGTGAGTTGTTGTCTTCGTACTGAGAAGTTGGGACTTCCTCCTGTATTCTGGATGCAGGTCCTTTGTCAGATTCATGGTCTGCAAGTGTTTGTCTGGTCTGCTTGCTCAGTACCCTCAGTTACTAAGACAAAGCCTTTCTTCAAATATCAGCTTTATCTTTACACACCTGCTTCACTACATGTAATTTGCATAAAGTGAAATGGGGGTTTTGGCAGCTGTGTAACCCCCACTGCGGTCATCTGGGCAGTGCCCCCGTCACTCCAGAAAGTCCCTTCATGTCCCAGCCTCACAGCCTCTAACCGGCCTTCTGTGCGCGGTCTCCGCTTTTTCTGGACTGTGCACCAATGGGGTCACGAGGCGTGTGTCCGGCTCCGCCCCCTGGCCTCGCCCAGCAGCCTTCGGGTCCCTGAGACGTCTCTGCTCAGCAGCCAGCTGGCCTGAGCGGCCTGGCTCAGCCCCTGGTCAGGTGTGTGGACGTCTGTGTGTCCCGGGCTGTCTTCCGGCAGCCGCGAGACCTTTTGTAGGTCTGTCCTCTTGCTGCTGTAGATTTCCTGCACGGATTTCTGACATCTGCAGGCCAGTGCATCCTTCTTAAAACGTGGTGTCTGATTTTGCCTTCTAGCAGTTTGCTTCCAAAATTTCCATCAAAATTTTGCCTGTTTCTGTCCACTGGGTACTCCAAACTGAGAACAGCTCAGAGGGAACTGCTTCCTGGTGTGCATCCTGGCTCAGCAAACAGCGTGCCACCCTGTCGGCTCAGGTTTGCTTCTCCTTCTCTTTTCCCAGCATCCGGTTGGTGACCTACTTCTGTCATTTGTGCGTCCCTACAGCCCTCAAACGTCCCTCATCCTGCTTCTCCGCTCAGCTGTGGCCTTCGTCCAGCTCTTACTGTCCCAGACACTTGTGGAGCCTGACACCGGCCCCGCCATCCCGCCCATCATCTGTCTAAAGTGCTGTTGGAGGCATTCTCACTGTTGAGACACCACCCCCTGCTGTGCCTCTAGGCCACCCCCTTCGCCCTCGTCCTCCCGTGGACACCCCCTGGGTTGCACTTGGGGTCGCAGATGCTGATCTCTGAGTGCGGGCGTCCCCGGGCCATGGTTCAGTACTGCGTCTCCTCCAAGGTCAGCCACTCGTGGTGCCGGAGCTTGGACTAGAGCTCAGGCAGTGGCCTCGTCTGGTCCTTCTGAGGCTGCCAGTCGCTGCGCTGCGATTCTCTAGAATCCTGCCCGGCCGCTGGCTGTTGTCCAGTCTTTGCTTTAGAGATGATGTGAAGTGAGTCTTTTTGTATATGGTCGTTGTCACCTGTGTGGTTATGTCTGAATGAATGAATAGAAGTGGAATTGCTGGACCAAAGAGCATTTATGTTTTATTAATTCCCTGCACCTAATGCTGTCCCCAGCGTGTGTCTGGATGCTTCCAGACCCTTCCTACAACGCTGCAAAGCCCTGCTTTGGCCTCTGACAGCCAGACGGGTCTCCTTGGCGTTGCCCGTGTGAAGGAGGCTGGACGTCACCCCTGGGCTTGAGCTGTGTCTGTTTTCTTGGCCAGAAGCTGCCTTGATTTTTCTGCTAGGTGATGGTGTTTTCTGTGACTTTGGAAGAGCTCCTTTGTGTGCAAGGCTCTGCTTGTGATAGCAGTTGTAGATTTTGCTCTGAGCTCGTATTTATCTTTTGATTTTGTGTTAGGTGCTTTTCCTGGCAGACTATTTTCTTTGTCGGTTGTGTTTGAATGTGCCGATCTCTTCTCTTGTGGTTTCTGGGATTGGGGTCATGATTAGAAGGGCCTGGACCACTTGGAGACTATTTAAAAAAATTCTCCCGTGGTATTTTCGAGAGATGAGGCCTTCCTTTATTTTTAAGTCGGCATTGACACTCCGCCACTGCCCTTGCACGAAGCACACAGCCCGGTGAGTGCTGGAGGCCGGTGAGCGCCAACAGCCGACACCTGGGGAGCCAGCATCTTCATCGGGTGCAGAGGGCACCTTGGCCACATACCACGGACGTGGCGTCAGGAAGAACGTAACCGCGTCGCCTCCCGCTCAGCGCCGCTGTGTGAGAGTTGTGTGTTGTGTGTGTGTCAGCAGCTCTCTCCTCTTGGCTGCTAAGTTCTCCTCTGTCCCACAGGTTATCTGTTAGCTCTCTGTTGCAGATGTTTAGGTTATTCTGAATTTGGCGGTCTGATTCATAAAGCTGCCGTGCACATTTATGTAGAAGTCTTTATATGTACATCTTCATTTCCTCGGCTGAATACTTACTTGCAAGGGGATTTCTGTACACTTAACTTCATGGGAAACTTTTTGAAAGAGGCAACACCATTTTACACAAGCCGCGTGTGTGCATTCCTGTTCCTTCACATCCTCACCGTCTCTGAATGTTGTCTTTTTCAGCAAGTTCATTGCCGGCTTTCCCGAGTACACACAGCCGCTGATAGACCACCTGGTCACCATGAAGGTCAACCATTGGGATGGGTAGGTTTTGCGTTTTTGTGTGTGTGTAATTAGCTCTGGTATTTTATCACCTTACCTGTCAAATGGGAATTCTTACTTTGTTTCTGAAGGAGAGATTCAATTGGGTTTATAAGCCTTGAATACACTCAAGGGACAAGAGAGGGAGGGATGAAGCGTGTTCCTGCAGCCGCAAGCCATGCAGCCCTCGGGACGTGGCCATGCTCCAGTACTCACAGTGTGACAGTGTCCACACAGGAACATTACATGCCTGACAGACAGACCTGAGGTCTCCAGAAGTAAGACTGGGACAGACCACTGACCAATGCGTCACGTATGAAGACAGGAACTTACATTACTTCTCCAGACTTATTTTAAAATACAACATCCACAGTGAGAAAGTGCTTAAGGCTTACAAAGCCGATTGAATCTGTCCTGATAACCACCATTCTGCTTTCTGTCTCTATGAATTTGGCTATTCTAGTGCCTCCTAAGGAGCCGTCATTATTTGTCCTTTTGCGACTGGCTGGTTTCTCTGAGCATAACGCCTTCAAGGTCCATCCGTGGGGTAGCAGGTGTCACAATTCCTCCCTTTTTAAGGCTGAATACTAGTCCATCGTATGGACAGATCACATTTTCATCACTTTCACTTGGGTTGCTTCCCTTTCTTTCCTGTGTGACTGATGCTGCGGTCACCATGGGGTGCAAATACCTTTTCGAGGTTTTCAGTTCTTCAGGCTGTTTGCCCAGAAGTAGAATTGCTGTATCATGTTTATGATTTGTTTAGGAACCTCAAAAGCCATACTGTTTTTCCTAATGGCTGTGCCATGTTACATTCCCACCAGCAGTGCCCAAGGATTTCAGTTTCTCCACATCCTTACCAACACTTGTTATTTTCTGTTGTTGTTGTTGTTGTTGTTTTTAATCTTAACGGGTGTGAAGTAACATCTCCTTGCGGTTTTGGTTGCGTCTCCCTGATGCTGCTTGTTACTGAGCCTCTTCTCATGGCTTATTGGCTAGCTATACTTCATGTTCAGAAGAATGTCTCTTCAAGTCTTTGCACATTTTTAAATGCAGTTGTTTATTTGTTGTTGCTGGGTTGTGGGAGTTCTCCATATATTCTAGATGCCAACCCTTATCAGGCATATGACTTGCATATATATTCTCCCGTTCCAAAGGGGGCCTTTTCATTCTGTTAATGTGTCTTTTGATACATAGACGTTGTAAATTTTAATGTAATCCCATTTATCTATTATCAGTTTTTCTCCTTTTACTTGTGTTGCCTGTGTTTTTCGTGTCATATCCAAGAAATCATTAGTGAATCTTATGTCATGAAGCTCTTCTGTTTTCTTCTCAGAGTAGTTTTAGGTCTTCTCCAGGTTTTCCGGGCCCTCCCGTCTGCCAGATCCCTTGGGGTGAGGGAGGTGGGGACACACTTTGCCATCCAGCTCCTTGGAGGTGGCAGTGGTGCCCGGCCAGGGGCCTGCGTCTATTTGCCGTGTTATTTGCTGTATTATTTGCTGTATTTCATAAATTCTCTCTTCGTTTGTTACAGTCAGAGGTTCTGCTGTTTGCGTTTATTTTCATAAGTGGTTTTGACTCAGTGGCCAGCTGACAATTCGTGTATATCGTCTCTCCACTTTTCTTTTTTACTTTTTCTTTAATAAGGAACATCCTATTTTTATTTTTTATTTTTTAAGGAGGGCGCAGCTCTCCTTATTTTTTAAGGAGGGCGCACATGACAGTGGCCCATGCAGGGATCGAACCAGCAACCTTGGTGTTATTAGCACCAGGCTCTAACCAACTGAGCTAACCGGCCGCTCCCTCTTTTCTTTTCATGAGTTGACTAAAGCTGGAATCAGCAAGATGAAGGAACTAACACTTTTCTGTCCCTGCCCCCACCAGGGTCATCAGAGAGCTGTCAGCGAAGGCCCTGCATGACCTGGTCCAGCTGGCACCTGAGTACAGCGCCACTCATGGTAGGTGTATTCCAGCGTCCTGCTGGCCCAGACACGCACACACGTGTGCAACACACATGCACACGTGCATACCAAACACACGGGTACCACACACGTGTGTACCACAAACATACGTGTATACCCCACACACATGCACACACGTGTACCACAAGCACACAGGCACACACACAAGTGCACCGTACACGGGTGCACCACAAACACGCACACACGTGTGCACCAGAACCACGAAGCCGAGGACAGGGCCACCTGCTGGTTCCAAAGCCAGGGAGCTGAAAGTAAGTGAAAGAATTCATAATATAATGAATTAAAAATCAAGCTGCTTCCTGGCGGCTCACAACCTAGGGGCCGCCGGCCGGCCTTCTCGTATTTGCGGACCTCTCCTGGCTGGCAGAGCTCGGTCCCAGCCATCTTGCTCCAGACACAGCGGCCAAACCTGAGGTGCACACGCTGCACCGCCAGCGAGGAAAGAGCCGGCCTGACCTCCGGCCTGGGCTCCTTGGACTGCGTGCACACCTGACCTCCGTGTAGGGAGCAGCCGTGTCTCCAGGCTACCTGTTCCCTCTGACATTGTTAGCGACCAGCAGTGGCCTGGTCACGTGGGCGTCTCTGGCTTCCCGTGTGTGGGACTTCAGTTCCAGGGCCCCTGGCCTTCTGTCTGTTAATTCACCCTGATGTCAGGAGACTCATGAGATAACCACTCGTTTAGTCCGTCGTCTGCTGCCTGTGTAGGGCACTCACCACCGTCCCTTCTTCCCAGTTCAGGAGCATTAGTGGCCCCAGGATAAGGGGCTTCCCTGATACTTCAGCACTGACGGCTGCCAAGTTGGCACGCCTGTGTGGGAATCGCCCGGCTTGGACGCCGCCTGCTGTTACAGCCTCTGCATGGCTGCTCTCATGCATTTAGGGAAACTGAGACTCAGGGGCCGTGGTGTCTGCAGGCCGGTGTGGACATGGCTCTACCTGTACTGTCCTCTTGGCTTTAAGGATGCTGTGACCCTGCTCTCCCCCCAGAGCACAAAAGCCTTAGAGGCTCTCTGCCGGGCCTGAGGCACCCTGGGTGTGATGGGGTCCTGCAGCCCGGCCCCCAGGCAGGGCCCCTGCCGGACACTTAACCACAGAAGTGACCTAGAAAACCCTCTCTGTCCTCACCCCGGGCCACCCAATCGTGTCTGGGGACCTGGGGAGCGAGAGGCGCCCTCCGTCCCAAGGCGGCTCACTTCCGTGGGTGCCCAGGGTTGTGGCCTGTTGGCAATGGCAGGTTAGGTCCTGGGTGTTGTGATAATGACCCTGACACGTGACTGTCAGTGGGTGCCCTTCTCCCTTTGGATTCTGAGCCTGTGACCTGACATGGTACCGTGTGTGCTGAGTTGACGTGTTCTCCTGCCGTCCTTCGCAGTTTTCCCACGCCTGCTGGCGATGACGCAGAGCCCGGACCTGCACACGCGGCATGGGGCCGTGCTGGCCTGTGCGGAGGTCGCCCACAGCCTGCGCGGCCTGGCGGTGCGGGAGCACAGGTAGGAGACATCCGCCGGGGGCCAGCTTGCCCTTGCACATTTGTGTGTGTTGATCTGTGGGGGCGGCCGTCTTCAGGGGCCCACACTTTATCTGAACAAGTTGGTCAGTGGTCCTCTGTCCTCTGAGTAGTCGAGTCCTTTGATGGAGCCGCCGCCTGTCTGTCGGGGAGCCAGGCAGGGGCACTGGCGGCCACAGCGTGAAGTATGGGCTCCACCACGCGTGGGTGAACCACAGAGAACAGGTCCGGGCCGCGGCAGTGAGCGAGGCACACGCGTGTTTTGGTTCCCAGTGCAGAGGGCAGTTCCGTGTACACTGTCCTGCAGGCCCCTGCACGTGCAGGAGCGTGTGTCTGAGGGAAGAGTGCGTCCCTTCGTGTAAAAACACTTCAGCGCTAAAACATCTGTCACCATCCGAGCCTTCAGCGAGTCCTCATGTTTGCTGGGGGGGCGGGGGCTCAGCCTGGACACTGATGGACACGCGTGTCTGGACGGTGGCCGTAGCTGTCTCCTGACATCTCCTTGCTCTGAGGTAGAGTTAGATCATGAAAGCAGAGGCACGCTTTCACAGGTGGTATTGAGTAGCTCACATTCAGTATTCTTTAGTCATTCACCACTTTTGATCATTTAAAATACCAGAGAATGCAGATTGGAAGGTTTCTGCTAAGAACTTCCCAGCTGGTAAAGCTCGTGATTAAACAGGAAAGGTCAGTGCAGGGGACCCGAGGGACCTGCGTGCACGGCGGCTTCCTCACAGCCACTCACTCCGTCTCTTTGCTCAGAAGTGAAAGCTCAAGCACGTGGTGGCGTCTGTGACCTGCTTCTCAGGTCACAGACTAAGAAACACTGTTGGGTTGCGTAGTGTCACCTGCAGGCCCCGGGGGGTGGTTGTCCCCACAGCACGCCTCAGTCACAGCACAGTCCATTGAGGGCATCCCTACAGGTGGGGGATCGGCAGGGGGCAGCCTCTCTGGCCAAGTCCCAGTCCCAGGAGACCAGTGCAGCCACCGGGCAGCCCTAAGCCCATTACCGGTGTGACGCTGCCGTCCCCCAGCGAAGATCTGAGAAGCGCCCGGGTTTCTGCTGGGGCTGCTCATGTAGGCACTCGCCCTGCACCTCCCAAGTTCCAGGTTCCAGCTTAGAAACCACGTAGCTCGTACAGTTGGGCACAGACGCCCTTATCCCACCAGGGAGCTGTAGGGACCCTCCCGAAATTCAAGTCCTGGACGCTGCTTGAAGGGCCAGCCTTGCAAGCAGGCCTGAGGACGGCAGTGAGGCCCCTTGTGAGCTCCTCAGGGTCCCAGGGCCCTCACCTCAGCCGGTCCTGTCACTTTCAGAGCAGCCGGTCACCCCAGCAGCTGCAAGCCTGCTGCTCCCCAACCCCAGGGTCCCGGCGCCCCTGTCCTCATTGCAGGACTGTCTGTGTTGTCAGCACACTGCCACACGGCCAGGCGTCACCAATCTGGTCCTTACGGCCACCCGCTGAGTGGACACTGCTTCCTGGGGAACCCTGCAGGCAGGTGCAGAGGGGGTGGGGCTCCGGACAAAGGTTGGGTAGCCGGGTGCCCGCGGTCTCACGCTGTGCTTGGCTTGTGCAGACCCGTCGCAGACTTCCTGGATGAGACAGCCGTGCACGGTCTGAAGCAGATCCACCAGCAGGTCAGTGTGCAGACCCTGAGCCCTGTGCATCCTCCTCGGCCCCGGGAGAAGGCTGGGTCTGACGCCCAGGAAGTGCCCCGCAGAGGCTCAGCCCTGGGGCTCCATCCACCGTGGAGCAGTTGCTGAGGGGCAGGAAGGAAGAGCACCTCTCACGTGGCCAGAGTGTCCACAAGGCCCGGCCGTAGGTCTGGCCTGGGCTGCCTGACGCCTCAGGGACGCAGCCTGTTCTCAGGGGGACCGTGGGTGGCTGGGCAGTGGCCCCGGCACCAGCCTGGAACCTTCGATTCCGCTGGGCTGCACATGGGAACCGTGAGTCGGAAGTGACTCCAGAACCTGCCGGTTGCTGTGCTGCAGGGAGAAGGTGTTTGTTTTCCTCGGTTTTTCAGGTCTCAGTCTCCTATGATTCAAGGGAGGTAGAGCATGAACGGTGGGCCTTGGTATTAAAGATGCCGTCAGTCACTGACGAGGAAGTAACTGCTTTTGTAGTAAGATACTCGATCTCAGACCCTTCTCAGTCTGTGCCGTTGAATTTGGTTTTGGCAAAGCCGTCAGTGTGCTTGCCCAAAGCGCAGCCTGGCGTGCTCGCCTTAGCGTGACATCGTGCGAGCGTGTGGCGCCGGGTCGTGGTGCAGAATCCGGGAAGGTGCCGCTGGGCCCGGGGTGCCTTTACTGGCACGTGTGGGTGATGACAGCAGTACTCCCTGAGTTGTTGTGAGAATCGAAGAGCGTGTCTGGAGAGCTCTGGCCTCTGGCCACATGAACAGGCGAGAACCTCAGCTGCATGACGGTGCCAGGTGCTTCCAAGCTGCTGGAAGGAAACGCACCCTCAACCTGGTGGGCAGGGCTGGTTCTCCCTGAGAGGCCGCCTAAGGGACGGTGATGTCCCGGTCAGTCCTGGACGCCTCCCTGGCCGGCGACCCTCTTCCTCCCCTCAGTGCCTCGGTTGCCCTTCCAAGTGAGGCTTTCGTGAGGATTAAGTGAGATCACATGCAGGGGACGGGTGACGTGCTCGTGGAGGGTGACACAGGCTCGTCCTGGGAACGAGCGGCCGGCCTGGCCTCAGACACGTCTGCTGGGCAGGTTTTTCACTGTTAATATCACAGCCTATTGTGTTACTTTAAAAATCCAGATAATTTAAATAACTAACTTTCAATTCTTTATTTTCAGTTTCATGATCGTCACTTATACAGGTAAGCTTTACCAACCCGAATTTCTCATATTTTGTGTCTTCCTGGAAACATGCACTGTTGTAAAGGGCTCGTCTGGTGACACTCAGTGGCTGAGTGGGAAGGCTCGTCCCTCGGTCCTGGCCGTGTGCCTGTTTTATCCGAATGAGGCGCAGTCACCTGTGGCCCAGAGGTGTGGAGGGCACCCCCGTCCGTCTTCTCCAGCTACTGAGGCTCAGCTGGCATGGGAAGCGCCTGCTGGTCCACGTGTGGAGACTGATGGGCTCTGGTGACCGTAGAGGGTTGAGGGGCTGCAGCCACGACAGGCAGCGGTGGGGCCCACCTGCGCCCCCGCCCTGCAGCCCGTGCTCTACTCTCGGTCACCACAGCGCAGTGCCACCTTTTCTAGATTTCATGTGGGTGGCCACTCTGAAGTCTTGGGCCTGGCTTCTGTCACTTGGCGTGACGTGTTGGCGCGTGTCCTGCGGCGTGGTGCCGTGTAGGGACTGCTGCCACGCGTGCTCTCTAGGCGATGGCGGGGGCTGCTGCAGCTGCTGGCTCTTTGGGACCACGCTGCTGTGAACGCTGGCACCCAGGTTGCAGTGCGGACGAGCGTTTCCCCTCCTCCTGGGTGACTGCCCGGAGAGGCCCTGCTGCGCCCCACCCACGGCTCCTGTCGCTTTAAGACCCACAAGACCGTCCTGCAGGTGCTGGGCCACCTTCCTCCCCAGCAGCTCCGGGCCTGGGTGTGGAGAGGTGTCATCACCCTTAACCTGCGTTTCCCTAGTGACGGGCAGACTTCGCATCTCATCTGTCTTCTTCCATGAAGTAACTATCCAGATCTTTTGTTTATTAAAAACGCTCATGATCTATCTTCTTACTGAGTTGTCAGTGCCCTTTACATAGCATTCTGGATACAAGCTCTTTGTAGACATAGAATTTGCCAGCATTTCCTCCCGTCGGGGGCTTGCCTTTTCATTTTTCTTAGTGGCTTTTTAACATGGCTCGTGAATGCCAGGCTCTCCTCCTTTGTTCTCAGTATGGCTCGTTTTGGCCTCCTTCTGCCTCCAGCTTTTCTGAAAGACTGGAGTCTGTGTGGCTCGGGCCGAGGACGCTGCCTGTGCTGGTGTTGCCGTAAGAAGTGTCCAAACCTGTGGATAATTTTTGTGAGATTATTTGAGCCAAACTGGCAGCAGTTGCAGGGAAGCAAAATCTCAATGGATTGAGAAAATGCTCCTGAGACGGCAGTTTTGCAGCTTATTTTTTACATTGGAGTCATAGGAAGAGACTAAGGGAGTCACGTGGAATCCATGGGTGGGAGGTTAAAGGGGCAGGAGAAAGCAAAGCGGGGAACTCTCTGGGATTGGATAAAAAGTGACATGGAGAGACACATACTTCTTTCACATTGGTGGGTGCAGGGTAGATAATAATGAACATTTACGGCACAGAGAGATGGTATGTGGGGGACCAGATGACAATGAGGGGTTCCTGGTGTCATGCCCTGAGGAGTCTGGAAAAGAGAATTACTCTGACTTTGCAAAGGTGTGTTATCTGAGATGCGGAAAGATAGCGTGCAGGCTCAGTTCAGGTCAGGACTGACCTTTGTCAAGGAAGCTACAGGCCCAGGGTGTGACCACGGCCATGACCCGCTTGAGTGAGGAACGTTGATGTCCCGACCACCCTGTGTGGTTCCTCTGGTCTCTGGGTCTGTAGGGCCCACTATCCTGGCCTCCCCTGAGCTTGTGGGGTTCCGTCTGTGGCCCCTTTTCCGCCCACACTGGGAGCCGTCCTCCCAGCTTTCTCACCATTGGCGGTGGCCTCCGCTGCTCCGGGGCCATTCTCAGTCACAGCTTGTACTTGAAGGTGACCTTAAACTCTGTGCCCGTCCTCCCTCAGAACCCCTTTTCTGGACGGTTTGTCTATGGTGAGATTTCAGATGCAGCCTCGGTTCCCCCAAAACAGACCCGTCTGTAGCGGGCCAGGCGCTATGGGACGCCCTCGGCGGAATAGCCTGCGCCGCTGGAGTGCGTGTTGGCCTTACTGCTTGTGATGGCCACGGCCCAGTTCCTGCATGTCCCTCAGCAGGTCAGGCCGTCCTGCAGGAGTGGTGAACAGGCTGTGACTGCAGCACAGACGTCTGATTCATCTTAAATGTGAGTGGGTCACGTGGGAGTGGCTGCTCAGAGTCGAGTGCAGCCAGGCCTGTGTCTTGGAATGAGAAGTGTGACATGCGTTTGGGACCCGTGCGAGGAGGCCCCTGTGGGGGGTGCGCCTGTCCGGTGAGGGCTGCCCCCATCCCGCCAGCAGTGGCTGTGCAGGGCTGTCCCTTTGCTTCCTCACTGATCTCAGTGACGTGAGGAACCGTGTTCTCCTGGCATCCTGTCTGAAGAGTCCTCCTGGAGAGCATGTAGCATGGACTGCTTTCCTCTAACGTGCAGCGTTCATCGTGAAGAATGAATATGGGCCTGATCCAAGTGAGAGCAGTACAGCGAGCCCTGTCCCTTCCCCCAGCTTTATCAGTTACCAACATTTGACCATTTGCCTCATCTCTGCTAGTGTGTGTCTGTTTGTATATCATTTGTTTTCTTGGCAGAAAGCAAGTTGTGGGCTGGTGTTTGTTTCGTGTCTGAGTGAGGTGCAGGGACCCCGTGATTCTTCACATCCACGGTGCCACCTCTACCCCCGAGGGCCAGCGTGGACTTGGCTTCTTCAAGTGGCCCTGGATGTCCTTGTAAGCCTGTTCCGCTGAGCTGGGCCGACAAACTCGTGCACTGTGTTGATATTCTTCAGTCCCTCCTTTACTTTTCACGACATACTGATTTTTTAAGAGTTCAGGGCAGCTGCCTTGAATACCATTCTGCATTCTGGGTGTGCTGGCTTGTTCCAGGGTTAGACCTGGCCCAGCCGTGGCTTGGCTGACGTGGCCACTTGTGTTGCACACAGAAGTACCCTAAAGAGACCCTGATTTGATTCCTGGGTTCAGGGCCGACCTCCAGGAGGTCAGATGTGCCAGTGAGAGGCGTGTCCCCCTCCAGCTGGTGAGTGACCTGGGGCCTGGGGCTTGGCGATGTGAACCCCAGCTTTCCGAGCCTCCCTCCTTGCCTGAGCGGCACTCGGGGGCTTGTCAGAGGGTGCGTGTCTGGTCCCCTTATTCTTCCTACATTCAGTACCTGGGCTTTATGCAAAAAGAACCACTTTCCTTCCTACCCACCCTGCCCTTTGTAACATCCCTACAGACTCATGGGTCCTTTCCCCCCATATGTTGTAATCCATTCACATCATTGTTCCTCTTTTTCTTGCTCAAATTGTCCACTGTTTGGCCCACAGGACCCTGTTTGAATGGACTCCTCTCGTTTTCACATGATTCCCTTAGTCTTGGAGCATTTCTTTAGAGCAAGATCTTTTTAAACCTCTTCCTTTTTATTGTTTGGGGTTTTCTCCCCCCACGGCTGTTGCGTTCAGTGCAATTCTTCTTTTCAGACTTGTGGTTTATTTTCTGAAGTTGCATCTGTGTCTTTCTCATCCCTAGTGTCTCCTCCCCGCCTGTCCCCTGCCTTCTGGGACACATGGAGAGCCGAAGCTGCCTTCATGGCCTCATGTGCTGACTCCGTCGTCTTGGGCATGTCTGGGTCTGGTTGTATTGACTGGTTTTCTTGCAGCTGCGCATTGTGTTTTCCTGATAATTCTCTGTTGGATCCCCAAGCTTGGTGAGATTTTTGTGGGGGCTGGGTTTTGTCACATTCCTTCTAACCGTGCCAGTAGCTGCTTCCAGTGGCTGTTACGTTGGTTGAGATGAACTGGATCCTTTCGAGGCCCGTGGCAGGTCTGGAACAAGCTCATTGCCGGCCAGGCCCTCTTGGCTGCTCTCACCAGGCCACACTGCTCTGGTTGGTAGGGGCTTGGCCCAGCCCGCGTGGGCCTGAGTGTCCTGCCTTCTCCTTCCAAGCGTTTCTTTCCTCTCAGGCTCAGGTAGTGTCTTGTGTGTGAGGCTCACGATCAGCCTGGCTTAAGGGGACCTTGGAGAGCTCTGGAGCCGCCTCTGTTGCCTCAGCTCCTCAAATTCCAGCTGACCGCTCCCCCACCTCGACCTCCTAGACTCCCTGGACAGGTGGCTCCGTGGGGCTTCACTGCCCGCTGTGCCCTGAGGCGTCCTGGGGCTGCGCCTTGTTCGCTTACCTCTCCCAGGCCTGTTTTCCAGCGTTGGAACCTTCATTCCATGTATTTCATCCATTTTTCCAATTGTTTAAGGCAGCAGGACAAACCTCCATTCCGTTACTCTACAGGGCGAGAAGCCAAAGTATGATGAATCAACTTCCTGTCTTCTCATTGAGTGTGTGTTAGCTTCACGTTGGCTAATTTCTTCTTGTCGGTGTCAAACGTGAACCATGTGTCCAGAGCCTCAGACGCTGACTCTGCATCCAGAACAGGCCCAGCAGCGGCCATTACTTCTCCCTGGTTTGGTTCATAGAGGAACATTTGTGGGTTGCTTCCTCGGGCTGCATAACGATACCTTTCTGTGTCTTAAATTCCTTTAGTTTTCTCAAAGTAAAGTGGAATTTGTCCAAACTCTCAAAGTGAGTATGGAATTTGTTCTGAATGATGTAATTCATACCTAATTCATAACGATTATCGTGTCCGGTGGAAACTGAAAATCAGAGTGACCCGTGAGGACTCGCGATATCTGGCGGTGGCAAAACATTTTTTCTTTTTCTTTTTTTTTTTTTTTTGCCACGAGGTGTGTTTTGTTTTCATTAATCATACAAATAATTTTCTATTATTTGTATGATTAATGAAAATAAATCATTATTTATTCGGGGAATTCAGCGGTCCGATTGGGCGGTTCCCAGAGCAGCTTGTTGCTCGTGTCCACCTTGCAGGTGGCCCCGTCCCCACATCACAGCTGGAGTCTCCGAGATGACGGGGGGCGGGGTCCTCCAGGTTCTTAAGGAGTTTCACTCCACTTCTCCTGCTCAGTGTTCTCTTTGGTGGGCAGGGTGTTCTCCTGCGTCTCCGTCTTCTTCAGTTTGGCCTTATCGAAGCTGGCGATTTCCCCACGTCAGGCTTGTCTGCCATTTTCTTAAAACAATCCCTGGTCTTCGCGTCCAGCCAAGGTTCCTGGTTACCGCTCCCGTCGCTGCAGCAAGAGACCGCAAAACTTTTTTTCATTTCTTCTTATACACGGTAGTTCCTACTTGCAGTAACAAGGGCCACTGATGAGCACGAGAGTAGTTTTTGGAGCCTGAAGTGACATCTGTTACTTGGTGAGGATGTTTTATGTTGTTTCATGTAGTAAGAGATTTTAACCTTGAATGTTTTCATTTATTTTCAGGGGCCTGGGAGGAGAGCTCATGAGACAAGCAGGTAGGTCTGAGCGACAGAATGCTGCAGATTGCAGGTTGCGGGCTTTTATTCTCGCCATGGAGGGAATCAAAAAAGTCCTGAGGGCGTCACTTTATTCTTTCAATACTGTTAAGTTTGCTGAGCACGTCCTTTTGCAGTGACAGGTGGCAGGGTGGCTTCCCTGTGAGAATTAGCACCGGGGGTGCCTGGCTGCCGACCCTGCCCCCCACTCCTGTGTGTTCATGGAGGCTCCAGCTCCCAGCTCCTGAGCACGTGTGTTTCAGTGACGTCAGGTCGCAGCCGTGGGGGTGGGATGGGCGAGCGGAGGGGGGCAGAGGTTGGGTTGGCGAATGTTGCTGCGTAGCTTCCTCAATAATATTTAAATTAACTGGAGACCAAAGATTGTATTTA
The DNA here is from genome assembly GCF_964194185.1 of Rhinolophus hipposideros. Taxonomy (NCBI): domain Eukaryota; kingdom Metazoa; phylum Chordata; class Mammalia; order Chiroptera; family Rhinolophidae; genus Rhinolophus; species Rhinolophus hipposideros. The sequence goes on from NC_138066.1 coordinate 53,704,342, forward strand.
AATGTTTGCAAAAAGTCAAATGATACCAACATGCAAATACCTAGATTTCCTGACAACTTTTCAGCTAAACCTAGAAAACCTGGCTTGTCTGGTGGACGTGAAGTGGGTACCCAAGCAGTCCTGGCCATGTGCGGGGCTCAGGTCCAGGAGCCTGTCACCCAAGGAGAGGAGCGGGCAGGGGGGAGGGTCAGTAGCCCCAGTGTGACAGACGTGCCCTTGAGTGCTGCGGCCGGGGAGTGACCTCAGCATACATCTGCTTGTCAGCATGCCGAGCTGCAGGGTGGCCCTTCCCCGCCCGCCCGGCTGGCGGTGTTTGCCAAGATCAGCCTGCACTTCTGAGCGCTCTGCAGCCCTGGCCTCCCCTCCAGACCCTTCGGTGCATTCCTTCTGTGACCCTTCCGTGCACCCCTGCCCCACCTAGCTCGGGCCCCAGGACTGTCCCTGTCCCCTTTGTCCTTCCAAGAAGATCCGTGTCTGCCAGCGGCCACCCAGTCTGGACAGGGGGTTGGCCTCCTTAGCCCAAATCATCTTCCTGACAAAGGCCTCCCGGTTTCTGCGTGTGCCTCATCCACTTTGAGTGGAGAGTGTGCAGATCCTTAGCACGGCTGCAGTGACAGCCTCGCTGAGCTTGCAGAACACTCTGTGCTCAGACCCCAGGGCTGGTCTGCAGGCCGGGAGGCAGCTCCAGGCCAGGCTCTGACCCGCCAGCCACCCTGTAGTGTCAGTGCTGCTCTGATTGGGCCCATGTGTCCTCCAGTCAGTTCTCTGGCCCCAGAGGGCAGCCGTGACATCACGTAGGTCTGGCATGTCATTCCCCCGTCAGAGGAGAAGCAGCGTGGCAAGTGGTGTCCCAGGGAAGGACACAGTCCTGGACAGTGGGAGGGCGTTGGGATTCCAGACTGAAGTGAGCTGGGCTCCTGGAGGACACGGTGGTGCATTGGGCAGTGTGCAGGGAGCAGGGGGGCGTGGGGAAAGCCTGGGTAGGGCCGAGCGCGAGCAGTCAGCCTTGAGTGAGGCGCAGTGAGGGTATGTGAGCAGGACTTCCCGGCCACGGCCGTGCTGGTGCATGGCCGGGCTGGGGCTGTCCCCCAGGATGGTGGCACGTCTCTGACTCAGACCACATAGGAGAGCACCCCCCGACCTGGAAGTGGGAAGAAGTCAGCGGCTCCTGGATCAGTTTGAAAAGCACTGTCATTAGCAGGCCAGTTCCGTTTCCCAAGCTTATTGGATACCGCTGGGCTCAGAGGTACAGGAGACTGAGCAAAGGCCTTGTCTGTGCATGTGTGGGGGTGTGCACGCACACGTGCCTGCACAGCGGTGATGAAAAGAGCTTTGGGAAACCAGGGCAAACCCCAGCTGCGTACCACCAATCAGTGAGAGGAAAGCGAAGCCAAGAATAACTCCTCTGAAACCACTTGCTGGGCAGCGGCGAATGGAAGGGAGATGAGGGGGAGAAATGGGTGGGAAGCTGGGACGACTGCAGTGAACTTTCTTGTCTGTACATTCGGTTGAGGACTATTGAGGCCCCACTGTGCACGGGCTCTGGGGACGTGAGCACGCGTGTTGAGGCCCCACCGTGCACGGGCTCCGGGGACGTGAGCACGCGTGTTGTGGCCCCACTGTGCACGGGCTCCAGGGAGGGGCCCAAAACAGACCCTGGCTGCTCTTGTGGAGCTCGCAGACACAGAGACAGAGCACTTTGTGATGGGGAGGAAGGAACTCAGAGAGGAGGGAGCCGGAGAAGCTGGACCGAGCTCCTTGCAAACCTGTGTCCGTTCTGAAAGCTGTGCCCAGATTCTCAATCCCTGATGGGTTGGTGGGAAGTCCCCTCAGGTCCCCAGGGGCTTGTCACAGTAGAGCAAGCTGCAGGGTTCCCAAAGGCTGTTCCAAGTGGCTGAGTTGCTTTTGGTGAGTGCACGTGTGTGAGGAGGAGGCAGAAGCAGGCGGTTCCACCACCCGCTGGCTCAGGGGAAGCCTGGTCAGTTCCTGGGGCAGCTCCTAATGGCAGCCGCGTCAGGGGACAGGAGGGCGGGGTTCTGAGTGACGGGGGCCCAGCCGGGATTCCCCCTGGCCCATGGCGGCTGCTCTGCTGAGAGGCCTGCCTCCCTGTCACCTCCATGTTCTGGGGTTTGACGTTGCCAGGAAGTCAGCTCTGGGAGCGTGAACCGACTTGTCAGCTGACGTGTGGCACTGGTGGCTCTGGCCAGGATTGGGGTGGTTTTGGATATGAACTGTCACCCCCAGGTGCAGAGCCACTCCCACGGCTCCTGTCACTGACCCCAGCGCCACCCACTCACCATTTCTGGGCCTGGGGGCTCGGCTGGTGGTAGGGAACGGAGTTCTTGGGGTCCACTCTGGCTCCCAGTCTCAGGGAGCAGCGCCGGCTGCATGGTCCCATCGCCGACCGGGAGTGCACGTGTTGTTGCTCGTGTCTGAGCAGAAGTCCGCACAGGAGCTATCGCCCCTGTGAAATGAGGGAAGAGAAAGAGGGTTCGTAACCACAACTAGACGTCTCCTGGCTGCGTGGATGTTTTAGGGGTTCCTTCAAGGTGACTTTTCCTTCCTCAAGATGCTCGCCTCGTGAAACCTGGTCACGCAGTATGTTCTGCCTTAATATGCCAGCAAGCCGCTTCGGCCTTGTCACGGCTGCAGGGGCTGCCGTGACCCGTGTTACCCCCATTCCCTGTCGCCTACAACCGTCAGCAGCTCAGAGCAGCCCCTGCTGTGGACAGGAAGTAACCGGCAGAAAGAACCGTGTCTGCTTGCTGTCAGGGTGCTTTCCGGAGTCCACAGCAGGTGACGGCCGGACAGCGCTGGTGCCCAGCCAGGAGCGCTGCATTTGCCACGTGGGCAGACGTAGACGGGCAGGATTCCCCTTCTCTCATTTATTAGGTACTTGTCAGTGATGCTGTTTGGAAAGACGCGAGGCAGGCTGGCCATACCCCACGTGCTCAGCTCCCAGCTGCACCCACATCCAGGCCAAAGAAATAGTGATAGAAAACCTGCTGGTCCAAAGATGAAAGAAAAGCAACCGCACTGCTGATTTGGTGTTTTCACCCCGCCTCAGATTCTTGGGGGGTGGGGGGGGGCGGGAGGGTTGCCTTGAAGGAGAAGTCTGGTTTGTGTTCTGTTGGGGGGCCCTATGGGTTGCTTGCCAGCACCCCTCCCGCAGACGCACGCCCCTCCTTTCCCACCGGGCTCTGCTGCGGGAGGCTGTCTGCCAGGGGCACAGTGGGGGAGCATGGGGCACCCTGCTCTCAGGCCACTGGTTCCAGCCTGTGGGGTCAGTGGGAGCCCCTGCCAAGCCAGTAGGAGGAGGGGGGAAGGTGGGTCAGGAGTTGACCTGGCTCCGCCTGCCCCATCCCCCAGCCAAGGCCACAGCCCCCTCCTGCTTTGCTGCTTTATTAGCCCTGGGGGGTCAGTCAGAAGCCCTGCCCGTGGTCCCTACTGAGCCTTTGACAGGCACTCAGATTTGTTTCTGGGTCTTGCTTGTTTTTCCTTTAGAGGGAATTATTTTCATACACGGGTGTTTCAGTATAAGTAGTTCACAGACGTGAAGCAGTTCACTGTTTAGCTGTTAGTGGTCTCGGTGCCCCCCCCAATCTCAGTCTCCCCCGCACCCCTTTCAGGCTGCCTTTTTGTCTTAGCTGCTCCCTTGTTTCTACGTTATGTGCTTAGAAAGCATAGCCTCAGTTTTAGATGTGTTCATTTGAATGAGACCAGTTTCAGAGCTCTTAATTCTTGTGTTTTTGTCTTTTGGAGTTTTTATTTTTATAGTTTTGATACATACCCGTGTCAGTTTTCCGTCGTCTCTTACCCCTTTGAGCAAACGAGCACAGTGTGAGATCTGGAGCCGCCTTGGAGCGCTCGTGCCGGCCTGCTGATGGAGGCCTGGGTGTGGGCAGTGCCAAGGCACAGAGGCCGCCGGGGCGGGGGCTCTTCCCGCCCCACACAGGCCTGGCAAAGCCTCTGGCTGTGGCCTAGGAGCCCATCCTCTACGTCAGGGTTCGAGGGCTTCAGCCAGTGACCTGGATTTCCTGGGGTGGGCACCTTCAGGTTCAGAGCTCACTGGGAAGGGTGTCCCCGTTTCCTGTCACACCTGGACCCAGCTCCACGCACAGCCTGGCGTGGCCCGGGTGCTCGGGCCGCCTCCTAGGTCCCCCAGCGTCTCCTCCAGAGACACCAGTGCTGCTCAGGGAGAAGCAGCTCGCCTGCACCCCGACCCCCAGGTCTTTACTTCCTCGGTGGCTCCCCAGGGTTCATTTTTAATTGTGTCCAGCTTTTAGTAAATGCGCTGACTGCTGGGTTGGTCTGGATTACCTAGTCTGTTACTTTTTGACCCTGTTACATTGAAATCCTCACAAACTCCCCGGAAGTCGTGGAGTGAGGACAGCAGCTGCCCCAGTGGTGACGTCTCGTGTGCCAGTGGAATGTCATAGCCACGAAACTAACTTGGGTGCCGCATGCCCACTGCAGACGTCCCCACTTTTCACGTGTGTTCATGTGTGTGTGTGTGCATGCAGGCATCTGGTTTTATGCGGCTACACTTAGATGAGTGTCAGTAGCAGCTCAGTCGACAGAACTGCTGTCCCACCACGGCAACCGGCCTCTGCGGCTCCCCGCCGTCCCCGGCTGCCCAGGCGGTTGTCTGTCTCTACGTGGTCGTTTCGGGGTGTGACTTACATGAGGAGAGAGTCATGTTCCTCCTCAGAGTAGATAACGGCCCCGAGAAGCCCCCAGATTCTTGGTGTTACTCAGTCATTCTCTTCATCCCATTGTCTCGTTTTGGCAGTTTGTTTAGCCATCTGCCCATTGAGGGCCGTCTGGGCTGATGCCCAGCTTTGCCGTTATGCGTGAAGCTGCCAGAGGCGTCTGCACATGGGTTTTTGTGTGAGCCTGCCTTCCCATTGCTCTGGCAGAAGTGCCCGAGAGTTCCTTTGCTGAGCCCCCTGGTGAGTATAGGTTTCATTTAGTAGCAACTGCCGAACTGTGAGCAGCGTTGTCTGCACCATTTGCCTTCATCCCACGGACGGTGTGAGAGGCCCGGCTTCTCCAAACCTTCTCCAGACTCGCGTTGTCACTGGTGTTTGTTTTAGCCCTTCTCATGGGCACGTCATGACGCGTCCCCATGGGTTTCATCTTCGTTTCCCGAATGGCTGCTGATGCTGAGCTTCCTCTCACCGGCTGTTTTTTAACTTCACAAAACACACCAGCAGTTCACACGCAGGCAAACGTGACAGTTATTCTGGACATTAGTGAGGGCTTGGATTTTCCAGGCCTTAAAACATCTTGTACAACTATGCAGACCAGGCTGGTGTTTTCTTGGTGCAAACCCAGGTGGCCTCCGAGTTGCTGGCAGGGCTCAGCCTCACCTGTGCTCAGGGAAATGCTGTGAGCTCCACAAGGGGACAGTTTTCCTCTGTTGGGGTGGCTGCAGTCACAGCTTAGTCACCCTGGTGCGACAGGCTGTCTGGACGCGGAGTGGTCACGGGCTTTCTGTGTGCCACCTGGTGATGTCTCCACCAGGGAGAGATGTGTGCAGCCTCCGGTCCCACTCCCACCCAGAAGTGTGTGAGGGGTGCCGGGCAGGCGGGGGGGTGTTTGTGGCCTCCTGGCCTGTAGGACAGAAAGCTGGAGGGCGAGGTTAGGCCACCAGTGAATGAAGGTCCTTGGGGGGCTGTTTCCCTGCAGTGAGAGTTGTGAGGTCTCTGCCGTTGGTTGTCTGTGAGGTGAGAAAAGCAGGATGCAGGCCCGTGGTGTCGTGGATGCTGTTCAGACATGTGCCTCCCACCCCCGGGACCCCCCGCGGCTCGGCAGGGACCACGCTTGTCGTGGGCAGTGAGTCAGCAGCCGTGAGCAGGAGTGGGCGTCACTTTTAGTCGGGAGTGTCCCGCGCTCACATAGCACTCCAGAGCTGGCTATGTCACTTTCCTCGGCCCGGCAACATTTCAGATGACGGCTGCCAGACGCTTGGGTCCCTGAGTGACTGCGATAAGCCTCCCCCCACCACCCCGGCAGGCCATGTGTGACAGAAATGTCGTGTGAACAAGGAGGAAGCTTGTGTTGCTGTAGCTCTGAGAGGAGGGCTTGTCACTGCGGCCTGGCTGCGGGAAGAGGTCTGCGGTCACAAGATTCGGGCTCACACTCAGGTCCCCTCACTCTCCCAGGTCAAGCAGGGGTCCAGTCACTAAATATGGGGAGGGGTACGTGTAGCCACCAGCCACGTGGCGTGCTGGCGGGACCGGGCCGCTGCGGTTGGGTGGTGTGGCGGCGCGGAAACTCGCGCCCTGTGTGCGCGGCTCCTCCTGGTGGATCCCAGACGGCCAGGGCCTCAGCGTGACGCTGCCCGACGGACGGAAGCTCAGGTGCTGATGCTTTGGGCCGACCTGCTCACTGTTCTCCGTGTGGCGGCCGGTCCGTCTGAGCTCCTGGTCATTTGGGGCCACATTCCTGCCCAGGGGAGTGGCAGTGGTTTAAAGCCTGACCTGCGTTGCTCAGAAGCCAGGAGTTTTATCTCCTGTTGAGGATAATAAGCGTCACCTTCTCTGTCGTGACAGCATGTGCTGGGTGACCCTGGGCAGTGCTCCCCTGTGACGGGAGGCCGCCTTCCCACGCACGTGAGCTTGCTTCCCTGTGCCCGTGCGCCGCCAAAGGGAGGCACCGTAGGTGTGGTGGTTCTTGCACCCACGTGTCCTCCGAATGTGGGCCGTCCCTGGCGTCCAACCTGTAGCTGCCACATTGAGCTCTCGACTGGGCAGGGCTGTCCGAAGGGCCTGCGGTCCTGTCACTGGGCATGGGTCCTGGTGCTGCCAGTGTCGCCGGGCCCGGTCTGGGGCAGGCTTGGTGCTGTGGCTGGCGCTTGGGGGAAATGACACTGCGTTTACTCTTTTTCTTCCTAGTGTGCATTTTAATAGAAAAGCTGTCCCTTTCCAAATTGCCCTTCAGAGGGGACGCTGTGCTCGGTAAGTGCTTTTCTTCAGTGACTCACGCTGTAGCATTTCCTGCCACAACCACCTCAGATCGAAAGTACTAATGGACCTGTTAGGATGGATGGGGGATGGTGGTGTCAGCAAAATCATGACAGCAATCTGTTGTAAATGACATGTGTCTATCACACGCCCCTCCTGCCCCAGGCAGCTGTCCCCTCGCCCTCTGACCGCTCGACCTTCTTCCCCAGAGCCCTGTCTGGGGGCTGCCTATCAGCCGCGCCAGACTGCCAGCCGGCTGGAGCCCGAGCGCCCCGGGAGTGCAGCAGCCCTGGCACCACGGCCACTGGGCAGGTCTGCGAGGGCGGCCCTCCTGGGGTCCCGTGGGGCACACGGCCTTTTGTCCATGTGAACAGCCGTGGAGAGGCAGCGACGGGCCTGGGGTCCCCACACACGGCCTGTGACTTAAGGAGCAGAACAGGCTCCGGCCAAGTTCTGGATCTAACTGCTTTGGAAGTTCAGGTTTTTATTGGTGGGGGTGGTGGGGACGTCGGAGGGACAGGGACAGGAAAAGACGGCAGGACGCTTGCAGGTGTAGGCAAAGAACAAACATTTTCCCACCGTACGTGCTAACATCTCAGCAGCCAAAGGAGACTCTGCCTTTAAGTCGAGAGCCCCCACAGTTCATGCCGCCTGGAGAGTGCAGATTCTGTCCGGGTTCTTCTCAGTGTTTCCCCGTCTGCTTTGACGGAGGAGGCAGAAGAAGTTTGTTGTTTTCACTTTCATCTGTTCTTGCAAGGATAAATGCATTTCTTTGTTTCTTTTGCAGATGGTTGGCAGTGGCTGATAAATGACACTCTGAGAAATCTCCATCTTATGTCAAGTCAGTCCAGAGAGCAGATCAAGGTGTGGCAAGCAGGTTTCCGGTGGCTGCATGGCATGCAAAGTGTCATTAGTATGTTTAGTGTTTGTTTGAAAGGACTGTGTATTACGGGTCTCTTGTGTGTACTGACGTGATAACTGGTAAATACTGTCATCACATTTGGACTCTGGATGGTATTGTCTGTGTGACTTACAGGCAGGGAAGCTAACTCAGCCATTGCTGGCCAGAACAGGTACGTTGTTTATTAACCGTTTTTTTCTGGTGTAAGGTACTCACCTTCTCAGTGTTTTTCCCAGAGGTCAGTGGTAACTGGTCAGCGGAACTGTCCTGTCGAGCTGTGGGATTTCAGGGTTGGAAGCTGCATGGTCGTGCTTGTGCCGAGTCATTGCTGTGCATGTCACATTGGTCATTTCGAGCAAGCAAGAGTTGAGTGTCCCAGTGGCCGAGTGCCACGCCGTCCTGTGTAGGGACAGGTGAATGAACGTTGGGGCAGTAGCAGTGTGTACCCCTTCCCCAGTGGCCATCACTGGGGCACAGATGTGACTCGGCTTTGAAGTGGAGGGTGGAGCCTGAGAGGACACACCCATCTCCAGTGCAGCCCCTGCCCCCTGTGCCTCAGGGTCCCTGCCGGGTGACGGATGCTCCTTCGGTTTCCTTTTTGTAAGGTGACTGTCACTGTGGAATTAAAGGACAGCTTCAGCTGTTGCATCTGAGTATCTCAGGAGCAAGGCCCAAACCTTCCTTTGTAAGCACGCGTGCCTGCTTCACCCCAGCACTGATCCGTGCGGCACTGCTCTGATGGGCAAGTGACAGCTCAGTGTCATCTCCTTCCGAGGCCCCACCGGCCTGGCCCCAACAGGGCTGCATTGGTGGCCTTGCTGCCTGATCTGGGGACAGAACGCTCACATCCAGCTCTGCCCTTTGCTGGCTGTGTGACTTCGAAAGGCTTCCCTGAGCCCAGGTGCCTCCTGTGACAGTGGGTGTCAAGGAGAGGACCTACATGTCCCTGCCACCTCCTGCGCTGTCCTCCCCCCTGCTCTGGGCAGCTTGCCAGTGGGGTTGGGGCCTGAGGAGCCCTCGGACCCCGCCGCCTCGAAATGAGGCTGACACGCGTGCCTGGAGCCTTGCCCTCGTTACTTTTGGGTGTGTGACGCACACTTTTTCCTTCATTATTTCTGCTGGGAAAGAAGAAAATGCCCATTTTGTTATTCACTGTTCACGTTATAAGACATGGAATTTGTATGGAAGAAATAGTCAAGTTTTCTGTTCAGCTTATTATTTGCAAAGAATGTTAAAGCTCTAACGGTATCGGACACGATGACAGCAGACTGGCAGGCTGCAGTGATGTCACTCAGTTTCTGGTCTTTACTCGCTGGCCTGACTGCAGACAGCCCAGCTGCCCGGTGGCTGCAGGCCACTCACGTCCTGCTTTGTTCTAGGACGCAGCCATCTCGGCCCTGGCCGCCCTCTGCAGCGAGTACTACACGAAGGAGCCCGGCCAGGTGGACCCCGCTGGGCAGGGTGAGTGGCGGCCATGCTTGGCCTCAGGCTCTGGGGCCTGGAGGGCTTGGGTTTGCGATCCTTCCCGCTGCAGTGTGGACTCGGGCCTGAGCTAGGCGATCGGCAGGGCTAAGGTGGGCATTGGGGACCGCGACGGTCCTGAGGCCTCCTGGGCCTGCCCCAGTCTCCCCTCTACTCGTTGGGCACAGATGCCCAGAGGGGTCTCTCTGAACAAGTCATTTCTCCAGGGCGAATCTCAGCGTTGGCTTTACTGTGTCAACTTTTCCTGGGACACGGCGTCCCTATGTCATGTGTAGTCAGCTCCTATTTCAGCTGCGTTTGCTCACATTACGCTTTTAAGTGCACTTGTCCCCAGGGTCTGCTCTGGAGGCCCCCATTACACCTGCCTTCTCTGCTGACCCGTGTCCCACCTTGTGATCCCTTCTCGTCTTTCTGTCCACTTCGTTCCTTTGTCCCGCATGTGTCCTGCAGCTCCTCCGTGATATGTGTGGTGGTGGCCTGTGTCCTCAGGGGTCAGCGCAGAACTGTCTGCGTCTGCGTCTGGCCACGTCCGCCTCATCACATGCTCTCTCCTCGCAGCCTTTGTTCCCATCAGGGACACGTCAGTGACAAACATTTTGTGGTAAAATGTGTTTCTAGAGTTTCCACGCGCACGAGGCACCACCTCTCTGGTGCGCGGCCGCCACAAGCAGAAATGTCATGCTCTCCCCCTTTACCAGGACAGTGGCTGTGTCGCAGCCTCTGCACAGGGCGTTTCCCGGAGCCAGCCCCGCGGAGATTGCCAGACACGTGACTGTCTGTAAGCTCTCCTTCACGAGGGTCATGTTTATGTCCAGAAACTTCACATTCGCATATTATGTTGCCCTGTACCGTACTCTTTTCTGTCGTTTTATACAACATGCATGACAGTTACTTCAGAAGTATGTGAAACACTGTTTTAAATTATTTAAGTGTATAAAAGTCACGCATGCAGTAGTCTAATCTCCTTTCCGTGATCTTTTCCAAAATACAAAAGTATTTCGTCATTTGATTCTCTGACAGACCTTCCAAAGTGAGCTTCCCTGTGTCCCCTCACCACAGGCAGGGTCCTTAGAGACAGTACCGTTGGCTTGTATTTAGTCTGGGACAAGTCATGTTTTACTTTCTGCCTAAGCCACGTACCAGTCATAGCAATCTGAATATAAAAAGAAGGGATATTCTGAAATTAACCCTCGAAGGTCAAGTGAGTCGCAAAGAGGAAGGGAGGGGCCTGTGCATTGGGAATTCCACCAGAGACGTCACTTCAGCGTCTGTACACGAGTTTAGTGTTCTCTCTCTGTCCTAGTACACGAGGATAAGGAGCACGTCACACGAGTTGTGCTTTGTTGACATTGAAGCCGTAACAACAAGAGTCTGGGGGGCAGCAGGTGGGACAACGCGATGGTCTGCTCCCCTCTTCCCAGCGGCGTTCTGAAGCACAAACCTGGCTCGTCCTCGTTCCCCGAGCGTCCTTCGTCCTGCCCTGAGCCTTCCGGGCCCTTGCTGTTGGTCCCCTCACAGCCTCTGTTCCAGTCAGTTACCCTTCCAGGGCCCGATGCCTTACTTTCCCCAGGAGCGTTTGCTTCCCAGTGCTGTGCTCTCAGGCTGGCCTGGCATCGGCCGGGAGCTGCGTTTGCTCTCGTTCTGAGAGAGGAAGTCATCGTCTCCACAGCAAGCACTGGTGGTGTTAGTGAACAGAAAATGGGGACAAACATTGTGGGGCACACTCTGGAAACCCTCTTGGATTTATTTTCCTGAGAGTGAAGTCACTGCTCAGGAAAACCTCAGTGCTTTCCTTATGCCTCTTTGGATTTATTCCACTTTGCAAATACACCTGCTATGAAAGCCTGACGTGGTTCCTCTCTCTCTCTCTCCCCCCCTCCCCTCCCCTCTCCTCCCTTCCCCTCCCCTCCTCTCCCCTCCCCTCCCCTCCCCTCCCCTCTCCCTCTCCCTCTATCTCCCTTTCTCCCCTCTCGATGCTTCTTTGCTTTTTTCGAAACGTATATTAACTGTGTGCTGTAACATGGATGGCGTGGTTACCTCCTCCTTGCTGCTTTTCAGAGAGCCTGGTAAAGCAGTACCTCGCCGAACTTCAGAGCGCAGAGGAGATGACACGCTGTGGCTTCTCGCTGGCCTTGGGTGCCCTTCCAGGCTTCCTGCTGAAAGGCGAGCTCCAGCAGGTGAGGCTGACCTGAGCGGGATGAGGTTTGGGTGGCACGTGTGGGACCCACACACGAGGGATGCACCGTTAACCAGTCCCGTGTTTGTGGTTGAGAAGGAATTCCTGAAAACTGGCTCACGTGGCCATGAAAGGGAATGGGATGACGGAGAGGGTGGTGTTTTAGAGGCTGGTAGCATTCTTGTGTGAAAGGAAAACCTGGCAAGGCTGGATTCTGGTTTGATGTTGAAACTGCTCCCACCTTACCTGGAAATGTTGGCCCTCCAATGGCCACAGCTGAGGTGCTGAGTCTAGTGCAGAGGCCTTGCCCCAAATGTCCCTCCCGCCCCAGGAATCACTCCTCGGAAGCATGTCTGCTCACTGGGGGCTGTCACAGAGGCCACCTCTGAGGGCTGCTTTTCCTCCTCAGCACCCAGGGTCGGGGCATCCACCCATGGCTCTGCGTTTCTGTGACAGCCTGAGGAAGGCCCTGCCTCTCGGGGACACGGGGCACGTGTCCCCTCACCCTTGTCACCTTCCCCCTGCCCGGGACACCTTGGGGCTTGATACACAGATCATGTAAAACTCTCGCCCTGTGGTTTATCCATTGGAACACCTGGCGTTTACAATTGAGCTGTCCCTTCACAAAGGAACAGGTGAAGCCACTGCATGTGTCCTATTCCAACTTTAAGCGATGGGACAGGAAGGGGGCAACTGGCGCGGGAGGCCCCACCTGCAGAGGTGACCTGGGCCCAGGGCCCCAGCAGGCGGCAGGGCGGAGATGCCCCCGGTGTCCTTCCCGCCTGGCAGCTGCCAGTCACGTGGGGCTCGTCGCAGGGCTCACCGGGGAGAGTCCAGCAGCAGCGCCATGTCCCCACCTGAGTGACAAGGACGTTGGTCTCATGGCTGACGGTGTGTTGATGATGGCCATTGCTTTTCAGGTTCTGGCAGGTTTGAGAGCCGTTGCCCACATCTCCCCCAAGGACGTGAGTTTTGCTGAGTCCCGGCGGGATGCCGTGAAGGCCATCGCTAGGTGAGTCCCGCCGACTGGCCCCCGCGTCACTGCTCTCAGAGCCAGCGACCCAGCAGGAGGCAGCGTTCATGTCAGTTTGCTGGAAGCCCAGTCTCATAGATGCATCTGCCGGGAGGCAGACGTTATTGTTTTGTTTTTCTTAGTTTCTTTTTTAGGAGATTGTCAGCATTTCCAAGTCACAGTGGCTTGTTAACAGTTCTGTCTTAATTACAACAAGCATTAAACCCGCAGTGTGATCATGTCTTCACTCTCGGAAACTGGAGCACGTCAGGGCTTGTCAACCCAGAAGAGGAGGCCGGACGTGTGCCAAGGGACCGCTCGCCCGCTGTGGTCACAGACACGCACATGTCGACGCGCCCTATTTATCTCCCGCATAGAGAGCACGCCAGAGGGCCAGCCCAGTGGAGCCCACGTGCCCTCTTGTGCACTAATGTCATGCTGTCCCCTTTCTGCCAGGAGGGAACAGCCACCAAGGGGCTCCCTGTGCACCTTGCAGGCTGCAGACGCCAGCAAATGTGATTTAGGAGAAGACATCACAGCCTTACAGCCGCTCGGAAGGGACTCTGGATTCTGAACCTGCCTCCGACGTCGTTTGTTTCGAGGGTTTCCTGTTGGGAAGAACACGTCAGGCCCGAGTGACGTGATACGCGGGAAAGATCGACGGGACATGCAGACACGGTCTGTTTCCCATTTTTCGTTTCAGCGTTTGCCAGACTGTCGGTGTGAGTGCAGAAGGGACCCCAGACGAGGTCGTGTGCAGAGAGAATGTTGGCCACATTTACTGCACGCTGCTGGACGGGCTGAGCGACTATAGCACCGACAGCCGGGGGGATGTGGGTGCATGGTAAGTCGTGTCCTGTTTGTCCCCACGGTCTGTCTTCCTCTGCGTCTTTCTCAGCGAGTGTCAGCAGGTTAGCAGTGGTGTTGCGTGCGCTGCCCACAGCCCCATGTCCAGTGTTGCTTCAGGCTGGTCAGGCTCCCTCCCGCTGTCTTCCTGTGCCCTTCAGTCTGAGGACAGCAGCACCTGCCTTGGGCCGGGCTCTTGTGTGCGTTCTGGTTTCTGCGGAAGAAAACTCACTCCCTGGACTGCGCTGTCCGCCTGCTCTCCAGCTTTTATTTAGTAAAGTTCTTGTAAACAGTCTGCTGCACGGTCGTTTAGAGCAAGAAGGACGCCAGCCACCCTGGTGGGGGGACAAGGGCAGAGGTGGGGGCTGCTGCCCGGCTGGTGGGAAACGACGTGAAGTGCAGGTGGGGAAGGAGGCTTCCTGACGTCTCGTCAGCTGCGCGATGGAGGCCGGCTCCCGATCTTGTTCTCCTTTCAGTCTGCTGTGAGCAGCCCTGTTCTTTCCAGGGTCTCAAACCACTTGTGTTCACTGTCAGTGCACAGCTGCCTGTGGCAGAGGCGAGAGGTGCTTGCTCTTGGATCATGTCACAAGCTTTGTCACATGTCCTGGTGTGTTCTCTCAGGAGATGCGCCACCTGGGCAACGTGTCGCGACCGTGGAATAGAAATAGTTCATTTGTTCATGATCATGGGGGAAAGTTAAGCTTTGTGCTAAAGCTTAAAAACAAATGAACACATCATTCCGTATTTGGCAAGGTTCTGCCATTGTTTCTTTAAATAGTCTTCTGCCCCATTATCTCGCTCTGGATATCCAGTCGCCCACAGATAGACCTTGCCATGCTGTCCCACGTCCTGAAGCTCTCTTCAGTTGTGTAAATCCTGTTAATTTATGTTCAAGTTCACTGGCTCTTACCTTTATCATCCTCACATCGTCCAGTAAAATTTTCATTTTGTATTTTTCATTAACAGCATTTCCGCTTGGGTCCTCCCCATTCTGTGTCTGCTGGCCTGTCTGCCTTCTCTTTCCTCACCTCCCTGGCTGCTTTCCTTTCCTTCTGCTCGTTCCCGGGTGGCGTCCGGGTCACGGCCCGCCGGGCCTCGTGACCTGGCACGTGTCTGGGTAGATGCGGGCAGAGCCCCCCTGGGTCTCTCAGGAACCCGTGTCCTCCCGGCCCTGAATCCTCAGCAAGACCCAGCTGCTTGGGACAACACAGCCTGCAGCGCCGTCTGCTGTGGGGCGGGTCTGCCCTGCAGAGCAGCCACTGACCTGGGTCTGTGTGGCGTTTGTTTTGGGAAGGGGTCTGCTGGGCGATTGGTCTCCTTTCTTCCAAGGCTGCTGACGGCTTTCTCGCGGGCGGCCGCTCACGTTCGGTTCAGCGGGCGTGGGCCGGCCCAGATGTGCAGGCCCCTTCTCGGGCACATCCCTTTAAGGGACCCCTTCATTCTCGGTGGCCCTTGTCGTCCCAGACGCCTCCTCACAGCTCGAGACAGAGGCCAGTGGGTTTGCACTGTCTCAGCCCAGCTGGGGCTGCCTCTGAGCGACAAATGAAACAGAAGAGGCACCGAGGGCCGCCCTCAGCCCCAGACGTGCAGGCGCGTGTGCGGTGGCCATCCTCATGCCATGCAGTCCCGCCTGTGAATTCTTCATATCAGAGAATAGTCCTTTTCAGAGTTTCTCTGTAGGAAGTATCCATCCTTTACATGGTTTTCCCACCTTTTTCTCTTTTCATCGTGTCCCTCATGCTTATTTTGTCTTATTATCTGTGTTACCCGAGGGTCTGTTTCTCATCATCTCTCTTATTTTAGCACTTGGTCTTTTTTATTACCATTCCTCTTAGTTTTTAACTAAGTCCAGAAACTGTGTGTTCACACTTGCAGAGGGTTTGGGTTGTGTGGTTTCTTTGCAGCGCGTTTGCTTTCCTTGTGCCCGGCCCGTGCTGTGTGGGCAGTTCACCGAGTGCCCTCAGGGGGGGTCAGCTCCTTCCTCCTGCACAAGGGTCCCCCCTGCTGCTGGCTGCCAGGATTCTGGGCCCCCAGCCTGTGCTGACCAGCTAGGAGTGGCAACGGTCTGAGGGGTGTAGGGTGTGTGCAGGGGGCCCCGTGTCCCCCCCCCTCCGCCAGCCTTTCCCTTGAATGCTGTGCCCACAGAGAGGGGTCCACAGGGAGCATTGTCCTCTGTCCTCACACGCTCTGCCTGTGCCCTGGCGCCCCAGATGGCCGTCCCCCTCTCATCAGCCCCTGGGCTGTGTCCACCTCACGCCTACACTCAGCGTGTCGTCACCTGCCAGGCCTCCCATGTGCCGTGGCCTGCGTGTGCGCCCAGCCTGTCAGACCCCAGCACACAGGCCGCCTCTCTGGTATGTGGCGTCCCCTCCTTGGCAGAGGGTGGGTGCCCCAGGCCTGGGGGACCTGCTGGCCCTGGGGACGTGAGGCTCTGGTGCCCAGTTTGCATGCGTGTTGTCCCAAGTCTGCAATGCTGCTTTCCCTCGAGTTAGGCCAGTCATGTGGGGGCTCTGCTTCTCTGATTGTGTCACGTGGTTCCCTTTCATGTGACCTGCTGTGGGCAAGTTGGTTCAGAGCAGACAGAGCGGCCGTGCTCTGGTCTGTGAAGCACTTGGGTGGCAGGATTGCAAGCTGCTCTGCATGCATCCACCCTGCGGAAAGCAGAAGGCCCGACAAAGCTCTGCAGAGTGGCTGTCTTCTGCATTTAAAGGCTTGTGGGAAAATCAGAAGTCTCTGCCTGCCCTTGTGACAGTTTGGTGGGACCTGGCCGTCTGTCCTAGGTGTTAAGCCTGCGTCCTTGTCGGAGGTACTGGGAGAAAACTGCCGAAGGAACAGCGAGCAGCCGCCCGTGCGGTTCCACAGATGCTTCCCACCCAAGTGCGGACTTCAGTCTCCGGAACTTGCCATGGGCTGAGGGCGTCAGAGCCGCCCTTCCCGCGTGCAGCTGACAGGTCACCTCTTCCTGGGACGCGGTCTCCTCACCCATTCCCTCTCCCCGCAGGGTCCGCGAAGCCGCCATGACCAGTCTGATGGACCTGACGCTTTTGCTGGGAAGGGAGCAGCCAGAGCTGATCGCGGCCTCCACGTGAGTGTTTGGCTGTCCCCACCCCGTGTGCAGAGACTCATTCCCTGTCCCTGCGTCCGGCCCACGGGCCAGGCCAGGGCAGGGCCCACTTCGCAGCTTCGGGCCCTTGTGCCTCAGTACCTGCTTCCGCCCGGGCCTGGCCGTCCCTGTGGACAGCCCGCCCTCCCCTTACCCCATGCTTCCCTTTGTCCTGCCCTATTCCTCCCCGTGCCCCCCTTCTCACCCCCTCCCTTCTCTGCCCCCCAGCCCGTGCCAGCTCACCCCTGGCTGCCCACCCAGAGCCCCATGTGCCCTCACTGCTTGTACCCAGCCCTGCGCGTGGGCTCTGGGTCAGGCCCACCCTGCATCCCTTGGCCGCGTGTGCCCAATGGGTGCCCGTGTGCAGTTGCGCTCATGCCAGGCTCTGTGTTTGCAGCTGTGAGCGGGTCATGTGCTGCCTGGCCCAGCAAGCAAGTGAGAAGATCGACCGGTTCCGCGCACATGCCGCCCACGTGTTCATGACACTGCTGCACGCCACCGGCCCCACCGGCCCCATCGTCCCACACGTGCCCCATCGGGGAGAACTGGAAAAGCTCTTTCCCAGGTATGGAGTGTCTGGGGTCCACAACTCCCTGCGGGGCGGCAGACCCCTCCAGCTTGTTGCTCTCCTGCAGGTCGGACGTGGCGTCTGTGAACTGGAACGCGCCGTCCCAGGCCTTCCCGCGTGTCACTCAGCTGCTGGGGCTGCCCACCTACCGCTACCACGTGCTGCTGGGGCTGGCCGTGTCCGTGGGCGGCCTGACAGAGTCCACGGTGAGGAAGCTCTGCCTGGCGTCATGAGGGCCCACTCTGCAGGCCTTTCCTTTGGACGGTGTGGGCATGTGCCCTGCTTTCCTGGGCGGGAGCGAGGGTGCTTCCTCATTCCTTCTGAGCTCCCGGCAGGATCCCCAGGGTGGCTGGGAGAGCCGAGCTCCCTCTGCTGCGGGAAATGCAGGAGCCTCTGCCCGGGCGCCGTGGGTCTGAGTATCCGGCGTGTGTGCTGCAGGTCCGGCACTCCACGCAGAGCCTGTTTGCGCATGTGAGCGGCATGCAGAGCGACCGGCAGGCACTGGACGGCTTCGCTGGGACCCTCCTGCAGGTCTTTCAGGACAACCTCCTGAATGACAGGTAGGCTTCTCGGCCCCAGCGCCTCACAGGCAGGTGGGGCAGGCACAGAGGAGGGTCGTGGGCATGGCCAGCAGCCTGTGCCTTGGGCCGGTGGATGAGGCTGTGGGCACAGCTTGAACTGACAATGGCACTGTGCCCGGTGCTGCTCGGCCTGAGAGCACACGGCCAGGGCCCCGGGCAGGTGACCCAGCGAGACACACGGCGCCGTCAGCGAGAAATAGGACCTGGTGTCAGAACAGTGCCCAGCGTTTTGCTCCCTGTTTTCTGTGGAGGTGGAGTGCAGACCCCACGGGCCCTGGGCTCAGGACGGGATGTTTCCCACAGCCTCCCAGAGGGCCCCGGGCAGCCGTGGGTCCCAACCGTGCGGCCGCGGGAGGTGCAGATACAGCTCTGCGCACTCAGGGGCTCAGGCCCGCGGTCTTTCCACGGTGTAACCAGCTGGGGAGCTGCACTGAGCTGCTGAAATGCTCGTGAAACTTGCGAGTTTGACTCGGGGCCTCCATGGGGTCCCCACACTCAAGACACTGAGCACCCCCATCCACAGCCATGGTTCCCGCCTGGGTCGGCCCCCCACCCACCCAGCTTTCCCTGGCTGTAGCCTCGCTGGCACGTCCCTCGTGCGGTGTGTGCCCTTCCTGTGTCTGCTGCTTGGGTCCCACACACACCGAGTCACCGTTTGTGATGGGGGCTGGTGCATCGTGGGGCCACCACACTCTGCTCACTCGCCTGTGAGGGGTGCTGGGCTGGTTTGGCTGTGGCCGTTATCACAAGTGAAGCTGCGATAAACGTGCACACGCGAGTCTGGGCGATGTCTGTTTTTCTCCCCGGGAAATGCCCAGCGGCGGGCGGCCGTGGCAGCGGGCGGGCGAACACCTAAGTTTGCAAAGAACTGCCACCTGGTTTCCAAAGTGCTTGTGCAGTTTCTGTTCCCACGAACACCGTCTGGCGGCCCAGGCGGCCACGTCCCCACCTAGCCTGCAGCCCCCACTGCTCAGTCCTGTCGCCGTGGCCGCCCGACCCTGTGGCGACGTGCCGTCCTGACGTGGGGTGTCCTGCTGATGTGTCCGTTCAGCTCTGCTGTTGGCTTAGTTCCTGCCGCTGAGCTTGGGTTTTCCTACGTGTGTCTTTCGCTCTCTTACACTCAGCATGTGTGTCACGTTTTGATGAGCTGTTTTGTGGTGGTTTTTCTTGTCATATGGGGGACATCTTGGCCACACTCACAAGCACGGGTTTTTTCTTGGAAGTTTTAGTTGTGGGGTTTGTGTTCAGACCTGAAGTCCACTCAGGGCGAGTCTGTGTGCTGGGCTCCAGCTGTCCCTGCAACTGTCCCCACAGCAGGTCAGCGTGGAAGGGCCAGCCTGTCACCGTGTTGCGGTGGCACCGTCATCAAAGACTGGGGGCTTGTTGGGCTCATCCCTCCCGACGTGTTTGTGCATCTTTACCCCCGAGTTTTGCTGCAACAGCCGATGCTGAGCTGTGTTGCCCTCCTGTTCCTCCTATGGTGGCCTTGGCGTTTCCAGGGGAGGGTCCAATGGCCTCCTGTCCTGGCCAGGGTTCCGACTGGCGTCTGCGCTCCCCACGCAGCCAGGTTCCCGTCCCCTCCCGTGTGGGTCACACCACCTCCTGTCCTCACAGGGTTTCTGTGCCGCTGCTGAAGATGCTGGACCAGATGCTGGCCAACGGCTGCTTCGACACCTTCACCACAGATGCAGAGTGAGTCCATTTTCTGCTTCTGCGGGGCTGCCTTATGGCTCAGGCCTCACGGCTCAGCCTTCAACCCGATCGCGTCCCGGGTCAGAACCGGAGGAGATAATTCCCAGTGCGTCAGGGTCGGTCTTCACACCACCCACAGCCCGTGTGAGGCTGGGCCTGCGCCATGGGCTGGGCGAGGAGGGGGGATCGGAGGCCTGTGGTTGTCGCAGTGACGGGGTCTGGCACTTGTATGGGAGGAGGACGCGGGGCCCCAGGTGGAGCCTGAGCTTGGACAGAGTGAGGAGGCCGGCGAGCTACAGCCCGAGCACGGAGACCGCCTGCAGCCTGTCAGTGTCCTTGTCCGTGAGCCCTGGGG
The DNA here is from genome assembly GCF_964194185.1 of Rhinolophus hipposideros. Taxonomy (NCBI): domain Eukaryota; kingdom Metazoa; phylum Chordata; class Mammalia; order Chiroptera; family Rhinolophidae; genus Rhinolophus; species Rhinolophus hipposideros. The sequence goes on from NC_138066.1 coordinate 53,724,026, forward strand.
GCCTGGGCCTCGGCGCTGGGCTGTCTCATTGGGCCATGTTCTCTTGTGGCTCTGCCTCGAGTCCAGGGGATCTCGGGCCTCGTGGGCTTGACCCCAGGGCTGGCTCTCTTGTGTCCTGTAGATGGGTCTGAGTGTCCTGCTGGGCACGTCAGTGACTCAGAAGCAGCTTTGAAAGTGTCAGGTGGGCCCAGACTGGTGGTAATTTTTGCCCACTTCTGGGCTCTGCTTGCTGCCGTGGGCCCTGGTTGGTGGTGGCAGTCGCTGTGTCATCTTCCTGGATGGTCTCGCCCCAGCGTGGGGACAGCGTGCTTGCACCCACGTGCTGACCCAGCTTGGGGCGCCTGGAGGCCCCTGGGACGCCCCCTCCTCTCTGGTGCTCTGCCCTGCAAATCACAACTGACTGCAGACTTGGGGCAGCACTGGTTCCACCTCCGCCCTGGCGTTGGCCCTGCCTTGTCCCCACCACAAGCAGGGAGCCGGCAGCTGCAGCTTCTCCCTTGCTCCCCACGCTTCTGTGGTCACTGTCCTTGGCAGTCTGCTCTCCTAGATTTTGTTTGGTTTTTAGTTGTTTCATGAAGGGGCGACTCTGGTCTCTGCTGGGACCCTCAGTGCTGTTTTCTCCTCATGCATCAGAGTGTTTCCCCTTTGTCTCGCTGACAGGACATCGCCTGGCTTTCCCGTTTCTGATGCCAGAGCAGCTTCTGTGCTTGTGCCCAACCGTGCGGGGCGGCCTCCTTGCTAAATATAGTGGTACCTCAGTTTTCGAATGTCTCCGTTGACGAACATTTCGGTTTACGTATGCCGTAAATTTTATGGATCTGTGGTATCATTAGATAGTAAACTCATGCTAAATTTGCAGTTTTAGCGGTTGATTTTAAAGGTCTGAAACGGATTAATCCATTTTGCATTACTTTCTATGGGGAAACTGTACCTCGGTTTTCGAACGTTTCAGAACTCGAACCGGCTTCTGGAATGGATTACGTTAGAAAACCGAGCGACCACTGTACTGTGTTTAAGATCTTAGCGCAGAGCCTCCTCGTTTTAAAATTTCCAAATAAAAGGGTACGAGATCTGTTGATGAATATCGCTGTCTATTTCTCCATAGTTTTGTCAACTTTTGCTTTATATATTTTAAGGTTTTATATTTTAGTACATCCAAATTTAAGAGTAATTATTATTATTAAATGACCTTTTTCATATCCGGTGACACTTTTTGCCTCCTATTTCGTTTGGCTCTGTATTAATGTGGCTGGATCAGCTTCTTTGGACTTTGGACGTATGCTTTTTTCAATTTTTCACTTCCAGTATTTCCACGTATTTATGGTTTTGGTGTGTCTCTTCTTAGCAGTATATACTATATATAGTGTACGTTTTGTCAGAATTCAATCTTACAGGCTTTGTCTTTTCACTGGATCGTTTAATCTCATTACAAGTAACCCCCTTGGTCTTAAACCTACGTATGTTTCCATATTCTCCTTCCTCTCCTTTTTTCTATTTGATTAATGATTGTTGTCTTTGTATTTTTCTTATATGTTTGCTGTGGGCTTTTCACTCTTTTCTAGTGTCTTCATGGTCCCCCATTGAAGTCTGACTTGCAGTGTTTTGCCATCTTCCTGGGTGATACCCAGGATGTCAGAACACATCCCTTCCACTCACCCCCCCCCCCCACCCCCCGAGCTCAGGACCATTGTCCCATTTGGTTATGGACGTATTTGCACTTGTTTTCTGGGTGAGTGTTGCCCACATTTTTACTTTCTTTGTTCCTCATTACTGCGAACATGCCCCCCTTTCTGGGGTCATATGCTTTTTGCCGAAAGAGCCACGTTCCGAATTCCCTCTAGTGAGGTCTGCTGGTAGGACCTGCATCCTGTTTTTATTTGCAGGTTATTTTCAGAGGGTGCGGAACTCTAGGCAGCTGTTTTACTTCATGACTTAAAAAATGTCTTTCCACTTTCTTTCCATGCGTCTGTCTAGGTGACTGCGTCCTTGGGAGCAGTCTGGGTGTTTTCCTGCCTCCTTTTAAGATTTTTCTCTTTGGTTTTTCTGTAGTTGGTACTCTGATGTGTCTAGTGGTTGATCTCCATACGCATGTAACTTATTAGGAATTTGTTACATTGAACCTGTGGCTTTGTTTCCATTTCTTCTAGAAAATTCTCAACTATCGTTACTTCGGGTTTCGACTACGTACCACCTCTCTTGCGCGGTTCTCCTGGGTCTCCCGCCACGAACCGCATGGCCCTCCCACCAGCTGGGTCCTCGTGCCCGGCTGCATTTTGCACGTTTCTCCTGCCTTTGCTCCATTACCCCTGAGCTGCCTTTCTCCTGCTGAGTATCTCTGAGGACGCTTCTATTCACTGCCAGATTTATTTGGAATTATATTCAGATGGAGCTTTTTTATTTTGCTCGTTTGCAAATCTGCGGGCTCCCTGCTCTCCCCCGCAATCACCTGCCAACCGGCGCCCCGTCACCATCCTGCAGCGCGTGGTGTGTTTTTTAATTTGTCTGCATACTTCCTGTTGGGATGTGCAGCAGCCTGAGCCCTGAGAAGATGACCCGTGGCAGGCAGCATTCTGCGCCCTTCCCAGGCAGCCGGGGAGGGTCTCTGGACTGTCCAGGTGCCAGAGGTGACCACAGCGCACGAGAGGCTGGTGCATGCCTTGTCCCCCCTCCGCAGTTTGTTGGGGCCACACTTTTGCCAGGACCAAGCTTGGGGTCTTGTCAGTGCTGGAGACTCGGCTTCCTCTGGAGAGCTGGACGTCCTCCCAAACCCGACGCACCTCTGAGTGCCAGGCCCGGCAGGCGGGCAGCAGTGTGGGACCATGGGCATTGTGGGTGGGGCTGCATGGAGAGGTCTCGGGGCCCAGGGGAGTGGGTGGACACGCTGATGAGACCCAGCGGGTCTGCGGGCAGGTCGGACGTGGACGTGAGGGAGTAAGCAGCGAGGACGGCAGTGCGGAGGGGGCGTTTTCTCTGACAGGAAGCTGGATGCAACAGGTGTGGGCCGGAAGGTCCCGTCTGAGCACAGTCGGAGCCAGCACAGGCCGTGCAGCGGGTACAGCCTGGGGGCGCGGGAACCCCAGTTATTCCTCAGCTCTGATGGCTGGAGGCCTGGGACCGGGCGGCCGATTTGGGTCCTGGTTCGCTGCCCGCTGTCGAGTGTGTCTTCTCCCCAGGCCCTTGCCCCGCCCCCTCATCCCTCAACTGGACTGGGGTAACAGCACGTGGTGCTGGGGACAGACTTGCAGTCCAGAGCACAGGTGTTTGTTTGAGATGCTCATGGATCCGTCCAGAGGAGCTGGGATTCCACGGCTGGAACTCAGTGTCAAGTCCTGAGAATGGGTGGTATGTGAACCCATGAGGTCACCAGGGGAGAGTCCAGACAGGTGACGGTGAGGACCTCATTGTCAGGATGGGGAGCAGAGGGACAGCAGAGCCACCAGGAAGTGGACTGCATTGGAAGAGTGTCGGGGGGGCTTCCATGGTGTGTGCCAAGTGGTCACATGGGATGAGAATAGGAATGGCCACGGCCTTCTGTGACATGATGGTCACTTTGTCCCCGACAAGCAGTTCAGTGAGCCGTAGGGAGAAGCCAGAAGGGGCAGGTTCTGGGAGGGTGGGGGCTGGAGTCACACCGAGGGACAGCTCTGAGTGACTGTGGTGACAGTGAGGGGAGAGGAGCTGAGAGTTATCCCACGAGAACAGAGTAGCCCTGGGATCCTTTTTTGCTTGGTGGGGCAGAGGGGGACCCTGAAATGGCAGTGGCCAGTGAGGCGGCCAGTGGCCACTCCCCGAGGCTTCCTGCCCTCGGGGAGGTCTGTCCTGTCCCTTCACCCACAGGTCGGGCCAGGCCATGTTCTGCCCCCGACCGCACCCTGGGTCACTTGTACGGCCTCCAGCCAGTGGTCGGGCAGCAGGGACATGGGGTCACTCGGGACAGCTTGCCACAGCCCACACAGCGTCCAGAAGTGGCCTGGAGCAGGGACAGTGCGCCCGTGGCCACAGCACTGCAGAAGTGAGCGTGCCTGTGTCATGGACCCTCGCTGGCCTTGCCGCCCGGCCTCTGAGCCCAGAGCTGGGGGCATGCCCTGCTCCCCCCTCGGCCACTCCTTGACCTCCCGGCCCGGGACTGGGGCCTGGCCAGGGCACGCCGTCCTCTCCTTTGCTCTTGCGTGGACCTGGCTGGCCCACCGCACAGGGCCAGGAGCTCACTGCTGCCTGATGAGGGCTGGGGAAGAGATGCCATGTGGGGCACATGATGCAGGCAGGTGTCTGTCCCTGCTGCACCTTTAAAGGAGCCAGTTAAGGTAACCCGGCATGGGTCCCCGAGGGACGTGGCCCTCTGGTCCTCAGGTGCCACACCGCGCGGCACAGGCTGCTCACGCCGGTGGCCTGTGCTTTCGTTCCAGCCACCCCTTCGCTGTGAAGCTGCTCGCGCTCTGTAAGGAAGAGATAAGGAAGTCCAAGGACGTCCAGAAGCTGCGGTCCAGCGTGGCCGTGTGAGTCCCAAGTCACTGCTGGGAGTGGCGGGCGGGATGCCTTGGGGTGACCCTGCGGCCGCGTAAAATCCTTTTCTGGTGTCAGTTGAGAAGGATCAGTGAAGCCATCGCGGGTGTCCCTTGGCCCTGGCCTGCGGGGAGGGGGACTGTCCACAGCAGCTGACCAAGCGTTCCGGGCACTTGGGTCTGCAGAGGGAGCGGCCAGGAGCCACCACGTGCTCAGGTGTCACGTGCTCACGTTTGCTCACGCATGTGCTGGCAGGTTCTGTGGGCTGGTGCAGTTCCCGGGCTGCGTGAGGAGGAAGGCCCTGCTGCAGCTGCTCCTGCTTCTGTGCCACCCGTTCCCCGTGGTGAGTGTCCCTCCTTTTGGCTTCCACGCTGATGCCGGTGCCAGTCGGGACACCGGTGCTGGGGCCCCCTGACATCTGGGTGGGGCGGGGCGTCCTCTGCTGCAGGGACTCGGGAGCTCGTGGGGACAGCAGCGACGGTGTGACTCTACTCTGGCCTTGGGGACGAGGGGGCTGCCCTCACTGGGAATCACGTGACCCCCACTTCTGTCCCACACTGTCCGCCTGCACGGGGGCCCTGGAAGGCCACCCACACCTGAGGTGACGCCTTCAGCTGGAAGGCTCCTCTGAAAGGCTCTTCAAATAATGCAGAGGTGACACTTTCCTAAAGATCAGTCACCTCACACAGCAGTTCCCATGTCCGCACCCCCATCAGACATTCAGGCTTCCGGGCCACTGACCTGACTCGGCAACCGCAGGGCGGCCCGGGATTGGAGCCCACGTACTCCGTCGCCACCTGGGGTGACTAGGAAAGAAATGGGCCGTGGGGTCCCTGACGAGGGCGGATTTCAGGAGGCATTTCCACCAGGTCCCTCCGGGCAAGGCTGCTGCCGGTCTGCAGAGGATGCAGGTGGCCTGGTCCTGTCACGGGAGCGCGTGCGGTGTGGCCAGGGTCTCCTGGCTCAGGATCCACTCAGCTCCCTCTGCATCGCAGCCTGCGCTGGACACGTCCTTCAGGCTCAGTCGCACGGTGCTTCGGATCCTGTCGTGTCCCCTGCCACTCACGCGCTCTGTCCTGTCCAGGTCCGCAAGACCACTGCCAGCCAGGTGTACGAGATGGCACTGACCTACAGTGACGCCGTGGGTGCGGACGTGCTGGACGAGGTCACGGCCGTGCTTGGCGGCACTGCCTGGTGAGTGCGAGGCCCCGGCCCACCGTGGTGTCCAGCAGGGGTGCCGGAGCCTGTCGTCCCCGCATCGGGTCCTGCTAGGAGGTGCTGGTGACAGCTGAGTGCCCTCACCTGTGCCCGGATTCTGAAGGGGCTGGCGGCCACACTTGGGGGGGTGCCTCCCGGCCTGTTCAAGTGGCAGCATTTTCAGAGCGGCATTATTTTCTCCCAAGTACAACTGTGTCGGTGAAACGACGGGTGGTCCTGGCCACCACTGGTTCAGAGTCAGCTTTTCGTGTCGCTGGGGCTTGTGCATGAACTAACCGTGAGGCTGGCTCTGGGCGCTGGTGGGAGCTGGCCACCCACGTCTGCTGCACTGTGGCTGGTGTCCCTCGGGAATGGCGGCTCCTGCCCCCAGTTGCAGTGTCAGCCACAGTCCCCAAGGGAGCAGAAGGGCATTGCATGGCTGCTACTGTGTCTACACGCGTCTCGGGGGGGCCGGCCGGCCTTCGCTCGGTCTTAGTGGGAAAGGCACACGGGGCATGTCACATCAGCAAGGACAGAAGGCAGGCAGCCGAGCCACTGGCTTCTTTGGGTCCCTCGAGACCAAGTTGGGTCCCGAAGCTCATCTGAGGCAGTTCCTGCAATCCCTGTTGGCTTCTTGGAGCTTGGGGACAGCAGGTCTGAAAGACGTGAGTGGGCCGGGGGTGGCGCCCAGAAGCAGAAAAGCTGCAGACTCGATGGGCACTGCCGCCCAGTGGTGACACGGCGGCAGACGTGCAGGTGACACTTGTTATGTTCCACGTGCTGCACACACCCCTACAAGGTGACCCCTCCCTCACCCCCGTTTTGGAGACGGGACCGAAGCTTGGACAGGTCAGGGATCAGCGCATGTGCTGATGGGCATGTCCCTCACAGTAGTGACGTTGTGGGAAGGGCTGGGCCTTCCCAAGAGCATCGCTCCCCTGCCTGGACGGGAGCCACGGTGGCCAAGAGGGACAGAAAGGCCTGTGTCAGGGTTTCCTAGGGACACACTTAGTCTGGAGCAGGAGGGAGCCCCTTGAGCATCTCTCTGGCCTGCGGAAGCCCCAGAACAGAACCGTCCCAAGAGACATGGGCGTCTGGGACACTGACCGCCCGTCCTCAGCCTGAGCTCTGAACACGTGTGGAGAGCAGCTGTCAGCACTGTGCTGATGACACATTTCCTGTTACATTGTCAGCTTTATAAAACCACTGAGGCACGTTCTGAATCCCACCCTAACGTATTCAGCTTGAAGAAGGACTGACCACCGGGTAGCTGACCCCACAATGGTCCCTGCCGCCTCCTGCCCTCCCCATCCTTTTCTGTTACCAAAAATAATATTTTTTTAATTATACAAGAAAAATGCCCAGTATTTCTCTACTGTGTTGCTAAATTTGGTTTTTATTTTTAATGAAAGTAAACAGCTCCTCAAGTAAAACTTAGAGGCCCACGTGGTAAAACTGCGCCCCCTCCACCCTCTCCCGCGTACCAGGCAGCCCGTGCCCATGTCCGAGTCTGGGCAAGCCCTCCCACAGTTCCCAGAAGGTTCAGGAGTGAACCCGTGTGGCCTGGGTGGGGTCCTCGCCTGCAGTGTCTGAGGCTCCTGTGCCCATGGGAAGTTCCCCGAGTTTCGAGGTGGTGGTGGCTTCATCTCCCAGCGAGTGCCCCTTCCTTGGAGCTGACGCCACCGGCCTCTCCTCCCCAGGGACGCAGAGCTCTCGGTCATCAGAGACCAGCGAAACCGCCTGTGCGACCTCCTTGGCGTGCCCAGACCCCAGCTCATCCCCAAGGTAACTGCACGTCCCCCTCAGGCCTCCAGGGACACGCGGGCCCCTTCCTGTGCCAGGTCTCCACACGCAGCTGCAACAAGCTCCCGAGTCCAGGACGTTCTGGGTCCACGCCGCCCGCCCCGTTGGGCCCACTCGGCTCCTGGGACCTGTGGGGACACAGCACCGCTGGGCTCCTGACTCGGGGGAGGAAGGGCGCACAGAAGCCAGTGCTGACGAGTGGGCCCACAGTGACCGCTGCTCTGGGCAGCGCACGTGCTCGGGGTCTGCACCTGCATGTCCCTGGGTGCAGCTGAGCACCCTGTGTGACCCTCCCTCTTGTCACCTGTCTTCTCTGGGTGCAGCTTACATGTCACTTGTCGGGCCCTTTGCTCTGGACGTACAGATGCCTCCCATTCTGGGGCTGCCTCTCATCCTGAGCTGACGTCCCCCAGCCTGGCACTTCTCCCCTTGTCATGCTTTCTCTGATCGAGGTCACATCTGTTGTCTCACGTGTTCTCCTGACAGCTGTACTGTGCTCCTTCCACACCGACACTCAGCCTGCGTGGTGGGGCCTGGCCTGAGGCATGAGGGACACGCTTTCCCTGCCTGGCCCAGCTGCATCCTGGCTGCCGAGCGCCGTCACCATGGTTGTCGGCCAAGACGCCCTTCCTGGACTCTGTCCTCCGCGTGCTGGCTGCTGGGCAGGACCCCGGAGGACTGTTGAAGCTCACTGATCTTTCCCTGGCAGTGTCTGCGGGAGCCCCCAGTCTTTGTTTCCATCACAGAGCTGGGTTTCTAGCATCTCCTGTCTTTCTTGCTTAGAGTTTCCACCTCGCGTCTTACAGCCCATCTGTCCTGGGCCCGCTGGCGCCCTGGGCGTATTAGTTGTATTTGTATGAAGGTTGGTGTCCATCTGGGAGCTGCAGGTTCCAGGGCTCGGAATTCCCCCAGCACCCTGTTCGTGTCCCTGACTCGGGGGGTCTGTGTCGTCCTCAGAGCATGTGTCTCACACTGGAGCCCTGGTGGGGAGGTGGCAGGAGGGAAGGGGCGCTCTGGGACCTTCTGGCTGTGAGCTCACCAGTCTTGTCCTGGCCGCAGCGTTTCCAGGCCGCCCCCTAGTTCCAGGTTCGGTTGTGGGGCTCAGCTGGCCTTAACTCGGGAGCGGTGGCCTCTGCTGGAGACGGCCGGCCCCGCCAGAGCCTGCAGGGGTCTTCTCGGGGTCTTGACCCAGTGCATCTCCACAGGCCAGTGGGTGCCCCCAGGGCCGTGGCCCCCCAGGGCTTCTCACCCGGAGGCTGGTCCTGGCAGGGAAGCTCTGGGTCTGTCCATCTCTCTGGTTGCGGGGTGGTGACTCGGGGCTGAGGGGGCTGAGAAAAGTGGCTGGTTTTCAGTCTGTGCAGCATTTCCCGGCCTGGCTCTTCTTTCCTGTGTCCTTGTCCTTTGAGCCTCAGGCCCTGACACATCTGGACTCTGCTGTCCAGACGGTGCTTAGATGGTCACGTCTGTGACACCTTGCTGGTGGGTGACCATCTTGGAAATACTCTTAGCTGTAACTGGGCTCCGAGCCCGACGTCTGTTACCAGCCCCCCTGGGGTTTGGTTAGTGTTTGTGGAGGATCTGTCCCATCGTCATTTCTGTGTTCTCACATTTAAGTGGGTCGCTTGCAAACAGTAGAAACTTAGCTCTGATTCTTTAATCCAGTTTAACGACCTTTATTCACTGGAGTGCTTTTGACCGCTGTCATGTAATGCGATTACGGAGTTCTTCGGGTTTCCACCTGCCTTCCCCTGGGTTAAAGGTCCTTATCAGCTCATGGCCCTGCTTCTGACCGTCCGAGAACTTCTCCTGCTGCTCTGCTGGGGAGGAGATGTCAGCGCAGAGGGAAGGGTGGTGCTGGGTGTGGGGCTCGGGCACAACTTCCTGCCCCAAGGGCCATCCCCAGCCTGTCCCCACTCAGCCCTGCGTCCTTATTCCACTGGACAGCTGGCGTGTCCCCTTTGCGCCCCTGCGGGTACTTCTCAATGATTCTTGTTTCCTCCCGTCTGTCCTCTCCCTCTCCCCCTTCCCCCCAGTGTTGAACTGGTGTCAGCCCTGCTCTTGGTGGCCCCTGCACATGCAGGGACAGATGCTGATCTACTCAGCCCCCAGGTGACACTGAGGGACGGAGGTGGCAGGTTGAGCGCCTCATTAGCTCCCAACTAAATGTGTTCACATTTGTTATCAGGAACTTTCGCACACGGGTGGGTGAGGCTGGGCGAACAGTGTAGGAACGGCCTGCCCGCTACCCGGCTTGTCAGCCACAGGCCCCAGGCGTCCTGGGAGACGGCACCAGGGGTTTCCTGCAGGGAACGGCCCAGAGAAGCTGAGGGGACTGTCCTGACCGTCTGGCCCTGTCCTGTGTCCTCTGCAGCCTGCTGCTCGCTGAGGCCGGTCCTGGGAGCGGGGCCCTCGCACCCTCCCGGCACGGAGGAGTCAGCGCAGGAAAGCTGGACGCAGCCTCGGCCGGTACGTGATGTGTGCCAAGGGACTCGGAGTTTGTCACCACGGAGGCGGCTTTTCTCACACGTGCCTGTGCTCTAGGGACCGGGGGTGTTGGTACTGCTTTTGTCTTCACTTAATGCAAGCCCACCTTTTATAAAAGCACATGCTGAGCAGTCTGTCTGTCTGTGTCTGACACCATTGTGAGTGAGGGTGACTCATGGGGACCGGGAGGGGCAGCTTCCTGGGGGAGTGAACTGGAGGGTCCCCCCAGCTGGGCCGCCACCTGCCCACGGAGGGGGTGGCCCCCGGGTGGGGACCAGGCCTCGCTCGACTGAGCTGCTTCCATGCCCTTCAAGAGACTCATGTCGTCAGACGTCCCAGTCTTACACCTGCAGCAGGTTGGGGAGGGATCACAGTGTCTGGGCCTTGGCTGCAGAAAACCCTGCAGGCACCTTTTCAGAAGGAACAGAATGAATGTTTTTAGTGTAATTTTGAAAACACCAAGACTCCAGAGAAACGGCATTTTGAGACACGGAGACAGACCCGTGGACCACCAGACCGACCAGCGATGCTGTTGGGCAGTTGCTCTCTCCATGCTGCTCTGCCTGTATGAGCCGAGGAGAGCTGACCGACCACTGGCCAGTGACACTGGCCAGCGGCTCTGCACGCCCCAGCCTCACCACCGCTCAGCCACCCCCAACTGCCTGCAGACACGCTCCTTCATGCAGCTGTGTCTGAAGGCCACCTGAGCCCAGGTGGTGCCCAGCCAGAGCGCGTGCGGACCACCACGCTGAACACGCAAGCTAGGAAGGACGGCAGAGCAGGCGGCATGTGGGCTCTGGTCAGGAAAGTGCTGGAAGGGTGGCTCCCTTGTGGCCCCAGGCAGGCGTGAGCTCTGAGGGGGTGGGTGGGCTGCGTGTGCAGCAAAAACCCTCCAAGGGAGCACGGACCCATATCTGCTGAGCCCATCCAACCGTAAAGCTGTGTTTTGGTGGCAGCATGGGGACAGAACACAAAGCTGGGACCCTACGTAGCTGCCCCCTCAGCACAGGCTGAAGGAGGCCAGTTCTCTAAGAAAAGGACAGGCAGGTCACTGTCTTGGCCACACTTACTGTCTGAAATGTACAACGCCTGCCATGGGGACACTGAGTGAACGGGCCCCTGGCCAGGCTGCTCCCGGACACTGGGCGCAAGAGCAAAAGGCGAGCAAAGCCTCCGGCAGCGGACGGCTGAGTCCCACAGAATGGGAGAAAGAACCAGGCTCGCGCTTCAGGATGTTTACAAGAAACAAGGCGTCCTTAGCAAGGTCACACAATGCACCCCAAAAAGGGACAAAGGGGTTCACTTTCGGGAAGGGCTACAAATGAGAAGACTAGCGGGATGTCCAGGGGCCTGAACAGCGCAGACACGGCTGAGGAACCCGCAGGCACCTTCTGGATGGGAGGATACGAGGGCAGCTCGAAGGCAGCGTCGGGGCACCAGCTGTGTAGGAAGGGCGACGTGCCACACCCCAGGCAGCGTCCCCGTGTGCTTACCAGCCTGACAGTCCCAGACAGGACAGGGAGCCCACATCTGGGCACGTCCCAGTGAACCTGCAAACAGGGCCACAGGTACGAACGCAGCACGAGGACGCGTGGCTTCGGCTTGGCCACCCACGGCCCCGTCGGGCACACTTGAGCCCCCCTGGGAGGCTGTGCCCTCTGCTGCCCTTGTGCTCCCTCAGCGGGTTTAGTTCCACGTCTCTTAGTCAAGTCAGACGCAGCAGCTGCCTGTAGGTGTTGACCCAAGATGGAATCCACCCGACGCGTATGGGGCGGAGCTGGGCACAGGCATCAGGCAAAGAGCGCGCCGACCCTGACACCGTAAGTCAGCGGTGCCACAGCCTGGGTGGTCCCGCGCTGTCACCCCAAAGCCTTCTGGGTGACGGGCAGGGGGGCTGCCCGTGCCTTGGTCAGATGCGCAGTCGGTGTGGGTCACCGCTCACAGCCCAGGAAGAATGCCCCCCGCGCCTGCCCGGTGAGGGGCCAGCCCCACGCACGGAGGAGGGTTTGCGATGCATCTGGGGCCACTTCCCCCCACGGGGCTGCCCTTCCCTGCTTGCCCTCGATCACGCGTCACCTGCAGGATGGCTCCACCCCCAGGCTGGGCCCCTGGGGGCCTGGACGTACCTGGGTGCGGCCACTGAGGGCCGTCAGCTGAAGTGTAGGAAGTCCCGGCCCTCCTGCAGGTGCAGGGACCTCAGGTTGTCCTCCAGTGCACCCCCTGTGAGGTCCTGTGGGAGGAACAGTAGGTCCGGCTCCATCCACGCTGCCTGGGGTTTGGTGTGCACTGCTGAGGGGGAGGCGGCCAGAAAGTGGAACTGCGGGCGCATGACCCCAACGCCCCCACAGCCTGGCTCGGCCGCTCCCTGCAGAAGGCAGCTGACGCCCACTGCAGGGACCCAGGGAAGCAAAGGACATTCGTGGAGAGACCCTTCTGCTCATCCTTTGTCCAGGGCAGACCCGGGCTCATCCTCCCAACTCCTGGAGTCTCTAGGAGGCCCCACCCCCACCCCTCTTCAGGGGCCAGAAATGGCCACTCGACAACCAGCTGCTGCCACATCCCCTCCCTCCTCCCACTCCGTCCCGTCCCTGCAGTGGAGAGACAGCCGTGACCCTGCAAGGATGGTCAAGACCCAGGAGACGGGCTCATGTGACCACCAGGGTTGGTACAGACTTGGTGAACTGGCCCCTAAATGCTTCACCTTGGCCCGTGCAGTAGTGCTGGTTTTGGCCAGGCCCCCTTAGCCACAGCCCAGGCCTGACGCCTCCCCTGCAGCCCTCCTGCCTGGGGCCATGGCAGGTTTTGGGGAAACACCTGTGAGTGCCCAGGCCTGTCCCTCACCCCAGCACCTGCTGCCCAGACCCCCTGTTGCCTCAATAGCTCGGCTCCCAAAGACATGACCAGCACACCAGGCGTGTCCCTGGCCTCTGAGAGCATGCAGCAGGGGCCAGTTCTGCTTGGCCAGCCTGCCTGGCCGTGCACACCCTTGGCCTAGGCCGTCACGCTGCTGTTGTTACTGCTGGGCATTGCTACAGGTATTTAAATGAAAACCACTCTGCTGGGAAACATCCGAAATTCCCATGTTCTGTCCTCCACTGGCTACCCATTCTTAGCCCCCTTTTGTCCTCCCGTTTTCTCTGTTACTGAGACTTCAAAGGAAACACACCAGGGCTCAGCCCGGACTCTGGCCAGAGACCTCTGACAGCAGCGGCCAGCCCTGGGCTTGCAGAGCGGCCAACGGGAAGGCAGGCTTGGCCCTGACCAGGGAGGGGACTCCTTCCCAAGAGTCCATTACAGGTAGATGCTTCTAGAATTGACAGAGACCACTGAGAATGAAAAGGCCAGACAAAAACAACAGAGGATCAGGACCCAGAAGGTACAGGTAAGTGCTGATATTGTTGGGAGAAATCTGTCTCCATGGGAACCTCTCAGGGACATCATAGCAGCGGAAACCGCACGCCCAAAAGACACAGGAGGCGCTCAGCTCAGTACCACACGTGCCTCCGAGAGCCGTGCCCCACAACTGGGGAACTGATACCACTGTCCAGTCGGTGGGCCTGTGCGGCCTGGGGCCCATCCTGCCCCTGGGCATGTCCCCTGGCCCGGCCACTTCGTGGGGCGTGGTCTAGTGACCTGGAAGACACAGCCTCACCACAACGGGCACATCCACTACCAGGACTAACCCCAGAGACAGGCAGGTGAGCGTCTGGACATCTTCACAGCAAAGCCCTGGGAACCAGCACCCAAAGGCTACGCCCGGTGACATTCACACAGCTGAACGCCGAAGCGCCAACCAGCATGGTGACACCCTGGTGATTCCCGAGACCCCCCCCAACCAGCCTGCAGTCCCACTCCCACACCACTTCCAGTGGCTTTTACATACAAACAGCCTGTCCCACCTCCTGCTATGGACTTGCCTAAAATCTCTCACAGATCCACAAACCCCAAACAAGCGTTTGGCCTTGGCGTGCCCCCATACCTCTTGCTGAGCAGCCCTAAGCCTGACAGCAGTAGCAGCTGGCCTCAGTTCACAGCTTGGCCTCTCACAGGCATCTCCAAGACCAGCACAAGTGGCACCCATCTGCAGATCACTTTGTGGCTCATACCAAGTGGCCCCGGGCAGGGCACAGGCTTTGGCTGACCGTGGCCTGTGCCTGGGCCCCTCCCAAGAAGCCCCAGAACCAACACTCCCAGTGGGCAGCTTCAGACCACAGCAGAGAACCATCCAACCACCTACACAGACAACATACCCAAAGAGCAGACACCAGAGCCCCACTAAAGTGAATCCTGCTTCGTGGGGTCAGCCCCTGCACAACAGCTCCTACATTGAAGTCATGGTCAGTCCTCAGAACCAATCAGCCCAGGAGTCAATCCCTCCCATTAATGTGCAAACAGCAACCAAGGCTCAACTACAACAGGAAGGCACACACAACCCACACAAGGGACACTCCTGGAGCACGTGGCTCAGATGACCAGGAGACTGTGACCTACTACATAGGCCACTCTAAGACCAGAAGACACAGCAGCCCTACCTAATACATAAAGACAAACACGGGGAGGCAGCCAAAATGGGGAGACAAAGGAAAAGTGTCCCAAATAAAAGAACAGAACAAAGCTCCAGAAAAAGAACTAAACGAAATGGAGACAAGCAACCTACCAGACGCAGAGTTCCAAACATTGGTTATAAGTATGTTCAGTGATCTCAGGGATAATTTCAACAAAGAAATAGGAAACATAAAAATGGAGATAGAAAACATAAATAACCAGTCAGAAATAACTACAATGGAAATGAAGAATACATTACAGAGAAATCAACAGATTAGATGGAGAGGATCAAGCCAGTGATTTAGAAGATAAGGTAGCAGAAAACACCCAATCTGAACAGCAAAAAAAAATTAAAAATGAGAGTTTAAGGGGCCTCTTGGACATCAAGTGTACCAATGTTCGCATCATAGGGGCACCAGAAGGAGAAGAGAGCAAGGGATTGAGAACCTATTTGAAGAAATAATGACTGAAAACTTTCCTAACCTGGCAAAGGAAATAGACACACAAGCCCAGGGAGCACAGAGAGTCCCAAACAAAATGAACCCAAACAGGCCCACACCTAGACACATTGTAATTACAACAGCAAAGGTTAAAGACAGACTCAAAAGCAGCAAGAGAAAGGCAACAAGTAACTTGTAAGGGAGCCCCCATAAGACTGTCAGCTGATTTCTCAACAGACTGTAGGCCAGAAGGGATTCGCACAAAATATTCAAAGTGATGAAAAGCAAGGGCCTACAACCAAGACTGCTCTACCCAGAAAAGCTACATTTAGAATCGAAGGACAGATGAGCTTCCCAGACAAGATAAAGCTAAAGGAGTTCATCACCACCAAACCAGTAGTACATGGAATGTAATATGAATAATAAAATGGCAATAACTACACATCCATTAACGATTACTTGAAGTGTAAGTGGATTAAATGTCCCAATCAAAAGATAGGGGAGCTGAATGGATAAGAAAACAAGACTCTTACATATGTTGCCTACAAGACTCACTTCATACTGAAAGACACATAGAAAGTAAGTGGATGGGAAAAGAGCTTTCATGAAAATGGAAACAAACAAACATAGCTGAGGTAGCCATACTCATACCACACAAAATAGACTTTAAAACAAAGGCTATAATGAGACAAAGAAGGACACATAATCCCACTTCTGAGTGTTTCTCTGAAGAAACCCAAAACGCGACTTCACGGGGACGTGCGGTTCCACATGTCCACTGCAGCCTTGTTCACAAAGGCCAAGATGTGGAGGCAGCCTGGGTGTCCGTCGATGGATGAATGGATAAAGAATGGTTCCACATACATACAGTGGAACATTGCTCGGCCAGGGAAGGGAACGGGTTCCTGCCACCTGCGGTAGCATGAATGGGCCTGGAGGGTACTGCGCTGAGTGGAGTGTCAGACAGAGAAAGACAGATGCAATGTGATTTCACTTATATGTGCAATCTAAGAACAAAATTAACAAACTCATAGATATAAAGAAATTGTGATGGTTGCCAGGTGGGAGGGGATTGGCGGGCAGGGTGAAAAAGGTGACGGGATTAAGAAGTTCAAATTAGTTGTTACACAGCAGTCATGGGGATGTAAAGTACAGCACAGAGAATATAGTCAGTAATTTTGTAAGAACTACCGTGTTCCCCGAAAATAAGACCTAGCTAGACAATCAGCTCTAATGTGTCTTTTGGAGCAAAAATTAGCATAAAACCTGGTCTTATTTTACTATAAGACTGGGTCCTCAATATAATATAATATATAATGTAATACAATTAATGTAATATATATAATGTAATATAATGTTGGGTCTTACATTAATTTTTGCTCCAAAAGACTCATTAGAGCTGACTGTCCGGCTGGGTCTTACTTTCGGGGAAGCGGTACGTGTGGTGTCAGATGGGGACTGTGTTTAGGGAGATCACTTCATAAGTTAAATAAATATCGCATCACTGTGTGGTACAGCTGAAACTAATGTAATACTGTACATCAACTGTAATTGGAAAATAACATGTTTTGTAATTTCTAAGTTGCAAAAATATAAATTTAGTCAAAAGACAAAAATTTGCAACACATATTACAGATACTGAGGGTGGTGGTTGTTTTTTTTTTTTTTTTTTGGTATATAAAGAAAAATCCTGACAGACCAACAGACAATAGGCTAACGAAAAGGATAATTTACCAAGAGTAAAATAAAGATGCTTGTTAGTTATGTGAAAAGATACCCCCTTGCCCATAACACGACGGTGCCAACGGGAGCTGTAAGTTCCTGTTTTTCACCTGCGATTTGCAGAGACGGTGGAGGGTAGAGTTGGTCACACTGCCAGAGAAGGCTCACTGGTGGGAACGTAAACGGGCACAGCCTCCAGGGGAACTAACTGGTGGGCTCAAAACCCGTAATGGTGCTTCGACCAGCAGCCTTTACAAGTTTATCCCACCTGTACAGTCACTGAAGAAAACTCCGTGTATGTAACAATATTCGTGCCAGCATTCTTTTTAGTAACAGTAAAAATGGCCTAAAGGCCCAGCGCTAAGTGGATAATAAATGTATGAAACATCCATATAATCGAGGAGCGTGCAGACACGTATGCAGCGAGTCCAGTAATAGAAGCAGGGGAGAGCTGCCAAGGCTCCTGCCAAACAACGCAACTCCCGACCCCCATCTGAGGTGCCTCCAGCGTCCTGCCTCCTTGTAGGAAACGCACGTTAAACAGCACCAAACAGGGCGGCCGCATGGCTCAGTTGGTTAGAGCGCGGTGCTCATAACACCAAGGTTACCGGTTTGAGTCCCACGTGGGCCAGTGAACTGCGCCCTCCACAACTAGATTGAAAATGACTTGACGTCCTGGAAAAAGACACTGTTCCCCAATATTCCCCCCTCTCAAAAAAGGAACGAAAGCAGCGCCAAAAAAGTTGTAAGAAAATAAAGGAGACATAAAGGTGACATCTGCTGATATAACACAAGGACCTTAGTGGGTCTGGATTCCAACAAGCAAACTACTAAAAGATAAATCACATTTGTAAGGCAATTAGGCAGATTTCAACACTGATAGGATATTTGGAACTCAGGGGTGTGGTGGTGGTATTAGCTTTTTATCTATTTGGGAAACTAATGAATGAAATGAGGCTAGAATTTGCCACACAATCTGGGGTGCAGGGTCCGGAGCATGGAGAACACAAGCCGGCCAAGGTGGGCTGTGGGGACTGGCTCCCGCTCCCTTGGACACATGGCTGAATCATCCTGGGACATTTCCTTAATAAAAAGATAACAGTAACAGCAGAGTTAGCTGGGGCCAACGGATTTACGTGGAATAATCTCCAAGATACACTATCATGTGAAAAAAGCCAAATACAGAAAAAGTATGTGTTATGCTGCCATTTGTTTTAAAAAATTGTGCGCACACACATTGTGTTTGCATCGACTACTTCTAGCAGAATCTACAAGAAACAGGTAACTGGTGTTTCAGGACCCTCCCAGGACACAGAGTGGGTGATGTGATTTCTGCCAACAAGCGCGAGAGCTGGGACGTAGACCTGGCCCCCACCGGCATCTGTGCTGGCCGGTGTCTCTGCCACAGCCTCCCGAGACCCGCACACACTGTGGACATTAATGTGTGTTGTTTTAGGCTGTTTGTGGTGGCTTGTTGTGTAGCAGTAGGTGAATAATACAGGTTCAAGCTGACAAAACACACAGAACAAAACAGGGTGACAAGTTGGGACGGTGCTGGATCAACTGGACGTGCAAAGGGGTGAGGGTGGCTCCCCACCTCACAAAATTCAACTCAAAACGGATCGAAGACCTGGATGTAAGCGCAGAAACTGTGAACCTCTTAGAAGGACTCACAGGGACCCTGCATGTTGCCAAGGAACCGACTCAAAGTTGGACTTCATCAGAATTAAACACGTGCACGTCAAAGGACACCATCAGGAGAGACAAGACACCCACAGGAAACATTTGCGAATGTCTGGGACTCGCATCTAGAATACATAAAGAACTCCGACAACTCAAGACAACCCCATTAAAAGGGCAGAGAACTTGAAAAGACGTTTCTCCGAAGAAGATGCAGACACGGCCCCCAAGCCCATGAAGAGGCTCCATATCAGACGTCGGGAACACCCAGCAAAACCACCCCAGACACACCACGCTCACCAGCACGGCCGTGACAGACAACAGCTGGGCTGCTGTGGCGGGTCTGGCGGTTCCTCAGTGAAACCCAGAGCTGCCACGTGACCCAGCACTTCCCCTCCCAGCTGTAAGCCCAGGAGAAGACGCGTCCACACACACCTCCGTATGTGAACGTGCAGTGGCAGCAGGCAGAGTGCCAGAAAGGTGTGCCCGCGAGGCTGACGTCTGGTTTTGACTGTTTTACCAACCTGGGCCCAGACTACCTGCTGCTGTGTAACAAGTTACCACAAATTTAGCAACTTAAATCAACACAGTAACCATCTCACAGCTTCTGGGGGGCTGAACTCAAGACCAGCCCTGGTCACGGGAGGGGGTCCTGAGGGTCGACCTGCTCTCACCATAGTTGGGCGACTTCTCCAAAGTGGCACCTCGGGCACCGGCCAGAAGCCAACACCTCAGAGCCATGCCCAACACGACAGAGGACGTCCCTGTCCTCAAGTGTCTGATCTCAGGCCTGGTGGAGATGACGTCCTCCAACAGGACGTGGCCCCTGCAGAGGTGCCTGGACCCCACCGTACACGACGTTAGAAGCTCTGAGCGAATTCTTCAGGGCAGAGGGGACTCGCACCTGCACAAACCAGCCACCCACGAAGGACAGAAGCCGTCTGCCTCCCTCCACGGCTCGTCCGAGTCCCGCAGCACATGCAGGACGTCCTCAGAGGCCCTGGCCGTGGTCTGAACGGAGCTTTGCTGTGAAATGTGTGGGGGCCATGAGGTCCCCAAGCCCCGGGCCTGGTGTGCGTCTGCACTTGCAGTGGGGGCACAAGGGCACGTCCTGCTTGTCTCCTCTCTGCCACTGCCCGACTGGAGGAATGAACACCCTGCCCCTAAGGCTCCTGCCCCCAGGAAGGCCTCTGGCTGGGCACCCTGCTTACTGTGAGTCTGGTGCAATCTCCCGCACAGGTGAGAAGCTGCCACAACCAGTGACCTGTGTCCCTTCTGTATCTCCTCCCACGACCCCCAGCAGCACAGCACAGGGCCCTGCTCACCCACCAACGCCCGTCCCCTCTCAGGGACCCTCTGGGACACAGCCCCCCCCCACCGAGCAGACCTGGGCCTCATAGTTGGGGTAGATTAAGGACTGAAATGTGAAAGATGACACTTCACACACACACACACATATGTACACATGTGAATGAGAATATGCTTTTCTGACTGAAGTGAGTTTTTCTGGGAAGAATCTGAAAAAACAAGTCACAACTGCGAGAAAATAGTGTCACACACTAATGGACAAAGACACTCCTGAAAATCAGCGAGACCGACGGCCGAGGGGCGTGGTCCTGAGCCTCCTCCGAGGTGGGACCCACGAGTCACTGCGTCACCTACTGGGGGATGGCACCTTCTGAGACCTGAGGGCCACAGACCCTTCTTGTCTGCTCAGTCACAAGAACGTCACAGCCATGCTGTCCCCACCACCAGGCTATGAGTGGCCTGGAACCCCGACAGATTTCATTGTGGGGAACATGAGATGACGGCATGTTACTCGGAAAATGAGTGATTTCAACAACCCAGCCACACAGTGAGTAAGAAGGGGGTCCTGGTCTGTCACTTGGGTCCCCAACACACAGCACGGAACCGAGAAAAAGCTCAACTGCCGGCACCATGCCCCTGGGGTCACAGAGGACATGCAGCACAGCGGTCACCAGGGTGCACAGCTGAGATGCTTCTCAGCAACCGCATTCTCCCCTGAGCCCTCAGGGACGTGTCTACCCCGTGTCCTGACAAGCGCATCTCATGCGGATGCGGCACGTGTCCAGTAAGAGTTGCTTTTACAGAAATGCAGCCAGTCTCAGGAGGGCACCACGACTGCCTCTTCTCCCACACCCCCAGGTCTGGCCGGAGTGGCTGTTACCCCTGCCCCCACGGCCGACGGTGGACATGAGACCACAGCTGGCCTAAGACGGAGTGGATGACTGCAGCCAGGTGTCCGCCACCTCAGGACGGGCTTGTCACCGTCACACGGTCATCGTGCCCCATGCCCAGCCCAATACTCACCAGCTTCACACAGATGACAAAGGGTGGCCGGGCAGCTCGGAAGTGCAGGATGGGCACCCGGGGCTTCGGCCTTTCCTGCAGGAGGCGAGGGCTGTGGGCGCAGCTTGGGGACGGCACACTCCCGCCAAGAGCAGCCACGGGGGGGCGTGTGCCACCTGCACCCCCTGCACCTCACAACTGGATGTGCTCAGACAGGTGCCCCGGTCACGCTGTCCAGGGCGGGACCCGGCATCCATCACCCCCACCCGGCCACCTTCCAGCCACCACAGAACCAGCCCCGAGTGGATGATGGAGCAACCAGGACCACGAGCGGCGCTCTCCAGCAGAAAGACAAAGTGAGTACAGGTCGTCCTGGGGCCCAGGGACACCCAGGTGCCTGGCAGCTGTCTGGGCCCATGTGGCCTTTCCCGGGGAGGAAGGCCCAGGAGGGCGTCCTGTGGACGACCCCTGTGGATGAACAAGCCCCGGGGCTCCTCCCACACCTGAGACTCCTCGTAGCAGTAAAAGCCCTTCTTGATCTTCTTCTCGTCCACATCACAGAAGGCAGCCACCTGTGAGGGGACACAGGACGCCAGCCTCAGGGACGGTGCCGCTGGATGTGGGGGACGGGGGCAGGAGCAAGGGGAGGCACAGAGGGGACCCCACCTTGCGCCGCGCCTCCTCGGACAGGCTGCGGTAGAGGCGGCGGCCCTGCCGGCCCGCGTTCCAGATGGTGAAGGTGGCCCAGTGCCGCAAAGCCCGCTCTTCCAGGAAGCAGACTCGGTGGGTCCAGATGGTGCTCCTGTGGGGGGAGGGGTGTGACCCGGCGGCAGGGCCTCCTGCGCCCCCTGCTGCTCCCCCCTCGGCCCAGCCCCGCAGGTCCCTGGTCCATGTCTCCATCCATGTCCTCTGGTCCTTGCGTCACCTTGGGGCGGGCGGGCCTGCATCCAGCCCCCCAGCACGCAGCACTCACCAGCTGTTGGCTGAATGAGCCAGTGAACCCAGAACAACGTGGCCAGGGTTCTACCACCTCGTCCACCTTACGGCCCCGCTGCATGCAGACGTGGAGGCCCAGGCCCAGCCAGGGTGGCTCACTGCCCGAGGCCCCACAGGTTCAGCTGTCCCCAGGTTAGCATGGCCAGACGCACAGGAAGGGCCCAGGGACCCTGCAGGCCCTACATCACAGGCTGAGGCCATCACCCAAGAATCTGGACGCGACGGGGGTTGGTTCTCTGTGTAGGTGCCAGACCAAACCTGACCTCAGTCTTTCCCAGAGACACCTGTGCGTGAGGGAGGGCAGCACGCCGCTTTGTGACAGCAGAGTTTGCACCCGCAGTGCCCTTGCACAGGTCCTCACCTCCCAGCCCTCCTGTGACTGTGTCTCAGACAGTTGTGTCCCCAGGACACGTCCTCGGGCTAGGCGCAGAGGCCACTGCTGCCCTGCCCTCCAGACAGCCCTGCCCCATGCGTTCCTGAGGTGACCACAGCTTCTGAATGCCCCACCGGGCACCGCCAGGGAGCAGCTGTAGGTGGGTCCGGGCCTGGCTGGGTCCATGGGGTCCAGTTCTAGCAGAGCAGTGCCGCCTTCCTATCAGGCAGGTTCTGACTGTTGTCCTCCCACCTACTTATTTTTCTTTCTTTTTTAAGGAGGACACAGGTCACAGTGGTCCATGTGGGGATAGAACGGGCGGCCTTGGTGTAATCAGCACCACGCTCTAACTAACTGAGCTAACTGGCCACCCCATCACCTGCCATTTTAAACTGGATGCTTTGATTAGAGTTGTGCTGGTGACTGTGATGTGGGCAGCGTTACTGGGGCTCGGAACAGGTTGCCTCCCTAAGCCTGGCCACGTGGCACCTTATTTGGGAAAGAAATGCACAAGCTCAACACACTCCAAGCCAAGGAAACATCACGCAACATGCAGCTTCACCGACAGCCAAGAAAAGGAAAGAAGTTTCTAAAAACAGAAGAACAGTAAACGTCATGCAAGTTAAGGTCTAGCAAACGAAACCTGAGCGAGGAAGAAACTGGCAGCCTCAGACAGTCACTGGTAACGCTTCTCCCTTTCGAGGAGAGAACGTGGTGGGCGGCCCAGGGCCGGGGGCACTGGGAGGGGTCTGCTGGTTCAGGGTACCCGAGCCGGCAGTGCAGGCAGCAGCACACAGGCTTCCCCAAACCCAGACCGGTGTCTCCGAACTTCCTAGCAGCAGCGGCTGTCACGGACACGTCACTGCACTGCGCCCGCCCGCAGCACCTCCGCGGGGAACACACAACACGGGACAGCTCAACAACAGTTCAGCAAAAACACCATTTTCAGAAAGAATAAGCAGAATGCTACCATTTACGTAACATTTTCAAAGAGGTAAAGGGGACTGTTTAGAGAGGCACTGCAGGGAGTGAAAGTATAAAGAAATGGAGGGAACACTGACCACCAGGCTCAGGACCGCCCGTGCTGACTGGGGCTGCGAGGGGACAGCAGGCTTACGGGGCGGGAAACGGCTCACTTCCCAGACATCACTCCTTTAGGCCTTTCGGATGTCTGAAGCATTTCAGTTAAATGACGTCAGTGCTGACCGATCTTAATGTAAAATAACAAGGACACGCATCAAGTGGAGGGCGTTGAGAGTCTGAGGGAATCCAGCTCCGACCAGCCCGCTGCTCGCAGGTTTGCCACTCACAGCTCCAAGACTTTAATCCGACACAAACTAACATGTGGTCACTTCTTTCGTGCTGTGGGTGGCAGAGCTCATGCTGCAAACAGGGAAGAGAGGCCTCAACATCAAAGACAGGCTTCCCGTGCAAACAGGACAGTGAAGACGAGCCCTTGGGCCGGCTGCCCGGGCCCCCACAGACATACCCTGCCGTACCCCGGGCCACCACCCGTCTCCCAGAAAGATCCCTTCACTTGAACTCCCCAGGACGCCAGGGACATACGCAGGTGAAGCTTCAGGACTAGATGGAAGAGATTCCAGCTTGTGCCCAGCCAACCACCTCAGGGCTTTACTCACCCCCATTTCCAGCTCCATTTATGGTGGGGAGGGGTTCCCTGAAGAAACGCTCGTCGGGTATGTGAAATTTTTAAAGGTGTAATTTACGCAGGATCTGAAGTGTATGTACGGGTTGGGGTGTATGTACGAACATCTACCCACGAGACCCACACCCCACGAGCTGCATTTCCATCACCCCAAGAAGTCCCCATGTACCCCGTTCCCGAGAAAACCACCATGTTCCACCTGCCGGAGAACTTTGTGTAAGCAGCACCCCCAGGATGCGTGATTCTGTGTCTGGCTTCTTTCCATCCACAGGTTTGGGACATTAATCCACGTTCTTGTGCGTCAGTAGTTTTGGTTGTTTTTTTTTTAATGCTGAGCATTCCGTTACTGCAGAATGTGTTTCTCCATTCATCTGCTGATGGACATCTGGGTTGTTCCCAGTTCTTAGCATTCATAACACTTGGGCAACATTTTCATTTCTCTCGAATACACACCTAGACTTGGAGTGGCTGGGTGACAGGGCAGATCTCAATTTAACCAGTAAGAAAATGCCAAGCAGTTTTCCAAGGAGGGCTACACTTCCAGGCCTGAGAACAGCCTGACGTCCCAGCTGGCCCTTGTCCCTGTCACCACCTGGAATTGCCACACGTTCATTTGAACCTGTAGTTGAGTGTGCAGCAGATTTATTCTGCATTCCTCTGAGGGTAACGGACACTTTTCCATGGGCTCATTGACCATTTGGACATTATTGCTTTGTGAACTGTGTCCGTTGGAAGTATTTTGCCTATTTTTATTAGGTTTCATTTTTATTACTGTGTGGTGAGTGTGAATATCTTCTCCCAGTTCATGGTTTGACGATTCAGTTTCCTAATGGTGTCTTTTTATGAGCAAAAGTTTTCAATTTTGATGAAGTCCAGTTTATCAGTTTTCAAATGGTTAATGATTCTGGTGTTTTCTGTATTAAATGTTTGCCTATCCTAAAGTTGTGAAGATATTCCCTGATGTTTTCTTCCGGAAGCTTTATATTTTAGCTGCTTCTATATTTATATCTAAGATCCATCTAGAATTAATTTTTCTATATAGTGTGAGATTCTTTTTCTTTCCATATGGATATGAAGTTTTTTCCATTTGTTGAAAATATTTTCCTTTTCCCATTGAGTGCCTTTGGACTCAATGTTGAAAATCAATTGTTGAAAATCAATTGATTATAAATTGTGAGTCTATTTCTGGGTTCTCTATTGCTTCTTTGATCAATTTGCCTATCTTTATGCTATCACTTACATTTTCATGGTTGTTGTAGCTTCAGAGTACATCTTAAGGTGAGGCTGTGAGTCCACAAATTTTGTTCACTTCAAGGTTGTTTGGGCCACGCTGAATCCCTTGATTTTTCCCTGTGATTTTTAGAATCAGATTGTCGAGATCTACAAAGAAGCCAGCTGAGACTTTTACTGGGATTGTACTGAATCTACAATCTGCAGAAACCTGATATTAATCGGAGTCTTCCAAACCATGAATGTGGTATGTCTCGCCATCTAATTACAGGCTTTTTGTTAATTTCCCTTATCAATTTTATGTGGTTTTTAGATATATGCATATCTTGCTAAAGTTACTCCTTAATCATTTAGTTTTGATGCCATTGTTCTGATTTTTTAAACTGAATTTTTAATTGTTCATTGAAAGTGTGTGTATCTATCTTGAACTTGTGTCCTGGAAAACTTGCTAAATTATTAGTTCTGATTTCCTAGGAAACACAATCATGACAGCTACAAATAATGAGTTTTATTTCCCCTTTCTAAGGCTTTTTATTGTATTGCACTGACCCTCCGTTACAATGTTGACTAGAAGTAGTGAGACCTTGCTGTCTCCTGATCTTAGGAAGGAAAACTTTCAGTCTTTAATAAGTAAGAGGTTAGTTGTAGGTTTGTGTAGATATTATCAGATTGAGAAAGGTTCCTTCTGTTTCTAGTTTGCTGAGATTTTTTTAAAATCATGAATGGGTATGGAATTTTGTCAAATCCTTTCCTGTATCTACTGGGTTAATCATGTGATTTTTTTTTTTTATCCTTTATTCTGTTCGTGCAGTAAATCATACTACTTGATTTTTGAATGTTAAATCAGACTTGTAATATCTTTTCATATAAACTTCTGAATTTTACTTGGTAATATTTTGTGAATGACTTTTGCATTCATTTTCATAAGGGATACTGGGCTATAATTTTATTTTCTTGTAATGTTCTTGTAGTGTTTTGGTAGCAGAGCCATGCTAGTCTCGTGGGGTGAGTTAGAGCTCCCTCCAAACACCCAATAGATCATTCTCCTCTTCTATTTTCTTAAAGAATTTATGTAAGATTGGTATTAATTCTTTCCTTAAATCTTTGATAGAATACAGTAAAGCCATCTGGCTTGGCTTCTCTTTATCGAAAGTTTTAGAATTATAAATCTAATTTTTAATTATTTATACTGTAAATATCTGTTGGCTCTGTAGCGATGTTCTCTCTTTCATTCAAAATATATTGGTAATCGGTATTTTCTTTTAAAACTCAACCTTGCTAGATAAAGGTCTGTCAATTTTATTTTACTTCAAGGTCTGTCGATTTTTATTGTATTTCAAACTGTCAATTCTTGGTTTTGCTGATTTTTTTGTATTGACTGTCCATTTTCAATTTCATCATCTTCTGTTGTTCGTTTCTTTCCTTCTATATACTTTGAGTTTACTTGCCACTACCTCAATAACTTTTAAAGGTGGAGACTTAGATAATTGCTTAGTTTCTTCTTTTTTAATATAAGCTTTTAAAGCCATAAAAATTTACTATAAACTGTTTTAACTAAATTCCACAAATTTTGACATAATCATTTTAATTTCCACCAAACTGAAATTTTTCCAATGTCCTTTCTGATTTTTTCCCCTTCGTTGCTAATTTCCAAATAGTTTGAATTTTCAAGATGGCTTAATATCTTCTAATTCAATTCTGTATGGACATAAAACGTATCCTGTATGACTGCAATCATCTCAATTTTATTCAGCTATGTTTATTGGTCCAAATTATCGTATGTTGTACTTTAAAAGAATGCGTATTCTGCTGCTGAGTGGAGCGTTCCGTAAACGTCAATTAGGTCAAGTTGGTTAATAGAGCTGTTCATATCTTCTGCATCCTTACAGATTTCCCACCTATGTCTTCTATCAGTTACTAAAATAGGAGCGTTAAAATCTCCAACAGTCATTGTGGATTTCTCTGTTTCTCCCTTTATTTCTGTCAGTTTTTACTTCATGTATTTTGAAACTCTGTGATTTGGGAAATATACATTTCTGATTGTTATGTCCTCCTGTGAAAGGACCTATTCCCCATGAGTGCACATCATACTTGTACTGAGTCAGGTTCATGACAACAAATTCCCAAACAATGGTGCTCTGCTAAAGCTCTCACAGTTCAGATTTAACAAGACAAATCAAGTTCTTTTGTTTAAAGCTAGAAGACAAAAAAGCTATTTTCATGTTGAATAGCACATATGCGAGAGCTGGAGGCCCTCCCAAGTCAAGATGAATGCTGCAATCTTTGTGTGGGGGCCCCCCCACACAAATTGGCTTCACACCCACTGTGACAGCAGACATCACCCCCTCAGTGTAAGTGGATATTAGACCTCCCAGGAGAGAGGAGTCCCAGTCAAGAGGCCACAACCTTCCGACAAGTCTCTCACCCTCCAGGGAAAGAAGAGTCACCTCCACTTCCAGAGACGGGGGTGCACGCGCCTGCCTCGAGCTCTTGACATTCAGACTCCCCTGGCAACAGGCCTGTTTGAAGGCCTCTTTCTTCCCTTCCCCAAAAGGGAACAGCGTCATGATGGTGAAGAATCACATTTGTGATTGTGAGAAAAATGAAACACACACACACAGACGTGCACACAGACGCAACACAGCTCAAAGTAAAGCAATGAAGACGCACCCCTTCTTTTTCTCCTGCTCCCTGCATTTTCTGCACCTTCACCCGGTCCTCAGCAGCCAGCCTGTGGTGGCCCTCCAATGTCTAGTCAGCTGTCCTCCGGGAGGGACGCCCAGCCCTCACTTTAACCCACATCAGCCCCGGCCCGGTGGTCCGTGTCACCGCCCCACCCGCCTGGGCCCCGCCCCACGGCCCGCCCATGGCCCCCAGGCCCGACCCCACGTACTCCAGGATGGCCTGTGTGGCCGCACCAGGCCGGAAGCGGTACAGCAGCAGGCGCTGGTCCACGCGCACGACCCCGCCGCCCCTGCGCAGGTGGTCGTAGAAGAACAGCAGGTCCTCGGGCACGCCCTGCGGATGAGAGACAACGCTGCGTCTAACGCTTTTGCGAGAGCGCGCATCCAGGCGGCTGGACACCGGGTCCTACCTGGGGTCCCACGCTGCACGGCCCGGGACCTCAGCTGCCCCCAGCATGCGGACGTCACCGGGCAGGAGCGCCCCCACGAAGCTGCTTTAGGACACGAGGTGCTGGAGAAGAGAGGTGGCGGCTGGAGAGGGACGGACGAAGCCCCCAGCGTCACCCCCACTCACGGCCTCCAGCTTGAACCCCAAAGGCTGACAGCCCTGTGGCCACAGGGCGCAGCGGGGATTCTCACCGGGCTTTCCCGCCTTGAGGGAACGCAGGCCCCTTCCCCAGTCTGCACAAGTGGAGGAAGGGGCAGCCCACCCTCCGCTCACAGTTGCCAGGTCAGGGCTCACCCCAGAGCCCGACTGTGGAAGCCTGCGGCCACCCTGCGGGAGCCAGCTGGGGGTGGGGTCTGGCAGACCTCAGTGCTGACTGGGGACGTGAGCTGGCTCCCCTCTGTTTTTTAAATTCAGCAGTCAGGTGAATCAGGACCCACCTCTGTGTTCTCAGCAGGTCACCAAAGGTGCATCAGCCGGCGGAGCCCAGTGATGGCCAGGGACACCGCCAGGACACACGGCACCAGGCGAGGCATGGCCAAACTGACTGTTCCCAGTGAAGCCCACAGCACTTAACCTCGGTCTCTCCGAGGCCTCCAGGTGCCTAGAGGGGGTGGCTCAGCTGGCCTCTGAAGTCTCAGTGTGCAAACACAACCCGGTGGCTGTCACCTTCAGGGAAGACGGGCCCTCGGACACTTCCTTGCCAGCTCCTTGGGTCAAGTGTATTCTCAGCTTGGGCCCATGTGCACCGGCCTCAGTGGGGTCAGTGACACCCCAGCACGCCTAGTCTGCCTGCAGCTGCCCAGGCCAAATGAGGATGGAAGGCCAGTCTTACTGCTCTGATATCCAGGACAGAATTTGGGATGAGCAGAACCAGTGCCAGTGAGCGGAAATCCCAGAGTACAGACACCAAAAATGGGGGAGAATACCCCCCAGCAAATGTCTGACAGACAACAATTCAGCGCTAAGACGTCCATCTGCGGAAACCTGGGAAAGGACTGCACACATCATAGCATCACACAGCCAATCAGCACACGAGACACTGCTCCACATTATTAGTCATCCAGAAACGCAAACTATCACGAGAAACCACAGGCTCCAACTTGGACCGGGTGGATGGGACGAGCAGGCCTGACACCAGCTGCCGGCGGGAGTCTGAGCTGCAGCAACTCACACAGGGGTATGGGGCACACCCCCCAGGGCACGGTGCCCCCCCCCCCCCTCACACAGCAAGTCAGGCCCAGGTGTCTTTCCGGCAGCTACAACAGCAATCTGAAAATGGCTCTGGAGGGCAGTCTTTCTGAGCAGGCAGTGCTTGCAGTAGCCATGACATGCTGTCCCCACCCAAGCCAAACGTGTCCTGCGGAGCCATGTTCTGAACAACGAAACACCATTTTGGTTACTTGTCGTGTTTAAGGACCTGAAGTGGTTGCCTACGGGGACATCCAAATCCCTTGGCCTGGCAGCGGGATGTCATCCTGCCCTGCCCCTCTGCACCATTGTCTCCTGCTGCTATGGTCCCGTGCCCTCCTCTCCACGGCTAAGAACTGCGGCCTCTCAGAGGAAGTTACAAGGCCCAGAGCCGGAAAGACCACGGCCAAGGTCCCGGGGCAAACGGTGGAGTCCAGGCCTGAGTCACTGCCCCCACTTATGGTCTGGGGGTCTCCTGTTCCCAGACCGTCTACCAACCTCTGTCGTCCAGGCTCCCTCCTTCCCCACCCAGCAGTGCGGGTCACAGGCATCCAAGGTCAAATGGGGAAAACCTGTGGGGCCTTGACACACCTGGTCCACGCCATCCCACCAAT
The DNA here is from genome assembly GCF_964194185.1 of Rhinolophus hipposideros. NCBI lineage: Eukaryota > Metazoa > Chordata > Mammalia > Chiroptera > Rhinolophidae > Rhinolophus > Rhinolophus hipposideros. The sequence goes on from NC_138066.1 coordinate 53,753,909, forward strand.
GGGGTGGTGAAGACCAGACCCCACGTTCTGAAAGCCAGTTTCAGGGGGATTTAGGGACAACACACTAAATAACTAAGATTTGCTTCTCAGTTGTGTGTGGGAGCCTCAACTCTATGACTGTCTGGAAGGGAAGAGTGAGCAGGTCAGCAGCCAGGTCTCCGATTCTGAGCCAGAGGCTGAAACCAGGGCGGGCGGAGTGCCGGTAGGTGAGCACCCCACTTCCCCACCCCTGCATGTGAGGATACAGGGAGGGACGAGGCGCAGTTTGGACACAGCAGGCAGGGGCTGCCTCCCACAGGCAGAGGACAGTGGCCCCTCTGCCACCATCCACTGCCTAAGCTTTCCCACAAACAGCTCTTAAACCAGCATGAGGTAACCTGGGGCCTGGGCCAGGGCAGGTGTGAGTCAGGCGCAAGTGCCCCAGGCACCCGCAGCCTTCACACAGAAATCCCTTGCTTTTGGCAAAACAAACGTGAGCCCTGGCCCAGCTGCTCCGGAGACGGTGGGCACAGCTGGCAGGAGGAGGGCTGGGGAGGCAGCTTCCTAATCTCTGGGCCCCCAACTGGATCATGGCACCCACCACGGGCATGGGAAGGGGTGGGGGACCCACTCCCAGCAATGAGGACGCCTCCCCCAACCCCAGCGACTCCACAGGGGACCAGCACTTACCCGCCCTCCCTCGTCGAACCGGCCGACATGAGAAAACCATGCGCGAGAGCAGAACCACGTGGGCATGACCACAGTCGGGCCGTGGGATGTAAAAACCTGGAAGCAGTTAACAGGGCAGAGTTAAAAGAGAACTGCAGCTTGTCACAAACACCCTACAATTTATTTCCCACAAAGTGTCATTCATGCAGAAGGTGACAAAGTACTTTGAGTGTCCCTTCTCCGTAGGTACAAGGGTTGAAGGGACTTTCCTGCCAGATCAATGGCGTCCAGCCTCCCCAGGCACAGAGGCAGAGGGACGGGGCCCATGGACATCAGCCGAGAAGCCCAGCCCGACCCCAGGCCCCATTCCCGGCTAATGCTCACTGGCTGTCTTACGGAGCCCTCCTCCCTGCTTCTGAGTGACGGCGGAGCTGCATGACAGTCAAAGGAAACAAACTGCTTTTGATTGTGAGAAGAAGAAACTTAAACAGCACAAAACGATTAGATGATTAGGTATAATAGTTTAGATGAAATGGGCAAATTCCTAGAAAGAAAGAAACCATGGAACTGACTCATGAAGAATCAGGAAATCTGAATGGATCTATAGCAAGTAGGAAAATGAAAGTGTAGTAAATAAACTCCTGAAAGAAAAGCCCAGGACAAGACGGCTTCACCTGTCTTAGCGCCAATCCTTCACAAACTCTTCCAGAAAACAGAAAAGGCGGGAACACTTCCTAACTCGTTCTACAAAGCCAGCATTTTCTTGATACCTAAACCAGTCAAAAATATCACAAGGAAACAACATACCACTATCCCTTATGAATACAGTTGCAAAAATCTTCAACAAAATACTAGCAAACAGTCCATCATCAGAGAAAAAGATTCTACACTAGACCCAAATGGGCCCTTCCCAGAAATGGAAGGTTGGTTCAACACATGACAAAAGATGGAGGTAAAATACCATTTAATAGAACAAAGGGTGGAAGTTACATGATCATCTCAACAGACGCAGAAAAAGCATCTGACAAAATCCAACACCTTTTCTTGATAAAAGTGGTCACCACAGGAGCAGATGGGAACCTCCTTAACCTGAGCAAGGGCATTTAGCAAAACCCCACAGCTGACATACTGAAAATGGTGAAATGATGAGGAACAAGACGAGAATGTCTGCTTTCACCACTTCTATTCAACACTGTGCATGAAGTGCTAGACAGAGCAGTTAGGAAAGAAAATAAGCAAACGGCACTTTATTTCTAGTTTGGAAAGGAAGAAGTAAAACTGTATTTACAGATGACACAATCGTCTGAGTAGAAAACCCTAAACAAATACACACTTTCTGTGCTAAGAGAGTTCAGTGAAGGTGCAGGATATAATAAGATCCACATACAAAACTCAATTGTTTCTATACACTAGCAATAAATAATCCAAAAATGAAATTAGGAAAGGTTTCATTTACAGTAGCATCAAAAAACATTCAGGAATATATTTAACAAAAAAGTGCAAGACTTACTCGCATACACTGAAAATTTCAAAACATCCTGGAGAGAAATTAAAGACATAAAGAAATGGAAAACCATCCCATTTTCATGAACTGAAAGACTGAATGCTGTTAAGATGGCAATGCCCCCAATGGATCTGCAAATTCGACCAGAATTCCAGCTGCCTTTTCCCCCAGAAAATGATCCTAAAGTTCATATGGAAATGCAAAGGACCCAGATCGCCAAAACCTCCTTGAAAAAGAACAAAGCTACATAAACCAAAACCAACAAAAGAAGAAGACAAACAAATGAGAAACAGAAACTCAGAGACACAGACAATAGTTTAGTGGTTACCAGAGGGTAAGGGGGTGGGGGGAGGGAGATGAGGGTAAGGGGGATCAAATATATGGTGATGGAAGGAGCACTGACTCTGGGTGGTGAACACACAATGGGGTATATAGATGATGTAATACAGAATTGTACACCTGAAATTATGTAATTTCATTAACAATTGTCACCCCAATAAATTAAAAAAAAAAAAAAAGGAACCAAGCTGGAGACTCACACTTAACCAATTTCAAAACTGACTGCAAACCTACATCATCAACACTGGCACCAACACAGGAAAGACCCAGGTGTCAATGGAACAGAGCTGAGGGCCCAGAATAAACCCGCACAGCTCCGTCCCAAGGGCTTTCAGAAGGATGTCGAGACAGTGTGGTGCTGGGGCAGCTGACCGTCCACACGCCAAGCCTTTCTAGTCTACAGATACTAGTGCAAAGGAGTCAACGGCCTACACCAGCTCGAACTATAAGACTCTCGGGAAGACACAGGTGTAAATCTCAGGACCCAGGATCAGGCCACAGTTTCCTAGATAGGACACCACAAGCAGGAGCAACCAAAGGAAAAAAGAGGTAACTTGGACTTCATGAAAATTCAAAAGTCTTTGCTTCAAAGGATACGATCAAGAAAGTAGAGCCAGCAGAGACAGCCTTCCCCAGAATCGGCTGAGTGTCAGGCCCATGGTGGGTGGACCCCACGAGCTCTCCTCCCTGAACTGCCCAGGGTCTTGGGGGACCAAGGCAGGAGGACAAGCTGTGCTGCCTGAGCCCAGGGAACGAGGGCAGCAAGCAGTTCTGGAAACCTGCCTGATGAATGACGGTGCCAATCAACGGGGACCGAGGACAGGCAGCTTCCCTGGAGCTCTGAGTCCTTCTGTGGTACCTACCGCCCAGCATCCCCAGAGATATGTGGTGTTGCCCCCACCCTGCCAACAAACATCACGCTCTGTGAGACATGAGCGGCTGAGCTGAACCCAAGAGACAGCCCCGACCAGGAGTGGCACCAGGCCGACCGCGGACCCCCTGCTTCCACGGGTAGCGTGGTGTGACGTGTACACAGCTCACCAGCCCTGCAGTGAGGGCAGGAAGCCAAGGGCAGACAGGTGGTGTCAATATGTATCTGCTCAGAAAGTGTTATATATTATCATATTTTCCCAAAGACTTCTATTTCATTTTGGTGATTTTTTTTCCCTATAGAGAAAAATTGTGACTCTGCTACTCCAACATGTTAAATAAAGACCTTCTTTAAAATCCTAATAAATCCCCACCCATGGCGTGCCTGGCAACATGTTTCCAGGAGGCCACATGTGTGCACAGTGGCACCGGAGCCCTGGGGCATGTGGAAGGGTGAGAACACAACCCAAAATGACACCCATCCTAAAAGTCATAGAATTTCAAGGGAACCAAAATAGCCAAAACAATCTTAAAAAAAAACAAGCAGAAGGTTGGAGGACTTACATTTCCCATGAAGCAAATTGCAAAACTGACTACAAAGCTACAGGAATTAAAACAGTGCGATTCTGGCAGAGACACAGACCAACAGAAAAGAAGAGAGGGCCCAGGAATCCCAAAATCCAGCTGGATGTGGTTGGCTGATTTTCAACAAGGGGCCAAGACCACCCAATGGGGGAAGGACGTCTTTCGAACAAATGGTGCTGAGAACACAGCACTCTGCACACAAAGTGTGAAGGTGGACCCTCACGTCCCACCAAATATGAAAATTAACATGGATTACAGATCCGAATGTCAGAGCTGAAACATTTTGTGACTTTGGATCAAGCCATGGTTTCTTAGATATGACACCATAACACGCGCAATTAAAAACGTTTGTATTTCAAAGTACACCATGAAGAGAGTGACAGACGCCTCAGAGGAGAGAAGATACTTTGAATCCACATATCTGATAAGGGTCCAGTATTCAGAATATATAAAGAACTCCTAGAATTCAACAAAAAGACAAATAAGCCAGTTTTCAGTGGGCAAAGGACTTGAATCCACACTTCCCCAAGACGACGTACGAATGGCCAATAGGACCTAAAGAGGCTCCACATCACCAACAGTTAGGGAAACACACCTGTCACACCCATTAGAATGGCCACTATAAAAAACAAACAGACCCTGGAAATACTAAGTGTTGACAAGGACGTGGAAACACTAGAGCCTCCTCACCAGTGGCTGGTGGGAATATCAGGTGTCCCGCTGCGTGGAAACAGCCTGGCAGCCCCTCAAAAAGTTAAGCATCAAGTTCCTGAATGACCTGCAGTGCCACTTCCAGTGCTCCCAGAACAGGAGGGGACACAGATAGACAAGGTAGGGCAGTGCTCACAGCAGCATTCTTTGCAACGACCAACGAGTGGCGGTCACCCAGTGTCCACAAACTAGGAGTGGATAAGCAGGATGTGGTGTAAACAGTAGGCACACACCATGGAAAATGGTTCCAGCGGGAAAAGGAATGAGATCCTGACACATTACAGCGCGGAGGAACTCTGAAAATATATGCCACGTGAAGAGGTCAAGCAAGAAGGACAAACACTGTGTGATGCCACTTGCATGGAATTTGTGGCCAACACAAGGCCACCGATGCAGAAAGCCCAGGGGCCGGGAAGGGGGGTGGGAGCGCTGTTCAAGGGGCGTCTCTAGCAGGGAAGACGGAAGCGCTCTGGGACTGGCCGGGGTGGGGGCTGCACACAGTGCGACTGAAACGGGCGACCTGATTGCGCAGAGCTCACGACAGTGAAAACATTGTTTGAGAGAGAGCAAAGCAGATGTGACCGCAGAAGCAGAGGTCACCGTGCTGCAGCCACAAGCCCGGGGACGGGGCCTCCAGAGGGAGCCTGACCGGACCCCCGGTGTGGGCCCCGGGAGGTGGGTCGGACGGGCGGCCTCGGGCTGCGGGAGGATAACGGGGGAGGCGCTTGTGCCGCAGGCTCCGGACGCCCGTCAGGGAGGAAGTGCCGGACGATCCGCCGGACACGCGCTGCCCGCCGATGCCCGCTTTCTGTAGGTTTCCCTGCGAAGCGAGCGAGGCTTGTCTGCGGGTTGCAAAGCCACAAGACACAGGCACGAAGGGGACCTTCTTGCACGTGCAGGACCGCGGGCGGCCGCGCGCTCGGCGAGTCCCACCCCGGCTCGGACGCCCTGGGCCCCGCGCCCCCCGCGCCCCGCGCCCCGCGCCCCGCGCGCCCCGCGCCCCGCGCCCCGCGCCCCGCGCGCCACGCCCCCCGCGCGCCACGCCCCCCGCCCCCCGCGCCCCGCGCCCCGCGCCCCCCGCGCCCCGCGCCCCGCGCGCCCCGCGCGCCCCGCGCGCCGCCCCCCGCGCCCCGCGCCCCGCGCCCCGCCCCCCGCCCCCCGCGCCCCCGCGCCCCGCGCCCCCCGCGCCCCCCGCCCCCCGCGCCCCCCGCGCCCCGCGCCCCCCGCGCCCCGCGCGCCCCGCGCCCCGCGCGCCCCGCCCCCCGCGCCCCCGCGCCCCCCGCCCCCCGCGCCCCCCGCGCCCCCGCGCCCCGCCCCCCGCCCCCCGCCCCCCGCGCCCCCGCGCCCCCGCGCCCCGCCCCCCGCCCCCCGCGCCCCCGCGCCCCGCGCCCCGCCCCCCGCGCCCCCCGCGCCCCGCGCCCCCCGCGCCCCGCGCCCCCCGCGCCCCGCCCCCCGCCCCCCGCCCCCCGCGCCCCCGCGCCCCCGCGCCCCGCCCCCCGCCCCCCGCGCCCCCGCGCCCCGCGCCCCCCGCGCCCCGCCCCCCGCCCCCCGCCCCCCGCGCCCCGCCCCCCGCCCCCCGCGCCCCCGCGCCCCCGCGCCCCGCCCCCCGCCCCCCGCGCCCCCGCGCCCCGCGCCCCGCCCCCCGCGCCCCCCGCGCCCCGCGCCCCCCGCGCCCCGCGCGCCCCGCGCCCCGCGCGCCCCGCCCCCCGCGCCCCCGCGCCCCGCGCCCCCCGCGCCCCGCGCGCCCCGCGCGCCCGGCCGCCCGCTGCCCAGCCCGGGACGAGCGGCCCCGGCCTTGCGGGCCTCGGGGCGGAGCAGAGCCCGAGTGGCCCGCGCAGGGGGCGCCGCTAAACCTCGGCCGACACAGCGCGGCTTCGCGTCCGTCCGTCCGTCCGTCCCAGTGACAGCGGCTTCCCGACGGCCTGGGCCGGCAACACGCGCGTGTCCCCGTCCGCCCCGCGCGGCGCGAAGCGGGGAAACAACGGACAGACTCGGAAACGCCGGGACCTGAACGCCGACGACACGCCCGGGAGGCAGGGCAGGCCCCGCTGCGCCGCCCCCACGCGCTCACGCGGCCCACGCGCCGCGGCCCCCACGTGGACTCCCGAGGCGGCAGGGGCGCCCCGCACCGGCCGAGGCCCAGGCCCTCCGAGCGCGCCCCCCCGGGGGCCGCCCTGCCCGCGGCCCCTCCGCGCAGGACCCCAGCGGGCCGTGCTCGCCCTTCGCCCTTCGCGGAAGGCGTTGGTGGCGTCCCCTGCTCGCTCCGCGTCCCCTCCCGCTCCGGGATCTGCTGTGTCGCCGCCTGGTAACTCAGACCCCGCTTCTTACAATGTCGTCCAGAAGGACGCGCTTGTCGTCCAAGCGAGGCCTCACGAGACGCGCCGTTTTCCCGGGGTCCAGAGTCTGGGGCTCGCTCCGGTTTCCCCCCAAGAAAGTGCCCTTTGCAAACACATTCCGTGTCCCGCGTAGACGTCCGGCTCTCTGCCGGCTGCCGCGGGGCACAGGGAACACTGAACAGACTCTGAGCCGCGACAAACGTGTCCTCGGGTCTCCAGGGCGGGCGTCAAGGACACACGCTAGGACGGACCCCGTGAATGCTCTCTGTGCTGAAAGGTCAGGGAAAGTAAGGGCTGTGGACTTCACATGAGCTCAGTCCTTATTTAAGAATGAGAGGCCCTCGTGTTCAAGAATATGAAGCATTTCACAAAATGCACCGATCTCATTAGCCTTATCTTACCAGGAAGTGATACGAAATCTGAGAGACAAAGAACAAAGTTTCTATGACTCATTTCCAGATTCCTGTGGTTTATTATCCTGACTTCTAAATTCTAATTTGTTGGAAGACTATCTTTAGACAGATAACAAATTTTCCAGTATTCTGAGATTTTAACACCCACATAGCAACAAGAATAAACTTGGATGTGAAATCCTAAACCTACGGCTTCTGCATCTAATACAGACAGACATGAATATGAAGCTCCCTTTCTCACACTGCAGCAGGTAAGTGGTGTCACAACATGACAGACACACAGACCAATGGGACAGAACTGAGTCCAGAAACCAGCCCACACAAGCATGGCCAACCAACTTCTGACCAAGGCCCCGAAGCCTGTCTGTGGATCTACAGAGAAAGTAGTATTCTCAACAAAAACAGTGCAAAGACATTTGGACATTTGTAGAGAAAACAAACCTTGACTTAAAAATCAACTTAAAATGAACCACAACTCTCAATGTAAACGTTAAAACTGAAACTTTTAGGAGAAAATCGTCGTGGACTACAGGTAGCTGAAGCATTCTAAGATGCCCATCCAAGGCACAACCCATTAAAAATAATTCATCAGCTGGAATGCATCAAAATTAAAAATGTTGGCTCTGGGAAAGACTCCGCTAAGTGGATGGAGAAAAGCCACAGCTGGAAACTCTCATCCTGGAGCTCCTTCCTGAAGGAGAAAGTCGGGTTTAGCAAAGCGCTGTCTTAGGTAAACTCCCACTGTAGGGATTCTGCTTGTGGAGATGGTTTCACTCCTTGACACGCTGGAGTCAACTGAGTGTGTGAGAGGTGGCTTTGCATCTTTCTTACCTACACTCCCGCCGACCTGTTCAGCGCTGTGGGGACAGGACAGAGAGTGCGTGACTGCCACGCTGTGGACCGCACAGGGCACGAGAAGTGGTGGGGGTGCAGTTAGAGAGCAGCTCTGCCTGGCACAGCCGTGTCCACTCCACTGTGTCCGGGTGGGGCCCAGACGGGCAGGAGGCCCAGACGGGGGGCCCCCGGGGGCTGAGAAGGAGCCAAGGAGGGTGTGCAAGTGCAGAGGACTGGACTATGTCCCCCCAAGTTATGCAGCACCCCAACCCCAACTGGGGCCTTTAGGGAGGTCATCCAGGCTCTATGAGGTCAAGGTGAGGCGCTGATCCAAGGGGACTGCTGTCCCCCCAAGAAAAGGAACAGACCCGGGCATGAGCGCAGAGGGAGGGCCGTCTGCACGCCACGGAGAGAGGCTCAGGAGAGGCCAGCCCTGTTGGCACCTTGCCTGTGGACGGCCAGCCTCCGGGGCCGTGAGGAGTGAATGTCTGTTCTACCTGTAATGGCAGCGTGAGCGGGCTAAGACACCCAGAGGGAGGTGTGGAGGACAAGGATGGGGGGGCTGGGAAAGGGGGTGCACTACACACGCTTCTCCTGCCTGCCCTCCTGTGGTCAGCTAGTACACACAGAGCAGACAGGCCACTCAGGCAGCCAGAGCCAGCACATTGGCCTGGGGAAGGGCCCAGCCCATCCTGCCAGCTGCCAGGACCCCCAGGGTCAGCCTCAGAGGCAGGGAGGGGGTCTGGCCTGGCCTCTCCCTTGTCCCCATGGATTCGAGAGATGCAGGCCCCTTGGGAGTAGCGCCTCACTGAAGGCGGAAAGTGGGCACTGCCTAAACCAGGTGTGTTTCCAGGCCATGTGTGCAGCTGGCACAGGGCTAACGTGATAGCACCTGACCTAACTCTGCCTCGTGAGACCGACTCAGACATTTAAGTAGACACACCGAACACCAAGGCGAGCCATGCTGCTCACAGCTCCCAACTGTGCTGGCGCAGACACGACAGACGCCCCACTAAAGCAGAAGTGGCTTCCACAGCAGTACCAGTGGGAAATGGCTCAGGTAAGGCACATCTTCTTAGTTCTCTGGAGAACCGTCAGACTTTACCTGCCCCCAACTTGCTGAAGAAAATCCCTATTGCAGAGGCCTCCACCTCAGTTACTTCTATGGTGCCTGGTAACTCGGGCTTCCTGTTAGCCCTTGGCCCAGAACTCGTACTTCTGGTTGAAACAGTGCTGCTCCCTTTGCATTACACCCTCAGTGTCTATGCATGAGTCACGTCCTACCAGCAAATCAAACATAGCTCAGAGGTCTCTCCTGGGGGTGGCTGCCCCCTCCTCACCGGGGAGCAGGTGGGCCTTTCCAACGGCCCTTGTGCAAAGCCAAGCCCGCCGCACACGGGGCCATGGCTGACTGTGGCCAGAAGCTTCCCCACTGCCTGTAAGAACCGGAAGGTGCCTGCTAGCTCTCCACGGAGGCAGCTGTGGTTCTTTGTTCAGAAACACAGAAAAGGAACCAGCGGTGCATGTCCTGGCCAAGTGTCTGGTCACAAGCCCTCGGTTGGCCCTGTCCGCAGATGAAGGACCAGGAGAAGTGTGGCGGGGGATGCAGTCCTGGTGTGACGAGAGCTCACGAGTCCCACTGCTGACACCCAAGTGGCACTGAGAGACACAAAGCAACATGCAATTCTGTGCCAGCCCTCAACAGCGTCCGAGTCGGGACCATGTCAGTGCTGGTTAGAAGCCACGCTGAGTCCTTCCAGAAACTTCACAGCCCGGACAGGCCTCGTAGGGCTGACAGCCCCAGACAGCCCCGCTCTTCTCTCCAGCTATGAAGCCACCAGACACTAACAAAGGTGACAGTGTCACAGGACCGGCAAATGCAAACGCACCGGTGTGAGAACCAGCATACTGGGGAAAGCTAGTGACACAGGTCTGGTGACAGAAGCAAAACCGGTGGCACGCAACAGGGAGGGGCACATGATTCCGGTCACCCAGTCATGTGACCTGACCTTGCGAGGGGCTGCAAGGCCCAGACAGATGGATGGACGGAGCCCCCCAGGAGTTCAGTGACCGGACAAGCCCCACGGAGGAGCAGCTCTAACTTCAGGGGCTAATCGTCATCACAGTTCACTCCCCTGACCCAGCACTCAGCCTTTCAAACAGCAATTCCTGTATGGTAGGCTCACAGGAAGTGAGGCCACTCGCCCGCAGGGGCCTCGTCCTGGCTGGGAGTGGGGGCTGCTCCCCACTGCACCTGTGGTGGGGAGGTTCTAGGGAACGGCTCATGCTGGACACAGAGTCTGGGGGTCGGCCATCCGCAGGGCAGCCAAGGCCTGGCTGGGTGAGAGGCAGACGGGGCATACCTGGGCTCCAGCGACCCCCAAGAGCTGAAGGTTGTTTTAGGCTCTGTTTTGGGGTGATCTGTTATGGAGCATTGTCCGGCTCCTGTACCTAAGCTGAGGTAGTAGCTTATTGAGAGGCAGGTGGACAGAGAATGTTGTTTACCTGTTGTCCCCGTTACTCTTCTCAGGATGGGATCCACTCAGAGCACCCCGTCCTGCCATCTGCCCCACAGGGGTTTCCGGCCCATAGCAGCCCACGCCTCCCTTCCAGCTCAGGGCCAGCTCCTGACCACTGCTGGACAGCTCCGACCAGCCCGTGCCCCTCAGCCTCCCAGATCAGCCCTCCTCCAGCTGCAGGGTCCTGGGGATGGCCCCTGCCTGGCCAGAAACTTAGCCTTTCCTGGACTCCCCAACCCGAGAGCTCGGCCCTGCCCACGCAGTCCAGCCGCCATCTACCTGGAACCCCTTCCCTGGAGGCCTTGGCCACCCCACAAACCGGGGAGAAGAATACCTGGGTCAGGAGCTGATCGGGCGCCAGCTGGTTGATCCAACGTGTATACCGTTCAGTGGAGTTGGGCGGCTCTCTCCTCACTTGGCAGCCTATAATCTGCAAAACAGCAACAGCCAGACCTTAGAGAAGAAAGTCACTGTGAGTACATGTGTGCACACACCTGTATGTGTACCTGTGTGTCACCTGACACAAGCTGCACGTCTGGGTCGCGTTCAAACTTCTTGGAGTGAGGGGAGGAGGGGCAGGCAGAGTGCTGCACGGTCCTGAGCGGTGCTTGTCTCAGCGGCGCGAGGTGAGCCTGCTCTCCACCGAGCTGAGAACTTGTCACACATACACCCTCCCCACCCCAATGCATTCAAACTAAAATGACCAATGTGCAACTTCAAACACCAAGTACCTCCCAGACACTCTTCCTGAACCTTAGCTCTGTGCCCCCAGGGCAGCAAATCGGAGCTGGCCACCTGTTGCCTCCTCTAGACAGACGAGCGTGGCAGTTCTCAGAGCTCACGACCCCGGCCACCTCCCTGTCCAGGCACCAGGCAGCACCCACGGGGCTGCCCGATGGGCACCCCCAGCCAGAGGCTGCACATCAGCTGCCGTACCCTGTCCTCCAGCACCCACGCCCCCTGCCTCCTACTCACTGTCCCCACAGCCCTCTCTCCACACACCCGTCCCGTCCCCTGGCAGCACCTCGCATCTAGGGGGCCACCTGCACTTCTGCTGGAGGACCCGTGTGCAGGCTGTTCAGATGTCACTAAGACAGCCAGAGGCGGGTCTGGAAGGGGGTGGTCCCTGCATCAGCTATCAGGGGTCTGCTCCTGCGTCACCAGCAGCCTCAGGCCGCAGAGGCCCAGAACAGGGCCCTGATGCCCTTTAGGGCTGGGCATGGCAGCTGGGGCATATCTGTCTCTTGGGGAGCCCCCCATGAGGTTCTCACAGGCAGCCGGCTGTGGCTGTGACCTACCGTCTGGTCCCGTGAGTGTGCTGTCTCCACCTCACCGACCAACAAGGAAAGCAATGAGGAAAGTCAGAGTGGTCTGTAAGTCCTGGGGTCAGTGTCCTTTCTAGCAAAGTATGGTGGGCGCCTCCCAGTGTACAGAGCTGCCCTGTGTGGAGATTGTATTGATTCAGTCATACTAATGAGTTGCCAGGCGTTTGCTTGTGTTTTTTCGTTATCGAGCTTTTTCATTACACTCTTTTTGGAGGAAATGGTAGATTCACATGTAGAGAAGAAATAATAGAGAGATCCCGTGTACTCTTCACACGGCTTCTCTAACAGAATCATCCTGAAAACCAAGCGCTGGCTCCCTTGGGACTGAGCTCAGGGAACAGGGACCCTCAGATGCCTGCAGCCACATCCACCCCTCCTTCACCAATGACCGTTATTCCAACGCTGTACTTGTGTCTTTGTCACGTATGAATGGGATCATACACTGCAGCCTTTTGGGACTGGCTTTTTCCCTTTCACAATTCTCTGGAGATTTGTCCGGGCTGCGTGGGTAACAATAGTTTGCTCTTTGTTTGGCTGAAAACTATCCCATAGAGCAGACAAACCAGTTTGTTTCACCTGCTACAGGACATCTGCAGGTTTCTAGTTTGAGGCTGGAAATTACTATTTATTCCTAAGTACTATGAATTTTCAGTCTTGTTACTATTAAGCACTATCCATCGGCTACAAACATTCACAGAGGCTTTTGTGTGACCATAAGTCTTCATTTCTGTAGGAGAAATGCCCAGGAGCGTCACTGCTGGGTTGCATGGTAGCAGCAAAGTGACTTTGTAAAGAAACTTCCAGACTGTTTCCCAGGGCGGCTGCACCGTTTGTCCCCCCAGTGTGGTCCAGCCTCACACCCCCAGCATTCGCTGCTCCACGATTGTGTGAGTTGTTCCCAGGTGGGTGGAGGCCGTAGCTCCCAAGGTCACCGTCCTTTCCCTGACATCTCTTCATGTCAAACCTCTGGCCCCCGGCTTACGTGCCATCATCGGTCCATCGACTTCAGTGGAATGTCTTTTCATGTCTTTTGTCCATTTTCCACTTAGATAAAACACATGGCCATAAGTACATATTCATTTTACATATTGCTGAATTCTCTTTGTGAATTCTTTTCCGTATTGTAAATTAGAACAGTTTGTGCTTTGTCACCTGCCCAGGGTAAGGTTTCCCCACACACCTCATCTGACCAACACATACATTTTCTTTTTCTTTTTTTAAATTGGGGAACAGTGTGTTTCTCCAGGGCCCAACGCTCCAAGTCTTATCCTTCAATCTAGTTGTGGAGGGCGCAGCTCAGCTCCAAGTCCAGTCGCCATTTTCAATCTTAGTTGCGGGGGGCACAGCCCACCATCCCATGCGGGAATTGAACCGGCAACCCTGTTGTTGAGAGCTTGTGCTCTAACCAACTGAGCCATCCGGCCACCCCAACACATACTTTTTAACTGTCTATTGTATCTATTTTCTGGTCTTGTTGAAACTGGCTTGCTTTTGATTGCTGAACAGACAAGATTTTGAGGGGGAAAATGCTGATCAAAAGCTGTGAGGTAGGAATCCTCCATGTCAAAGGTATTCCCAAATGTGAACGTAATGGGGCTTAACGTCCATCCACAAACACCAAGGCCCCAAGCCCCAGGTCCACTGTGTCACAAACAGCTGCCGGGGGATGGGGTGACAGATGGGCCAAGTGCACCCAGCCCCTCCAAGAGCTTTGTCTCCAGCCAGACCCAGGGAGTCTGGGAGTCGGCAGCTGGGCTGCTTCTGGGTTGGGAGCTGACTGAGGCTGTTTCCACTGTGAAGGCCTGAGCGCCCTCTCCCAGACCCTTCCTACACGCTCATGCTAATGATGGAAGTTAGAACCACGCGTGGGGGGGTGTCTCACATCAAGAAAGAGGATTAGGTGGGGGCTGGCATGACACTGGAGCTTCTGGGGCTGGCAGTGAGCACTGGGCCACAGCTGAAGGGGAGCGGGAGGTGTCCTATGTGCCTTACTCTCCTTTAAAGGGGCATGGACCTGTTTTTCCCTTGTGGACCCTCAGTGCCACACCAAGCTCTTCTCCGGTGCGCCCCACCCTGCTTCCAGGGCAGCTGGCAGAGCCCACCACCCACGTAGGAGAGGCACACTGAGCATTTGACAGCATGTGAGGCTTCGGAGGCTCAGGGCAGAAGCCAGGGCACGGCAGGGCCTGGCACCAGTGTGTACATGGACAGGCTGAATGAACCCATGGCGTGTACAGCCTTGCCGAAGCCTGTGGTGGCGCCATCCTGCTTCTGCTTTCATGGGGGTGCAATGATGGAGGTGCCGGCCACCCTGCCAGCATTTCCACAAGCTGGGGCCACCAGGCAGGATGTTCATGAGCTTGTGGCTGACACAGAGCTCCCGGGCCACTGACACTGGGGACGTAGGGAAGTGCTACCGTCCATCACCCTACCATACAAGCATCCATGTGTCCCAAGGCAACAGGGAACAGCCGGCAGCATGTGTGGAAAAGCTCCAGGACGCCTTCTTGCTGCCTCAGTGCTCCTGAAATTACGCACCACAGCTCTCAGCCTCTGTGCCTTAGTGCAGGAGACCCCAGATTCGGTCCCACAGCTGACTACCACTCAGGAACGGTCAGTAGGCGGCCGGATAGATGCTGCAATAGGCACTGCCTAATGGCACCCACAGATCTGCAGGGGACGTACTGCTGCCCCAGGGGCCTTTCCTTCATAACTGAATGGGTTTCTTGTAAATGGCCTTAAAAAACAGTGAGCAAGGACAAGCGAACCCGTAGCATTCATTTCATTCTTTCCAAACTAACTATACAATATAATTGACATAACCACCAACCAGCAACTGCAAATTAAGACTCTTGCAGGTCATGATTTTTAATAAAGCCAGCCCCACAGTCACCACCTCTGAAAGCAGCTTTGTTCTGGTACCAGGCAGCCGCGAGGACGTCCTGGTGCCCACTGAAAACCCGCAGCGCAGGAGGAGGCAGCTTCTGCTGGACGTTGGGACACTATCAGGGGAATTTAATTAGAGGATCAGCAGGAAAAGCTCTAAGCTAGAATTTTATAAAACTTTACACAAATGCAACCAAGATCTTTTTAATTATGATTATGACAAATTGACACAGTTTGCATTTTTTCCAAATTCCTTATGTGTCCCTAGATACCGTGGTCCATCTGAGCCTGTGAGTGGAGCACTGCCCAAAGTACCCTCATCAGTGAGCCAATTGTGTTTAATTTTTTCCATATGAAAATGAAAAAAATGGGAAATAACATATCTGAAAGTATCTCACACTCTGAAATGTCAACAAGGGTAACAGCATTCCTTAGGAGTTTCAATGAGGA
The DNA here is from genome assembly GCF_964194185.1 of Rhinolophus hipposideros. Taxonomy (NCBI): domain Eukaryota; kingdom Metazoa; phylum Chordata; class Mammalia; order Chiroptera; family Rhinolophidae; genus Rhinolophus; species Rhinolophus hipposideros. The sequence continues at coordinate 53,769,329 of NC_138066.1, forward strand.
ATATATTTTGAATGTCTGGAAACAGCTGTGTGAAAACCACTGTGAACAAGCAGCACGCGTCACACGGAGACAACCCACTCCCAGTGCTCAAATGCGGGCTGTCCTTGCAGGGCTGGGACCGCGTGTGCGCGACTTTAATTTCACAGGATGATGCGGTTCGCAGGAATAGGTAAAATCACAGACTACCAGTTCAGGCTCAGCTGGGTGGTCAAGTGCAATGTAAACTTCCGGAAAAACCGTTGCTCCTCTAAGACCCTGCGGCCAGACCTCCGTGTGACATCACCACACCCAGCAGTGCCTGGGAGACAGCTGCCTGGAAACCCTCCTGCATTTCCTTGGTGACCCGCTCTGAACAGAAATCCATCCAGGATGCTTTCCCACTCTTTTTTTTCCCCAAAAATAGGAACCAGACCAAGAAAAATTGTGCGTCTGATCTCTCCTTTCAGGTCACTACGAAAGCCCAGCATCTCTAGAGGCTGTGTGGGGACCCCCACGGAGGGCCTCAGCACGAAGCCCTGCTGCTCTCCCCTCCCTTCTCCTCCCGCGCGTCACCTGAACCACTTCCTGTGCACACAACCAACGTGAGCACTGAGTGGATGCATGCGTCTGGCTTGGGACAAATGACAGAGACTGGACCCAGCGGCCTGCTCCTCGCGGGGCAACCCCGCCCACCAGCGCTGCAGGCACTGAGCAGGCGCACTGGACCCCGCCGGCAGCGCCCATGTACTGAGCGGGGCCGTGTGGGCAGTGTCCCCGGGGCTGAAGGAGCACACGTTTTCAGAGCCCGTGGGCAGAGCAGGACAGTGGGCACTGCCGTCCACTGACCGCCTGCTGGGTGTTGCTGTTATTCTTTCCCTGGAGCTTAGGGACCGCGCTCCCTCCCTCCGCTGTCAGGTGAGTGCGTGTCCATCCCGGGGCTCAAATGCACTTAGTTTGGGAGAAGTGCGAGGAGGGAGGGCTTCGTCACCATAGCGCCCTCACCACCAGCGCCCAGGAAGGTGGTCCTGGAGAACCTGGCTCGGCCAGCTGGGAAGCCTTCTAAAGATGACAACCAGTCTGAGCTTACCTAGGTCTTACCTAGAATAACTTTCTCAACCTGTGTTTTCATGTCCAGGGTGCAGAGCTTCTACAATGCTGATTAGAACAAAACAAAACCGGAAAACGCTTTGTAGCCCTCTGAAAGGACCAAGCAGTACCCCAAATAAGAGGCACATCTTCCTCAAAGGAAAATGCCCGTGAGTGTTTAGAGACATGTGCGCCACAATCGTCCTCTGAGCGGCAGTCTCCCAGGAATCGACTCTCCTCCTCCAGGGAAGAACGGGGAACGACCAACGACCTAACGAGATGCTCGCACTTACGCTTGTGGGGTGCCGGACGGCGGCTTCGTGCTGCACCCTGATCCTCTGCGGCATCATCACATCGTCCTGTGGGGACAGCACATGTTAACTCACAGGAAGCGACTGTCAGAGGGGATGGGCAAAGGCAGACAACCCAGTAGCAACGGGCAACAGATCGGAACAGGCAACTCAGACGGGACCCAGTGCAGCAGTCGCCAGTCAGATTACCCAGCCAGAGCCTGGGGGTGGGAGATGCTGAAGGTTCAACAGAACACGCTGCTGCACGAGCGCTCTGCAGACGGCCTGGCAGGTGCATCAAAGTGGAGACGCAGACCCTGAAACTGGCAGTCTCACTCCTGGGGTAGGAAAATGAGACGCACGAGACTTCACGGTAGCTCAGATCAGGGAACAGCCCGCTGTCCACGGACACCAGGATGGAGACACAAACTATGGACGTTACTAGATCAAATACCATTTGACGCTGGAACTAAATTACAGCTATAAACACATAATAAATTTCACAGACACTGCTGAGTGAAAGATACAGATTCAAGCAGTATAAACCATATTATGTGAGAAACACACACACACACACACACACACACACACACACACACAATGCAAACGATAAGGAAGAAAGGAAAATGATAACCCCAAAAGTCAGAATCGTGGTGGTTTTGCAGGGGAAGGAGCAGCAGGATGTAGCTCGGTTAGTTACACATATGTCTGCTTCCTAATTAAGCTTTGAAGTGACATGTTTTGTGCATTTTTCTATAGGTATGTTCTAGCTCACAATAAAAATAGTGCTGCAAGTTGATGGAACAATTAGAAAGCTTTCAGTGTGTTATTTCAAGATATAAATATACACAATAAAAGCATTAAAATAATGTCATTGTAGAGTACTTAAACTGAGATAAGCGAAAAGACCTGTATGTGTATTTCATACTTCTGCAAAATGGCTTTATGAGCATTGTGCTAATCAAATGCCCTGAGTGGGGAAGCCTGCAGCAGAAGGAGGGGGTTGTGACACGGGCGGGCACCCCCCACACCAGGCACAGGAGCACCCGGAACAGGTGTGAAGTCGGGACAGAAGAAACCCAGGGTGGAAGAAACTGCCAGAACAGGAGAGGAAGAGCCAGCCGGGAACTCAGGGCTGCTCCAGGGCAGAAACCCGTGGGGCGCAGATGGGAGTGCCCCCAGGCACGGTCATGGGCGTGGCCGACCTCGGCTGGGACCTTAACAAGAACAAGGAAATGAAGAACTGCAGTGGGATGCAGAGGATGAAAAGAGGTTACACTTCGGTTTAGCCCACTTCACCTCCACAAAGGGTACTGCGAGACAGCGGGCAGAGGCTGGGGCAACAGCTCCTGGGAAGGAAGGTCTGTTCATCAGATTCTTGCAAATGGCTCCTGAATATGACGGCCTCACGCACAATTCTGCAAATTTCTGAGGGTCGCCTGAACCGGTCTTTGACTTCCGCGTCACTTACAAGTGGGGAGGAGTAAAAGGCAGCACAGGAATTTTTCAAAGAGAAAGCTGAAGGTAAAGGAAGCCACAGGTCAGAGCGTGACGGCCTCGGGGACCCTGTGAAGGTGACTCCTGGGTCTGCAATTCTCACCATTCTAATCTGGGCTCCATATTTTCTAACACTTCTACTTGGACGTCGTACGTCTCATTATGCCTTTTCTTTCCTTCCCTTCAGCGAATAAAAAGAAAGGTGTGGAAGAAACTGCAGAGAGGAGAGAGTGACCGGAGCATTCCTCTTCTTCCAAGTCTTGCCTGAGATGGAAACTAGGAAACTAGTTCCTCCACGCTGGGACCTGCATACTGGGGACATCTTAAACATTGCCAATACGTGGGTGATGCTGTCTACCCCCAACTCAAATGCTGTTATTATTGTCATTAGAGACAAATACATAATCATCCTAACACATTCCAGGAAGAGCAATTTGAAACAGAAAAAAGAGGAAAGTACTATGTCCCTTCACCCACAGGCCACGAAGCCCAATTTCAATGTGGTGGGTGCAGCTGTCTTTGGTGGAATCTGTCGTTCACAACATGCTAGATGGACCATTTGAGTGTGAAAACAGGCCCCAGAGCAGCATCTTAAAGGAGCTGACAGCACAGGAAGGAAGGCTGAGCATTCTGTAGGAGAAAACGGGGAAATCGGAGTTTTAGTCTAAGAAGAAAAGAGCAACAGAGGAGATGGAAGAGACCAAAGCAGCAGGACACACGGGAGAGAGCAGCTCCGCTGGGGGTTCTCTCACGAGCAGAGCTGTGCGACAATGTTATGTTGTTTATCTGCACATGCTCTCATCTCTCCCTACGTCCTCTGAACCAAGACCTGGTACATGGGTTCTTGGTCATCAGGGAAAGGCTGAGTCAGTAAGAGATGAAGAGAAGGTTCCTATGTGGATGAAGTCAGCACAAGCAGAAACTCTGAGCCAGAGCTGACCTTGAGAAGGAAAACAGCAGCCCCCCAGGAATCTGTGTTAGGAGACAGCAGCCTGGGTGCACTGCTCCCCAGACAGAGGGCAGAGCGAGTTCAGAGAAGTGTTCCCGATGTGTGTTGAAGAGTAACTGAAATCCGTCACTGATGATGCACTGTATGGGCAATCAGGTGCTCTTTCTTCACCTACCAAAGTCATTTGTCACGTCGTTAACATTTTTATAAACATTGTCTAATTCCCTCACACAGATACACAATTTACTACGCTATTATACACTAGCGCATGCTAATTGTTTCTCACTCTCCATCGTAATAAAGAACACTGAAGGTTCTTCATCCATAAACCTCTTTCAGAATTTCAGTTACCTAGAAGTGAATTTAGGAGTCAAGCACACACACATTTTTAAAGTTCTTGATGCAAAATGCAAAATGATGCTGTCAGCAGTGCCAAGTACTGAGTATCTATATTTTTAGAAAACTTTGTTAATCTGTTTTTTTAAAGTAGGATCTCACCAATTTAATTAGTGTTTCACTGCAAATGCCTTAAACTTTTTACAAAGTCTGTCATCGGCTCATCCACTTTTGTGAAGCTTCTAACCCCGTCCTGTCCTGTTTACCTCCCACCCGTGTTTCTTTGTTTGGTCATCCAAGTACATGAATTATTTAAGCCTTAGCCTGTCAATCTTTCAAGTATTGTATTTGTCAACGTCGTCCCAGATTATCTTCATTTCTGTTTATGTGGTTCTCTGCTATGCAGGTTTGCTTTTTTTATGGAATATTGTTTACTAAAACTTAACTTGTTAAGTGCTATGATAATCAGTCTAATCATATAATATTAAAATAATATATTGAAATAATGACTTTCAAGAACCACACTACAATGTAAGACATTTAATTATCCAGCCAACATATATAGATTTTAAATAAAACAAAGAGTTACTTACCGAATCCAAAAAGCAAAGGTAAGACCCAGAGCTCTGTGCTATTGCTTGATTTTTAGAATATCCAACTGTTTAAAAAAGAAAAAGATCTCTTGTAATCCGTGTTCAGCAGTGTGCTCTTTCATAAAACTTAGTGTAGTGTATACACTGTGAGAGAGCAAGGCCATGCTGTGCTACCAGGTAAAAGGTCAGCTCAGGTCGGCTTTATGGGCAAGAGAGGAAAGAGCACAGCCTGTACAGTGAGCACAAGCCTGAGACGCGGGCGGCCCAGCGGCACAGAGATGCTGCCGTGGGAAACGCTCCCTGGAGAACAAACCCAGCAGCCCTATACTGAGAACAGCGCCAAGCTAAGCCTGCAGAGTACTTACTGAAAAGCAAAATTAGAACGTCCCTGAGTGAGGTGCGCTGCTGTCAACTCACACATGTCCCTGGGCAGCAGGGTGACAGACGTGTTTGCCTGGCTGGCGAAGGTTCCCTGAACTGGGTGCTTTGGGGCAGTTACCTGATCCCAGCCTAGTGACAAGCTACAGTCACCACAGTGCCCACTAAGTCCAAACGTGTGCATGTCCTGTGGCCGAGGGTGAAGCATCTGCACGCTCCCCAAGACTGTCTTCCTAAGAACCCCTCTGAAGAACAAAAAGCTGCAAACCCAGAATCAATGCCGCACACAGTGGGGTGGCCCTCAGCACCTGCTGAACACAGGGAGCCAGCAGAGGGCACTTTGTGGTGACATGGACACAGGTGCGAGGACAGCAAATTCTTCTTTCTGCTCTCAGGAGGATGGGTGTCCCTGGAGAGGGGAGTAACCACAAGGGGGCCCGGGGCTTCGGGGGCCCGTGAGCCCAGCTCTTCACTGAGCTCTAAGTTTACACACTATGTTCAGTTTGTGAGAATTAACTGAGCTGCACAGTTTCAACAAGTGTACGTTTCTGTATGGATATTATTATATTTTAACAACTGTCTTAAAAATCCTTGCCTTCAAAGAGATTAGAACTGCACTGGAAAAGAGAGCTCACCGGTAACCTGTGTTTTCATGCAAATGAAAATGCTGAGGACACACACAGAACAGGGGGTCAGAGGGAGAATGGGCCACTAGAACTTAACAGAGAGACGGCGGCACAGGGCACACACATGTGAGTGAGATCCTGAGGGCAGCAAGCAGCTGGGAGCCCAGGCTGCCCGGGCTGATGTCGGGCATTGATGCCCGGGCTGATGTCGGGCACTGATGCCACGGCCAGCCAGGGACACCCGGGGACAATTCTGAACAGGGAGCAGAAGTGAACACCAGGGAGGCAGGTCGGAGGAGGCATTCAACCCAAAGAGCAGGGCTGGGGGACTTTGGGGCACAGCGCCCACTTTCCCAGGAGAAGCGGCTGCTGACCCCTGAACTGTGCTAACCAGACCATTACAGATTTGGTGCCACCGAGAGAAGTCACCACACAAAGCCACACAAATGTGTGCAGAGTGAGCCCAGCAATTCCCTCTGCTAACCAAGGTCCAGACAACCTGGAGGGGCTGTCGGTCCCCAGGGACACAAGCAGATCCTCCCCGTGAGGGACAGCGCTGTCCAGTGACTCAGCCGCTCTCTGGAGCACCCAGGCCAACCACACTGGGCAGAGAAGGAAGAAAGGACATGCAACTGTGACGCGCCCCCACTCGGGTCATCCAAGGCTGTGCCCCAGAGCCGCGCCCTGTGCAGGGCTTTGCACACAAGGCACCAGCTTAATTTCTAGCATTAATCCTAGAGCTTAGTCAACCCCAGCCAGTCAGCGGGTTGGTCCCAGATATGAAGGAACCACAGGGATAATCAGGCAGAGGAGGAAACAGAGAGAGAGAGAGAGAGAGAGAGAGAGAAGCCATCACCTTGAGACAGCTGCAGCTAACTCCCCTTCATACTGCACAGCAGGGCAAGACCAGAGTAAGACCTCATGGGAATCAGAACCAAAGAGCTGCACGTGAAAACCGCAAAACAGGAGGAGACTTTCCACAATCACGTTTAAATTAGCGGTAGTTCTGTTTAAAAAGACTGTTAGAGTTGGGCTTTAGAAGGGGAAAACTCAAACCCAAGAATTTGGGTAATGAAGGAAAATGTTGCTCACTAAGGAGGCTAAAAGTGTCTCACAATGAAACCTCTGTTTGGCAAAGACAAGGAATTTGCTTTAATATTATTGCCTCGAAGAAAGTCAAATGTTTGTGCCAGGGCCCATGTTTGGGGAGGCCCGACCCTTTGTGAGGAGAGTGGTTGTCATGGTCACAGCAGGAAAAACTCAGGCCTCAGTGGGCTGTCAACATTCCTCACTCCTGGAGAGAAGAGGGTGGGATTGTGCTTCATTTTGATTTTAGCAAGTGACCACATTACAAAGAAATGTTTTGCTCTATTGATATGAAACAATAATAAATGAATCTTAATCCAACTGCAATAACCCAGCACTCCTGAAAATAGACACTTTGGACCTATGTTATCCAATAGTCGACACAACTTTTCCTACTTGAGAAAATGTCCTTATAGGAAAGCAGGTTAACTCCGTTGTGTGACGTGTAACACAGGAGCCCCGTGAATCAGCCTCACCCAAGTTGGAAGAGCGACTCCATTTCTTCACAATATTACTGCCTTTTGTTATTGATAGAACACATACAAATGTGACATGACTCAAGTTACGGCTAATGCATAAAAAGTGTTTTATGAAAGGCAGAACTTGTTTTTAAAATAGAGATTACACAAGCAATCACAAGAGTCACCAAAATGCCTTCCATTTACTTTCATTCAACAATGGAAGATGTAAAACATCTTTATTAATAGAGAATGTTTTTAAAGGATACTCTTAGTAGTTTCAAAATCCACAATTTGTTTATACACATTTCAGAAGCAAGTTGAAATAGATGTTTTACAATACCTGATTTATGGGGAAAAATGTTAATTATAAAACAGGGGAAAGAAATTAAAGTCAATGGAAAGACATTCTGTGTTTATGGATGGGAAGACTTATTACTGTTATCAAAATGACAATACTCCCGAAATAGACCTACAGATGTCATGCAATCCCTATCAAAATCCCAATGGTCTTCTTGGCAGAAATGGAAAACTGATCCTAAACTTCACATAAAATTGACAAGGATTCCAAATTGCCAAAAGAATCTTAAAAAAGAAAAACAAAGTTGGAAGAATCACACTTCCCAATATCAGAACTTAAAACACTGCTAACAGTGATCAATCCATCGTGGTGCCGGCTAAAAGCAGAGTCAGACATGAGCCCACACATTGATGGTCGACTGGTTTTCAACAAGGTACCAAGACTTTCAATGGAGAAGAAATAGTCTCTTAAACAAACAGTGTTGGGACAATGTATATATTAATTCAAACATGTATCACATGTAAGAGCTCAAACTATAAGACTGGAGAAAACACGGGTAAATCTTCATGACCTTGATTTGGCAATGGTCTCTTAGATATGACACCAAAAGCACATGCAACAGAAGAAAAAATAAATTGTATTGCATCAAAACTATAAACTTTGCACATTAAAGAATACTCTCAAGACAGTAAAAAGACAAAACTAGAATGAGAAATTACTTGCTAATCATATATCTGATAAGGAAGGATATAATTTCCAGCATATGTAAAGAACTCTGACAACTCAACAACAAAAAGACATACGACCCAATTTAAAAATAGGCAAAGAACCTGAGGAGACATTTCTCCAAAGAAGATGCACAAACAGCCAACAAGCCCATGAAAAGAGGCTCAATATCATTAGTCAGCAGGGAATGCAAATGGAAACTACTTCGCACCCACTAGGATCACTACAATAAAATACAAACAGAAAACAAGAGGTGTTGGTGAGGATGCAGAGAAACTAGAACCCTCACACACTGCTGGTAGGAACGTAAAATGGTCCAGCTGCTGTGAAAACAGTATGGTGTTTCCTCACTATGTTAAACACAGAATTACAATACAACCCAGCAATTACTCCACAGTATACACCCAAGAAATTAAAGACCAGTGTTCAAATAAAAATTTATACCCAAATGTTCATACTGTATTTGCCTGAAAATAAGACCTAGCCAGATCATCGACTCCAATGGTGTCTTTTGGAGCAAAAATTAATATAAGACCCGGTCTTATTTTACTATAAGACCAAGTCTTATATAATATAAAATAAAACCGGGTCTTATATTAATTTTTGCTCCAAAAGATGCAGTAAAGCTGATGGTCCAGCTAGGTCTTATTTTCTGGGAAACATAGTAGCAGCACTATTCACAACAGCCAAAAGATGTAACAACCCAAATGTCCATCAACTGATGAATGCAGAAACAAAATATGGTCTACCTAAAATGATTCTCTCATAAAAAGGAATGAAGTATCGATAAACACTATAACATGAACCTTAAAAACATTATGCTAAGAGAAATAAGCCAGTCACAAAAGAGCACAAATTATATGATTCCATTTACATAAAATGTCAACCAAAATAGGCAAACCTACAAACAGAAAATAGATTAGCAGTTGTGTAGGGCGGGGGTCAAGGGATATGGAAGGTGATAACTGAAGGATACAGGGCTCCTTTCTGAGCCTATGAAAAGGTTCTAAAGTTGACTGTACTGATGCTTGTCCACAGGTGTGAATACACTAAAAACCACTCGACTGCATACTTTAGTGGGTGCATTGTATGGTATGTCAATTACATCTCAATAAAGCTATTACAAAAAAAGTATTTACAAAAAAATTATTTGAGTAATCAAAAAAAAAAGACAGAAAAAGAGGAAAATGGAAGAAAGAACAGATACAACTAATAGAAAACTAATAGAAGAAGATGGCTACAAACCTAACCATGAAAATAATCACATTAAATGTAACTAGTGTAAACATCCCAGTTAAAAGGCAGAGATGGTCAGATTGGATAAAAGACCATGCTGTCTGTAAGAATCTACAAGGGAGGGGGACCCTTTAAATATAAAGACACAAATGGGTTAAAAGTAAAAAGAAGGGGAAGCTATGGTATGCTAAAACTAGACAAAATAAAGCCCGAGCAGTTATATTAATATCAAACAGATTTCAGAGCAAAATTTACCACAGATTAAGAGGGTTATTTCACAATGATGAAGGCATCAATTCTTCATAACAATCCTAAATGTTAAGAGTTTCAAAAGACATGAAGCAAAAACTGATAGAACTGTAAGTAGGAACAGACAAATGTGGAGTCGGGAGATTTTGCTACCCCTCTCAATGACTCACAGAACAAGTAGACCCCAAATCACAAGAGTACAGATTTAAACAAGGTCTCTAACTCTGCCTCATTCACATTTACAGAAAATCTACCCAAAACCAGCAGATAATCTTACTAAATTTAAAAGATTCAAACCAAACAAAGTATGCTCTCTTACTACAGAGGAATTGAATTAAAAATCAATAAGAGAGAGATAGGCGGAAAATCCCTCCAATATTTGGAAAATAAGTAACACCTTTCTAAATAACCCATAAATCAAGAAATCAGAAAGGAAATTAGAAGGTATTTTGAAATTGAATGAAAATGAAAACACACATACCAGAATTCACAGGATGTGGCTATGGCAAGTTAGAGGGGAATTTTTATCGCTAAATGCCTATATCAGAAAAAAAAAAATTCTCAAATCAACGACCTCAGCTTCCACCTTAAGAATTAGAAAAAAGAAAATACCCTATCAGAGTTGAAACAGAAAACAGACAAGATAGAAAAAGAAAGATAACACAGCAAATCAGTGAAACGAAAACCCAGTTCTTTAAGATTTAAAAAACTGGACAAAAATAAACCAAACGTCCCAAGAAAACAATTTTAAGGAGAGGTGACCAATATTAATCAATTACGCCAGAAATGAGACACCCAAAAGCTTTTCATTAGGCTGCGTAGGTAAAGAATTAGTGATTATAGATAAATCCTTACCCAAGAGGAAGAAATTCAAGCCTACAAGTGGTATATGTAAGTGCGATTCAGCACACTTTTCACCAGGATTTGAACAGGAAGCTATTTAAGCACACAAGTTGCTACGAAACCATTCTCTAAAGCTGAATAATTGGCTATGCATGGTTACTGACCTCCTCGGGGAGAAGGACAGTTGTGCCCTCCAATGACCACAAGGATACCGGAACCTTCCAGCTTCACTTTCCATTTTTCAATGATAGTCATGGACTTGTCCTGAAAGCAAGAGGACATGGGCAGGTCAGCAGACTTCCCTCAGAGCAGCCAACCTTGACTTCCACTAGGGCTCAGTCACCAGCAGGAAGTTCGTAAGTACCTTACTGGCATCATTAAAAACAGACAGCTCCATGGAGCCTTGGAAGTCCTGATGCAACACGGACCTCAGGCACTCGTCCAGCCAGGGCTCAGCATCGTGCACTGGAAGGATGACCGACTGGGAGGCAAAAGACAGGGTGAGCAGACACTGGATAAACACTGAGCGCCCTGCCCTCCCCTCCCCCACTGCTGCCCACACATTCTTGTCCCCACTGGCAAGGCCTGCTTTACAGAATAACCCTGTACTCGGCCTCCAGGGGGAGAACAAGCACGTGTCTGAGCTTCACTCCATGCCTGCCCGGAACATGTACTGCACTGATCTTTGGGAACAAAGGAAAAGGAAACAATAGTCTGAGAATTGTTTCCTTGGGAAAAGGAAACAATAGTTGGCCAATCACCCCAATTTTTCCAATCCAAGGCAAATGCATGTGTTTTCCAACCACTGGTCAGAAGCATCATTTTTTTGGTTGAAAGAAGCACCTGTGTATCTTCCAACACACCCATGAAAACGACTGATCAGCTCTTTTGGGTGGGATAAGCATTTTTAGTGAACCCAGATTTTGGAGGCACTGAACAAAGAAACCCTTCTAAGTACCCCACACACGCTTCATCAACGGGTGGGGGCACATGCTGGGCAGTGGGGGGCGATCTCCCACTCTCTGTCCCTTGGCTCTCCTGAGTTTAGTTTGGTGCGTCCTTTCTCATAGCCCAGATAAAACAAAAGTTTCTGAAGCGTATGGAGTAAAACCAATGAAACCTGACTGCCAACAAACCAACTGATCACAGGCACTGTCCCAAGTTTGTGCTTTACCACATTAAGTGACACAGAATCCCCAAAGGTACGTCTGTCCCAACCCTTGAGTGTACACACTACTGAAGAGCGGACAGATTTCTAATGAGAGAAACACATCGTCCAGGTGAGTGTGTACACGTGCACACGTGTGAGCACACAGGCAACATACAAACCTGCATGTCTGTGTTGTGTATCTACAGAGACTACAGGTAGGATTTAAATCCAAGTGTGGTGATGAAAAGCTCAGAGATGTAAGTACTGAAAATACAATTCAGGCACTTTCTTTACTCTGAGGATCTGATTCAACGGTGCTCCCTTCCTGAATTTATGTTGACCACAAAAGTAGTTCCCCTATTTACTTATGTATTTACCTTAGAATTATTTTTCAAAGGAAAGAATATTTTTGCTATTCTCAAGATGGACAAAACAAATGTGAATTTCTGTCAAAGATGGGCCTTGACCAATCTCTCCGCACTCTTGCTGCTGCTGGCTGCTTTCAGCAGAGACCCTCACGAGGCAAGCCCAGAAGTGGGAATGAGGGCAGGCGGGAGGGTCTGAAGAGGAGGGGAAAGGGGCAGTCATGGCGGGGAGGGGGAGGGAAGGAGGAGGGAGGAGGAAAGGGAGGGGGCGGGGAGGGGAGGAGGGAGAGGGAGGGGAGGAGGGAGAGGGAGGGGAGGAGGGAGAGGGAGGGGAGGAGGGAGAGAGAGGGGAGGAGGGAGGGGAGGAGGGAGAGAGGGGGAGGAGGGAGAGAGAGGGGATGAGGGAGGGGGGGAGGAGGGAGAGAGGGGGGAGGAGGGAGGAGGGAGGGGAGGAGGGAGGAGGGAGGGGAGGAGGGAGAGGGGGGAGGAAGGAGGAGGGAGGGGAGGAGGGAGGGGAGGAGGGAGAGGGGGGAGGGAGAGGGAGGGGAGGAGGGAGAGGGAGGGGAGGAGGGAGGGGAGGAGGCAGAGAGGGGGAGGAGGGAGGAGGGAGGGGAGGAGGGAGGGGAGGAGGGAGAGGGAGGGGAGGAGGGAGAAGAGGGAGGGGAGGAGGAAAGGGAGGGGGCGGGGAGGGGAGGGAGGAGGGAGGGGAGGAGGGAGAGGGAGGGGAGGAGGGAGGGGGCTGGGGAGGGGAGGGAGGAGGGAAGGGAGGAGGGAGAGGGAAGGGAAGAGGGAGAGGGAGGGGAGGAGGGAGAGAGGGGAGGAGGGAAAGGAGGAAGGAAGAGGGAGGGGAGGGGGCGGGGAGGGGAGGGAGACGCGAGAGAGGTGCTGTAGTAAGGGAGCTGGCCCAGGGGGAGGGGAGGGGACAGACAGACCGGGCGGCGGACCCGCGGCCGGACACTTACCACTTGGGCCGGCATGGCCTCGCTCCTCTGGTCGCCCCGCCCACCTGGGTCTGCGCGCCTGCGCCCGGCCGCTCGCCGGGAGGCGTGGCCGAGACCGGGCTGCCTCTGATTGGTGCAGAGAGACGTCGATGGTGGGCGGGTCGAGGCCGAGCGGAAAGTGGAGAGGCGCGGCCTAGAGCGGCTGGAGGACCGGTAGCCGTGCACCCGGAGGGCGGCGGGCTCCGTGCGCCGAGGCTCCGGCCCCGGCGCACGGCCCTGGGCGACCGCTCTGTCCCCGAGGTCTTGTCTCGTCTTCTTGGGCCGCCGGAGGGAGTTAACTCCGAAGTGCTCAGTAGAGGCACGTCTGAAGGCACGTTGGTTAAGGGGCCGGCGCCGCACGGTGCCAGCTGCTATGACTTCAAGTCCCAACCTCGGAGGTTGTGTGTGCGTAGCCTTTTTAAAGCAAGCAGGTGCCATGTCACCTGCACTTTGACCCGAGTGGAGGACAAGGACACCTGAGGTCCCCAGAGAGGGTGTTGGGAGGTGGGGCCCAGGAAGGCAGCTGGGGCCACCCTTCCCTCCCGCGGCTCCGCAGGGACCGACCCTGTAACCCCCCGACTGCCCTGCGCCCGGCCCGGCGTCCCCGTCCCGGCAGACGTGTGGCCCGGGGACGTCGTGCCCGTCGGTGGCCAGGGCTCTGGGGACGGGGGCCCGTGAGTGCACAAGGCGGCGCATCCCTGTGCCCGGCGGTGACCAGCATGGTGCCTGCACACACGCGCGGTTTGTCCCCACTCCTTTAAATTAATGGGAAAGTTTACAGCCGTCCCTCCCGGGACGAATCCTTTACTGCTCCGAACTAAGCGTAAGGGCACCTCGTTCTGCGAACTGACACAGCAAAGCCATGCTCTGTCTTACACGTCACAGCAAATGTCATTTGTCCTTAAATTGCATCAACCATTTGCGAAACATTTTGTACAAGTTGAAACTTGGGTCAGATGAGGAAAAATGCAGCCTTACCTGCAGTGGAACAAAAGCAATCTCAGGCTGTGTTTCCACGGCCTGGTTTCTCGGGGCGGAGGGTGTCTCAGGAGGTGGCAGAAGGTCACGTGTAGCTACCAGGACACGGGAGGCTGTGCAGCCCGCGCCTCAGTAATCCGCGGGAGGAGGAAGTGGGGCTCCCGCGGTGCCGGGCGCCCCGCACTGCACACCTCGCTTTGGGCTTGGCTGCCCATTTCGTGCTTCCTGGACATCCCCAGCTGCCAGAAATGTGCTTGTCACTGCCTTCGCCCCAATAAACGTTTGCTTAGAGTGTGCTTTTTGCAAACATTCAGAGTGCCAAGAGGCACTTCAGAAGTACAGGCCTGTGGCCGGCAGGGACCTGAGATTATCCTCTTCACTGTAGGAAATTCTCAGCAGAGACCAGACCATGGGGATTGACACCCCCCTGCAGAGGGACACAGGGAGGACATGGTAGGATGAAAAGATGAACGAAGTCAAGGGCACCTGAACAGGAAGTAATGCAAAACTCCCAAGGCGTTGGTTTACCGAGTGACATTTTTCTTTATTTTAAATTATTGTTCAAGCAGACTGGTGAACACTGTTTGTACTCAGAAGACTCAGTACCACTGGCCAGAGCCTTCACATTTTAAAACTGCCCAGCAGCCCTCTTACGATACTAGTGTCAGAGGCAAAAATGTGGCTCAGGGACCCTGGGCTGGGAGTCAGAACAGGTCTGCCATGAGTGTCAATGACGGGTGACTTCACGCTTCAACAACAGCCAGACACTGCACACAGCTCACAGCCCAAGACCTCCAAGCAACCATGCTTTCCACATTTCCCAATAGGATGACCCCACAGAGCTCCCCAGGGCAGTGGGTGCTGCTGGGAGGTCGGGAGCCACCCAGCACAGCAGGACAGAGCCCTGAGACCACAGGAGACTGGCTGCCCGTGGCGGCCAGAGCACCCCAATAACAAGTCTGTTCCTGAAGGCACAGCCAGCTCTCTGAGGTGTGACACAGGCCGGTGTTTTCTCAACTGGCGTTGAGAACCTGGGGTTGGCTGCTTGCTGGTGTCCTGGGAAGAGTGACATCAGGTGCCTCTGGGTCCAGGGCCCGGCTGACGCTGTCAGGGAGTGGAGTCCTGCCTGCTCCCCCAGCCTCTGGGTGGGTCCCACTCTCTCCCCTGGAGGCCGGCCGGGGGCCAGAGTGGTCACCACATGGCCGCCCAAGGTCAGTGCCTCCTCTCCGACCTTCCACGGAACCTGCCTTGACCAACTCATCCCCATATGTCTGGAACTTCCAACTTTAGCACTGAAAGTCCCACATCCTGTATACCCCTTTGTCCCAGAAAACCAGGACAATTGGTCACCAAGCCCCAGCAAGAGCCAGTGGGTGAGTGAAGCTGCCTGGGCCAGTACTCAGGGGGACATGGGACTGTTTGATGGCTTCACAGAGAGGGAGGTGACCCCATGGAGCGGGAGGGGGCTGGGCACACAGGATGAAGCCTGCCCAGCCCACCTGCAGGTGAGAACAAGGACACTGTAACACCCCGGGTGAGAGGCCCGGTCAGTGTCCCTGGGGTCAGGATCCCTGGCCTCTTTCCAGCCCACTGGCCCTGGGAGAGTTTCCTAGCCCAGAGCGTCTCAGCGTGACTCTGGGCAGTCACGAGGCTGGGACTCCAGGCTGTTTGTGGCCACCGGCACCTCTGCAGGGCGCCCCACAGTGTAGAAGCCGTGCTTTACCAGCCCCCCTCAGGACAGATATGAGGTCCATCGTGAGGGACCACATCTGGATTCTCGGGCCGTGTCCTCGAGGCTAGACCCAGTGAGTCCCCCTCTGTCCTGCCTTTCCACCCTGGTGCAGACACCCCGAGGTGACCCCACGCTGCCATTTCCTGTGGGATTTTCTCCTCTGTGTTATCTACACGTCTACAATGCCGGCACATTCTTTTGTTATAAGAGCTCATCAGCAGAGGTGCTGGTTGTTTCAGTCTCCGCTCTGCCCTGTCACTCCGTTCCCTTCCCTCTGCCAGTTGCTGGGTCCCATCCCCAGGAAGGTGCACGCATGTCCTCTCCAGGCTCCAGTCTTAGGGTCCGGGCTGCGAATGGCTGCCCTTGCAAGGCTGGTGGAGAGATAGACGTGCTTTCTGTGCTCAGGTAAGGAGGGCCCCTCGGAGCTGGGGGTGGGAACTGCGTCCCCAAGTCCCAGCGTGTGGCCCCAGCACTTGGCCCCAATGAGTGACCAAAACTCGCACAGGCTGCATTCTGACTGTCAGGGAGATAGAGGTGGGGACGCAAACCCACGGGCTGCTGGGAAGAGGTAACCAAGTTCCAGTGTGCTCACCTGTTATCCCTCATGGAATGTCACCTTGGCTTCTTGTCAGCGGCTGAAATGGAGAAACGTGACAAAAAGGGCAGGTTGCGTATGGGTGGGTGGAGTCCATCACTGCAGACACAGACCTGCTTCAAGGACCCAGCCACGGCTCACTCAGCACCCTCCTCCCTCCCAGGGATGTCTGTTTTCACCCATGGACACCGTGAGCCCTATGGTATGGAGTCTCGCTGACCACACGGGCTGCTCCTGGCCGCAGGTTTGCAGGGGGGCTTGGGGAGCCCACTCCAAGCCCCCAACACTCCCTGTACTGACAAGTTCTGACCAACACACCATGTCTCCTTTGCTCCACTCATTTCAAGTTGTGTGTTGTCTTGTTGCCCAGAAGGTCTTCATGTTGATCCTTCAAACCCTCCTTAGTGAGATGGGCCACAGATAAAGGCCTCTTAGCTAAGAAAAGCGTAACTTTAGTCCTTTGGGGATGAGGAAGGGTTAGGTTAGGTCAGCTCTGCTCAGATTTAAAATTACAAGAAACAGTAACCCTCGTCTTACGAGAGTGGGTGGCACAGACGCCACTCTGCGGCTAAGAGAAGCCCATCTGTGGATAGACACAGTTATTTTTGCTTTTTGAGGTTTAGTACTTCCTGATCGGACATTTTTGGAAGCACAGGAAATACATGGGGCTTAACTAAGGAAAGTGGAAACTGTCCCCTCCACGGGGCGTGTGCTGCACTTTCCACGTGGCGATGGACAGCTGAGGCCAGGACTGGCCTTGGAAGGGCATCGCCACTTTGCTAGAAAGATCGCCGGTCCTCCCCAACTTCACCTCTCTCAGAAGGAAAAGATCCTGGCAGTTTGCCTGAAATGGTGATTTTTCAGGAAGTGGTCTAAACTGCTTAGGATCCATGGAAATCACACACATGAGCAGGAAAATGGGGGAAAAACAAAGAGAGCATGAAAGCGTTTTGGTGAGAACTGCTCTGGACACCAGCCCAATCCTGGGAGACTTCTGGGTCGCCCCAAGGGGTCGTCTTGGTCAGCCCCATGACATGGGCGGGGCACAGGGTCGGTCCCTACATGGGGCTAGGAATCGCAGCATGCTGGTGGCCTGTCCAGGGAGCACTGGGGATGGAGAGCCAGAGAAGGCCTTCCTTGGAAGCTGCTGGAAACAACGTGCAGTGGCTGGGCTGCCTTTTCCTCTCACTAAGCGAACGTGGGTGCTGATGTGAGCCCGGGGCACTGGCTGTGAACTGGGGCTGTGCTGAGGGCTCGCCCTCCTCCCGCCTCCTGTCGCTTGTGCCTGCCAGCCGTGCCACTTAGTCCCGTGGCCTTTTGCCTCTCTTCTAAGTCTGGAAGGTGTCAGAGGCCGGGTGGGCCTGCCAGGTCAGGCTACATGAGGGGTCTGGTGGCTGGGTTCACCTCTCGGGGACTCAGTACACAGAAGGAGGCAGATCGGTGGTTGTGGCCCCATGTGGCCTGAGCCATAGACCATGAGGAACAGACACCACGCAGACAAGGCTTCACTATGCAGGTCGCCTTCCCCCAGGGACATCTCGGAGCACTGACCACCTGGGGCCTTCAGGTAAACATCTGCTGGAGTTGGAACCTTTCCGGTTCAAAGTCCTATGGAGCAGCTGCTATGTGCAGTTGTCGAGTGGACTTGCAGGGACCTGAAGGCGAGCAGGACACCCCTGCCTCGGAGCTGCATTGGGGCACCCCCACCCAGTCCACCGGTCTGCACCACCCGGAACACCACCCAGGGTGGCAGTGTGGCTCGCTCACAGGGAGGGGCTGGGCTGAGATGAGACCTTCGAAAGGTGGAGGTGGTGGGGGACAGAGGGTACGGGAGGGACTGGGCACGGATTCAGTGGGTCCCACACCCCAGCGCCACCCCGGGGCCCTGCCGCTAGTCCCTGCACACACTCTTCCTGTGGCTTTGGGGTTCCGGGGCCCCTGACACCCTAGAAAAAGTCAGGAGGGACCGTGGGGTGGACAGGCTAGGCGGTCGCCAGGAAAAGGGACTGTGGACATTCAGAGGCTGGTCACCCAGGGAGATGGCAGCCGCTCCGCCTGCCCATGGCTGGACTTAAAAGAAGTGAGAACAGACAGAATTCAAAGATGCCAACAAAAGGGCTTCCTGTTGACACGGACACACTGTATATCCTTTCTCCTCTGCACCCCAGTGCCGGCGCCTGGGCCAGGCGCTCTGTCCCCCAGGGTGACAACCTGACCACGAGAAAGAATTACTGACACAGGCTCCCTACTCGGGGGTGTATTTCAAAACCGGGTTTGAAACCCAGATCCTGCCTCACAGGCACCAACACCCTGCAGGGATTAAAGGTGAAACAGTCACTGAGCACACACACAAGTACACACGTGCACACACACACACATGTGCACACATGCTCACACGTGTGCCTGCAACACCGAGGGAGCACTGGGGAAGCACAGTCCCTGGGGGATCCAGCCAGGAGGACAAAGGGGAAACCCCTCCTTGTCTCTCAGTACGTCCCGAACAACTGGCTTTTCTCGATAGCCTATTTACTTTTATAATTAAGAAGTATGATTTCAACATTTTAATTAGCTCTCTAGCTCAATCATAATGTTTTCCACCTCGTTTTCCCTATGACACACAAGAGACTGGCAGGCAGGTGGCTGCTCAGAGCCAAGGAAGGTGTGGGAAGGCACCACACCCCGACGACTGACAAGACTCTGGGCACCCGAGTCCCACGGCCCCTCCACACTCCAGAGCGACACAGACGCGAGTGTGTTCGTGGCCACCACTATTCTGGGACAAGGTCAGGAATGCACAGTGGAGAGGGCGCAGGGAGGGGAGGGTTCGTGCTTCCGAATCACAAACCTGGGCCACCCACAGCCCCCATGGGCTCCACACCCCGATTTCATCAAGTCCACTTACCCCTGGGGTATGGGTGGCTGGGAGCAAAGATGGCCTTCCCCACATAACACACAGCATGGGCTGGAGGTTCTGGTGGACGCTGGGTCCTTGTCTGCCACTGACCTTCCAGCCCCAGAGGACCTGCTGGGTCGTGTGGCCACATGGCAGTGCAGAACTAGTGTCCGGCCATCCCTGAAAGGTCTGAGTGTTTCCTTTCCCCAGTGCAGTTACCCTGGTAAAAGCCACCAGTCCTTTGGGGAAGACGGGGAGGTAAATCAATAACACAAATTTTCAGTAGTGTCACGGGGTCCTTCCTCCAGGAGACCCAGCCTCCCCTTCACTCAAGGGGTTGTGGTCTGTAGGCAGGCTCAAGTCTGGGAATTGAGTGAGGGGCCGCGGCTCTTTCTATGATCCAGGTTAGACTCTTGCTCACCTGACCTAGAACGTCTCTGCTTGTACAGATCAAGCGAGAATTCAGGGGCCTTTCTTTCCGTGATCAGTCAGCCAAGGCCGTGGCTCTTTGTCTGATCGTTCCCACCGCAGCCTTGCTCCCCTGCTCATCACAGGAACCAGGCCCACCTGGCCTGCGGAGGCTGCGTGCCACCACCTGGGCCCTGCCACCAGGATCCCATTGTTCCCATTGCGTTTAGGTCCCCCAGATGAGTGCTGTGGTTCCCTCCCGCACAGTCTGACCTACGAAAAGAGTGACCACAAAGCTCGACAAGGATGCCGGGGCTCCCCTCACAAATTTATGTCTCAGAGTATGGGTGACAGGTCCGTCCTCTGGACCCTCCCAGCGTGGCGAGAAGGTCTTCAGTGACAAAGTCACCCCGACAGTCTCATGTCTCTAAGCCTTTGACTCCTTTGCTCCACATTAAACAAGACAGGTCCAGCCTTTCTAACGGCCCACCGTGGGCCAGCATCTGGTCCTTGTTTGTACTGAGGACCCAGCCAAACCCCCAGAGCCCGTCCTAAACCCGGCCACATCAGCGCGGTCGGCTTGGTGAGCCCACGTCCACGGCGGGGCCTTGGCCTGACCCCACTTGACGTCCCTCTGTGTCCCACATCCTCGTGTCCGATCTCACACGTTCCTGCTTCCAGCTCTATCAGCGATTTTTCGAGCAGTTGTGGAGGGCGCCCCCAGGGGCCACACGCAGCTCCTCCCCCACAGGGCGGCGGGGTGGGGCTCCCCAGGAGGGTCAGCCCGACCCGGCAGCCACTTGGAGGGGGCCATCCCTTAGTCAGTGCCCGGTTACCCCTCAGATGGGGGTGGGGGGCCTCCTGGTGAGGGCACAGGTCCTCGCCACCTCCAGCTCCTCATTGATTTGGAGCAAATTTATCCCAGTGCCCACCCGAGAGGGTTTTCTGTAGTGGACATTTCCTCTCACCTGTATTTAAGGAGCGTACACATCACACTGATGTCTCAGGCTAGAAGCAGGAGTGAGCAGCGAAGTCCAGCCACTGTATGGTCCATCTGGCCTATCAGATTGATGACCTTTGGAGACCGCAGGTGACCTGACCTTCCCGGTCCTCACACCATCCACCTCACCCCACATGGCTTGCCCTCCACCAGCCCTGCTGTGTCCCCTCGCCACTGTCAAGCACATGTGATCGCCCGCCCCAGACGCTCCCCAAGCCCCTGGGCTCTCCACTCCACACCCAACCTGTGTGTGGTTCTGGGGACCCTGACCCATCCAGCCTGTGAGCCACGCTCCCCTGAACCCTGGGCTCAGCGAAAGTGAGGCCCACCCTGCTCACAGGATTCCCCACCACCATGACGGGACAGATGACCGACACAGAGAGGTGCCCCCAAATGTGTTCCAAGGCCTGCTTCT
Source organism: Rhinolophus hipposideros (assembly GCF_964194185.1). NCBI lineage: Eukaryota > Metazoa > Chordata > Mammalia > Chiroptera > Rhinolophidae > Rhinolophus > Rhinolophus hipposideros. The sequence continues at coordinate 53,790,478 of NC_138066.1, forward strand.
CCTGGTCCATCCAAGGAGACAGCCATCCCCAGGTCTGTCGGGGCAGGTGGAGGACGACCTGGGGCATTCACTCTCCGGACGTCCCTGCTCCCCGCTGCTGCAGGGGCCACGGGCCTGCTCACACCTCCCAGCAGGGGGCGGCCCTGAGCCACCCGGACCGACGCGACCTTCTCCAGGGCTGGGCCGGAGGCACAGGAGGCTAATTGCGTGGGTGAGGACAAGGCCCCACCTGGAGTCCACGTGGGCTCCAGGGCAGGGTGTTTTACAGCCGCCCCACCTGCTCACCTGGGCTGAGTCACTGAGGCGCGGCCACCAACTGACCCAGGCAGGGCCTGTCTCTGGGCTCCCAGCTCAGGCCACTGAGGGAAGAACCTGGTCCAGCTGGGCAGTTCCCAGGCAGATGGCACCACGCACTGTCCACTCATCCCCACCCCCATCCGTGGCTGTGCTGCTTCTCCTGGGGCGGAGGGGCACCCCACACCCCTGAGGCCTGGGAGGGGAGAGCTCGGGTGGGTGGGCGTGTCCCTCCGCAGGACCCGCCCTCTCCTAGAGCTGCGGTGGGGGAGGGGCTTCACACCTTGTTCCCAGGAAGGCCCGACCACCCCTCCTGCTGTTTCCCCTCCAGGCGCCCAGCTTCCTGCACTAACATGTTGCCAGACCACAGTGCGCAGGCACAGGGACACGGGGGCCACACAGGGTGCCCGTCACCCCCACATCCAGCCATCCCCAGGTCTGGCTGGCAATTCGGCTGTGAAGGGGGCGACTGGCTCAACACCTGCAGGGCCACCTGCCCGGGATGGTGGGCTCCAGCACCGGACTGTGGTGCCCACCAGTGAGTCCCCAGAGGGCTGGGCCGGGTTGGTGCTGAGAAAGGTTTCGAGTGGCCCAGCCCCACTGGGGGCTGTGTTCCTTATATGTGACGTTTTGGGGCCAACCGAGAAAATGCAAACGTGGGCCTCACTGTACTCAGAGATCTGGTCTCCCTGGGAGGCTCTGTGGTGGTGCTGACGGTACCACAATAGCGTCATATGTCGCCTAGCAGCCGGGGACTCCTCCTCAAGTATTCAGGGACACGGGGTCATGACCTCTGCAACTTTCAAATGGTCCAGTGGCAAATGTACACATGGGAACATACAAAACACCCACAGACATGCCAATGCCAACAGCTGGTGAATGGGAGGGTGCAGGGTGCTGGGTGCACTGCGCCCAACTTTCTAGGCAGCCTCTTTTCCAAATGCACAGGTGGATACAAATCAGTGTCCTACAGGGGAGCACCCAGGGGACAGGGAGCACCCAGGGGATGGGGAGCATCCAGGGGACGGGGAGCACCCAGGGGACGGGGAGCACCCACAGGGGACGTGGAGCACCCAGGGGATGGGGAGCACCCAGGGGACGGGGAGCGCCCATAGGGGACCGGGAGCACCCAGGGGACAGGGAGTGCCCAGAGGATGGGGAGCACCCAGGGGATGGGGAGCACCCACAGGGGATGGGGAACGCCCACAGGGGTCAGGGGGAGCACCCCCTGGGAGCAATGAGCCTGGGGAGGGTCAAGCCAGTACCTTTGCCTAGAAGTGGGGTCTCTGGGCCTGGCCCCTGGCCCGCCACCTCTGGCAGCCAGGACGTTGTCCTCCGGATATCACCACGCTGGTCCCAGCCCAGCGTGGGGAACCTCCGTGACAGGCTGTGTGCAGCCGCAGAGTGGTGGGGACCTGCACCATGCACTTGCTGGGGGTCCTGGGGAGAGAGGCATAGGGTCAGAGCCCAGCAAGGGGGATGGTGTCAGACTGTGGGAAGCACATACTCAGCCGATGAGGGTTTATCTGTGGTGTGTGGTCATCTAGCTGAGACCCAGCCCAGCTGGAAGTCCAGGGCTGCCTGGACGCTGCTCACCCAGGATGAGGGTTGGCTCTCCGCTCAGGTCAGGATGATCCATGCCTGGCTCAGAAGATGTGGGCCTGGGGTGCAGGGGGCCACTGCCCCGCGAGGCAGAGCGGGAGCCATCAGACCACTCATCACCAGGTCCCTGCAGTGCAGACTGGGGTGGCCTGGCTTTTCCAGGGCCCAGTGCCCCGCCTTCCTGGTGGGTGCTGTGTCCAGAGAATGTGAGAAATTCCTGCTGGTGTGGTGTCTGTGGGTCCCGACAGTTCACCAGCCAAGGGCCGTGGCCTGTTCACAGTCAGGCAGAGTGAAACGCTGCCGAGGCCCAGATGCCCAAAGCAGCTGCTGCAAACCACAGTGGACAGTGCAGGGGTGGTCATACCACCCACCAGGCGACCTGTCCTTCACTGCTAGCCACCGGCCAGTGCCACACCATGCCCACACCAGCACGTGGCCCTGGCCCACTGGCGGGAGCCCCTGAGCTCCTACCCCAGCAGGCTGCCTACTCTTCTCTGATGTACAGACAGCCAAACGTGCCACCCCTTGGGTTCAGGAGGTGTTCATGTGAAGGCGGCTAGCAGTGTTCGGCCATCACATGATGTAATTACAGGCTGCTGCCTGCAGTTGCTAAATGTTAGGTTACAAGCGTTTGCTGGTGACACATCATTGGGACCACAATTACAATAATTACGTCGCTATGAGAAGGTCAACAGAAATGACCTCGGGGGAAAGTGTGGGGCAGAAATGACCCTGGAGGCCAGGGCTGAGTGGGTGTTTTCAGGTCAGTGACAGAGGGGCAACGTGGAAAACGCGACTGGCTAACCTTCTGAAGTGTTTTCAAAGTCCAGGAGAAAATTTTCTGGACGCGTTTAGGAAAAACTTGTAAAGTTTCTCTGGAAATGTCAGGTTCTGAAAGGAAGATGATTCTTCAAAGGACTGGTTCAGGTGACTGGCCATTTGAATGACACAATGACCTCCACTGTGCATGTGAACACCTCAGCACTGGGCAGAAAACACTCGTTGACAGTGGTCGGGCGTGATAGTGGCTCAAAGAGCTCATGCTGTGGGGAGCCCGGTGCCCCCCCACGTCAGGGATCCAGGGCTGGGACGGCGCATCACGCCCACTGTGTGAGGCTTTGTGATGACGTCAGGAGCCTCGCACGCCCCAAGACTGAAGACACCACCCACTTTGCAGGAAACACTCAGAAACAGACCCTGACCTAGAGCCCAGAACTAGTGCAGGGCGGGGCTATGTCAGGCCGTGCACGCACCACCCACGCACGCACCACCCACACAGCCCGCAGGCATCCCCATTCAAAGGCTGAGAAAGGGCCGGGAGCCCCGCCAGTCCCCGGCCTCTGGCGATGGGTCCCTGTGGCAGTTACACAGAAGTACCTAGAGAAGGTTAAACGTGGTGCCTGCAGTTCCAAGTGTAAAAACACTCAGGCCAGGCGCACACTCGGGAGCCCGGAGGTACGGTCCAGGTGTAACCTTGGGGGGTCACACAGGAGACCACTGCTGCTGCCCTGGGCTGGGGGGGGGAACTCCCTGAGGGAGGGCCGCCCTGGACGAGATGGGGGCGCGGGGGCGCCCCTTGTCTGTCCACCTGCTGCTTCTCAGGCTGGCCAGGTCAGGGGCTGCAGTGTCTGGTGAGCCTCTTCTGAGTTAAAGTCGGGGCCACAGCCGCCCCCACGTGCTGTGGTGTGGACCCACAGGGTGGGCAGGGCCTGCATCGCTGTAGCTCTGTGGGTTCAGCTCACAGGGTGTGAGGACAGAGGCCCAGAGAGCAGTTTCCAGGCTCTTGGCCTCAGGTGGGGAGGTGCTGGTTCGGGTAGTAGATGGTCATCAGCTGTGACCAGTGAGCCAATTAGTCACTAATATAGCTGCTGTGGCTGTGCCAGCAGGTTGGATGGTTGGCAGAGAGGTGGACGGTGGATTACGGGTCGTGTGGCTCCTGCTTCCTGTGTCTCCAACCCAGCTGGAGACCAGACTGTAGTGGTCTGACTCCCCTATCCTGGCTCCGTGGGTGTTCCTTCTTGGCCTCACCATGTCCTGTGTTCTTGTGTGGGGAGCGGGACCAGAGACCCTGCATGACACAGGGCCTGGACGGGTTCTGGTCTCAAACTCCACTTCTCAACAGCGGCCCAGCAACTGGGGACCATGCTCACAGAGAGACACCCACGTTTTGCTTGGATGCCAAGTTGCCCACCTCCTTTCCCACTACAGGTGGGATGGGGCGCCGCTGTGGCCCCTTCCTGGGTTTAACTGGGAAGTGACTAACATACCACAGCTTGTTTCATGCCTGGGGGGCCCCACCGTCATGACTGGCAAGGACCCTTTTGGTTCATAATGGATTCTAACGGGGTTTCTTTGTCTCGGGTGGTCACTGGGCATGCTCAGACAGCCATGACCCATCTCTTCTTGTGGTCCCAGCCCCCAACGTGACATGCCCCCCAAGGGGGACATGGGCACCATGGCACCAGGAACCCCATCTACGGGGATGTTTCATTTGCAGGTGGCTTTGCAGGGCCAAGAGGGGTGGGCAGCCCCACCTTGCCTGCTTTGCAAAGGTGCCAGGTGGCCCTCAGTGTCTGCAGCAGAAACCTTGGGGGTGGGGGACAGTGATGCTGGGGGAACCAGTTTTGCTGCTGTGGCCACACCCTGTCGCTGCAGCTTGTCAGCAGGGAGAGCTGGAAATTCCTGCTCCAGAGACCCTCCAGGAATCCAGAGGTACCTGTATCTCCGGAGGGAGGGTCCGTGGCAGAGACAGGTCTGTAAGCAGGCCCCACATCCTGTTGGGTTCTTCCAAGAACACTGCCAGGCAAGCATGATTACCTGAGCTTTCACTTCTTGATTTATGGAGTTGAGTTTTTGGGTTTACAGAGAAACTGAGCAGAGTACGAGTTGCCGTATATACTCCCTCTTCCCCCTCCTAGATTCCCACTATTCACATCTTGCATTAACGTGTACATTTGTGACCATCACAAGCCAATATTGATATGTTATTAACTAAAGGCGGCAGGCTCACGTGTCATCTGTTCCATGGGTTTTGACAAATGCATGTCCCGTGTGCACCATTGTGTTGTCTTAGCTTTAGGGAAGCAGACCTGGGCTCAGGTGGCTTGGTCACAGAGCCCTGACCCAGGACGGGAACCAGTTTGTGTTGTCCCCAGAGACAGTCTCTCCCCTTTGGTCTGGTGGTCTCTAGGTGTTTTTTAAATTAAATTTATTGAGGTAACATGATATACATTTCAGGTATACAACATTATAAATTGATATCTGTATACTCTTGCGTGCTCACCACCAAAAGTCTAGTTAATTTCTGTCACCACATATTTGACCCCTTTACCCAGTTCACCCCCCACTCCCTTCCCCTCTGGTAACCACCATTCCATGGTATGTATCTATGAGTTTGTTTTGTTCATTTGGTACTTTTTTGTTTTGTATCCCACGTATGAGTGAAATCATATGGTTTTTGTCCTTATTTCACTTTGTGTGATACCCTCAAGATCCATTGTGTTGTTGAAATCCTGAGCCAGTAATTTAGGCCAGTTGCACTCAATCTCTGCCTGTATAATGAGGGGGAGAGGGTCCTAAAATTGCCCCCTCCCTCCTCCGTGTGAAGCCACAGGGCCTGTGGGGACACATGGGCCATGGGCAGCGCCCAGGTGACAGGCAGTAATGTTCAGCGTTAGCAGGCACACAGGCAGTTGCAGCTTCCAGGCTCTGGACCAGCAGGCTCCTCTCCGCAGCGGCCTGGGCAGTGCGGTCACTTTGCCCATTTCTCAAAGCACTTCTGCACCCTGGTACCTGCAGCAATGGGGGTACTGAGGTACGGGGAGGGGTGCAGCATGCCCTGGAGCCCTGGTGAGGACCCACATGGGGTCCTCCAACCTCCAGGCTGACTTTGGGTCTCAGGGTCACATCACTGTGACTAAGCGGGGTCATCCCTGGCTTTGGCTGGATGGGTTGACCTGCTCAGTTCCAAGGTCACTCTAAACAGATCCTTTACCTGTCACCACCTGAGGCCACGGTCTCCCTGTGCCAGCTGCTTTGTCCCCCCACCTCCAGTGTGATCACTCCAACCCAATTAGACTCCACATTTCTAACCAGAGAAATGACAGGGTGTAATATACAGTCAGCAGGGCAGGAAGTCACTCCCTTCCCCCACAGGTCACTTGGAATTCCTCCTGAAATGTTTCTTGGCTGGAAAAGAAATGCAAACACGGGCCAGTTTCTTCCCCATTTGATTGTATCGGAGGCTGTGGAACTCAGACCCACACCACAGTCTGAGGAAGCAGAGAAGTCTGCCTTTGTGACCACAGGGGCTTCTGCCTTGGAGACCCTCCTCATCCTTCCAGAGCCCATGGAAGCCCCCCCAAGATAGGCGCACGCCCCTGGCATCTGGCCCCCAAGCCTCCCAAGCCAGAGGAGGACACTCCTGGGGAGGGGGCAGGGCTGCTTGTGTCCCCACTGTCGCCCCCCACTGGACAGCAGGCGCTGGTGGTGGCCTCAGTGACCGTCTGGTGAAAGAAGGGGGCTCTCACCAGGCTGTACTCACCAAGCTGGGGCTCGGGAGATTTCGCACCTGGGGGCATTTAGCAATATCCAGAGGCAGTCAGAAATGTGAAACCTGAGGGGTGGGGAGGGGAATGCTACTGACATCTGGGGTATAGAGGTCAGGCTGCTGCTAAAATCCTGCAACGCTCAGGACGATCCCCGCTTCCCCCACGAAGAATGACGTGCAAGTTTGCTGAAGCCGGTACTAGACGAACTGAGTGCGGACAGTGGGGGCCAGCGGGCAGCGCAGGGTGGTGGCGCCAGGGGCTACAAACCCAGAGCCTTTCCGTGGATGGGGGCCCCGGGCGGGCGCATTTGGCGGTGATTCAGCCACATCTCCAGCCACAGCTGCCCCCCTTCCCCATGGGCGCCAGGGCAGCCTGGACCATGAACTTCGACGAGGCGGACTCAAATTCTGCGGAGGGTTGGGTGCCAGGAACGTCCCTGAGGGGCTCAGGTTGGTCACACAAAACTGGCGAGTGTGGGCGCCCCGCCACAGCCCAGGGGCCGTTCCGGGCGCACCCTGCACGACGGGGCCGGGGCCGCAGCGCTGCGGACACACGGGCCGCGGGCCGGGCGCTCGGCACCGCTCCGCACGCTCCGGGCCTCGGGTCTCCACCCCGCCCCCGGGTCGTCCGGCCACCGCCGCGCCCCCGCTCTCCGAGGCGTCCCAACCGTCCCGCCCCCGGCCACGCGCCCCGGGCGCTCGGCGCCCCCCACGCGCGTCCCGCCGGGGAGCAGAGCCGCGCGCGGCGCGCTGGGCGGGGTTCCGGCGTGGGGCGGCCGCGGGGCGGGGACTCCGGCGGGCGCCGCCCCCCAGCTGAGCCGGGACCCGGGCGGCTGACTCGCCGACTTCAGAGCCCGGGCGGCGGCGGCGGGCGCGGAGGTCCCCTCGGCTGCAGCGGCCGTGATGGGTGGGCAGCCGCGCCTGGTGCTCAGGGCTCGCGCGACGTGACCCACCGGCCTCCGAGCCCGGCCTGCCCAGCCGCGCGGATTGAGGGTCTGCTCGGTGGGCGCGCACGCGTGGCCGGCGCCGAGAGGGGGCCCGAGCATGCGGGGCGCGGCGCGGGTGGCCGGGGGGCGCGCGGGGCGGCGGCGGGCACGACCCCGCGTCCCGGGCCCCGGGCCGCCGCTGGCCGTGCTGCTGGCGGTGCTGCTGGGGGGCGCGGGCGCGCAGTACTCGAGCGACCTGTGCAGCTGGAAGGGCAGGTGAGTGCGCGCCCTCCCCTCGCCCCCCCCGCGGGCAGAGCGTGCGGGGCTGGGGTCCCCTCGCCGCCTCCGCCGGTGCGAGAACAAAAGGTCCCTGGCCCGGACGACGCCCGGGGGAGACGCGCCTGCAGCGCCGCGGGTCAGCGCCGGCTGGGCAGCCCTGTCGCCCCGCGCCCTGCCGCGCCGGTCCCCTCTCGGGTCCCCGAGCGCCCCGGCCGCCGAGCCCGCGGGCGGAGGCCGGTCCTCCGACCCTTATCGGCCTTTCCCGGGGCCGGGCGGGGCCGGGCCTGCGCCCACAGCCGGGCGGGAAGGGGCAGCTGGGTCCGCGGGAGGGGGCGGCGGCTTCGGTGGCCTGAGCGGGCCCTCGCGCCGAGGGCAGTGCCGACCACGGCCGTGCGCGGGGCGGGTTGCGGGCCTGGCCGAGCCCCGAGCCCCGAGCCCCCGCCCCCGCCCCCGCCCCCGCCCGGTGAAGGTCAGGCCGCCCTTGGCAGCGCGCGCTGGGCTGGGCGACCCCCCTTCACACCCCTCTGCTGTGGCAGCCAAGGACTTTTAAAAACTGAAGTGTGACTCGCAGAAAGGAGTGAAGTCACAAGTGTGTGCGGGCGGGCTGCCGGGGGGCACAGCCACTCAGGATGAGAAACCGCCTTTCCCGGGGGCGCCCTGGGCAGCTCGCGGTTGGAGAAACCAGCCCGGTGCCGCGGAAATTGCCCATTCAGGAGTTTGCCCCGGGAGACGTGCATCTCCTCCGAACTCGCTGTGAGCTGCGCGGTCCTCGGGTCCGGGTGTCGGGGTGTCCCCATGGAGCAGGGCCCCCAGACAAGCCCCTGGCCCTGTCTGGTGCGAAGACCCAGCTGCAGACACCTCGTGGGGGTGGGGTCACTGGGTTATTTTGAGTGAAGGTGGTTCTCCGAGAAGGTTGGGGTTGTGCCAGTGCGCTGGGCTCTGCGTCAGCAGGGCAGCCGCCGGTCGTCGCGGTGCTTGCAGACCTGTTCTCTGTGGACACTGGCGATCACCCCACTCCCTTCTCCCGGTTCCTGGCCCTCCTAGAGCAAAGCCCTTCCCCCCCAGCACCCTCCCTCCGTGCAGCAGAGCAGGGATGGAGGACCAGGAGGGGCAGATCGCAGCTCTGGGGGAGGGCTGGCCTGGAGAATGCTGGCGCCAGCGCAGAGCTGGCTGGGAGCCTCTGACTCTGACACACTCTGCTGCGTGGGGCTGGCCTTTCCCCCATGCTAGTAATTAACTCTCTGCTTTGTAGCCTCTGCTGAATGTATCAGCGTACCCTCCAACTGAGGCCTTGGGGTGTCCTGCTTCAGCAGACCAAAAACAAACCCAGTCCCATCCACCCTATGAGCCTGAGTTTCCAGAGAAGGAGCTGACAGCCTCTCCAGGTTCTCAGACGACTGTGCTTGGAGGGGTGACCCCAGAGGGGCTGTGACTGAGGGCTGGTCAGTGGCCAACCAGCTCCTGGCGCCAGCCGGTGTTTGCAGGGAGGAGACCCTACACCGTCTCATTCCTGTGCTGCCTCCTGTCTACCTGGAGGAGCAGGGACACTTACCTGGCCCTCTCCCTCCATCACTGCTAATGTACCCCCGTCCAGGACTCCCCATAGCTGTCCTCCGCTTGCTCAGCCGGAAGGCCTAGCAGGCAGAGCCATTGGAGCTGTGGGCGGGCGCTGGAGGGGAGCCACATTCCTGCAGCATGGCCCCCAGTTATCAGTGCCCTCAGGGCCTGTGCTGCTGTGCTGCTCACTTTTCTGAGTCTAAAGAGAGCGCAGGGCAGGGTGGTGCCTGATGAGCGGCTGGATTCTGATCCCCTGATAGGGAGGGAGTTGCTCCTTAAGACACTGTCTGGCCACTCAGCTGACAGGCTGAGTTGTGCTTCTGGCTGTTTCCAAGCAAGTACACAGGCGGTTTTGAAGCCACTGGCCCTTGTGCAGGGCAGGACAGCACCCCGTCTTTCTTGGGCAGTGCTCATACAGGTGGACTGCTCAGGGCAGGGCGCTGCAGGTGCCTTGCACCTGGGCTATCCCCCTGCCAGGTGGGGCGATGAAAGGAAAGTCCAGCCAGCGCAGCCACAGGCCTGGCCCTTCATCTGAACTCTTCCTGACTTCAGTAGACAGGTGGCCATGGTTTCCTTCTGGTGACTCCAGCTTTGAGCCAGGCTGTCGTGTGAGTGGCGGGCTATGCTGTCACTGACCCCTTCAGAAAGGCAGTCCCATGTCAACTTAGAATTTGCCACCTTTTCCATAAAGCTGCTCCACAGGCTGTGTCCATCTGGGGAGTGACACTTGCCTAATCTTTTGTAAGAAACATGCATTATTTCAGTTTCAATCAATCTTCTGAGTTTCCTCAGGCTGAGCAGAACCAGTTCCCTCCGCCTGCTGTGGCTTCATCTCAACATCAGAAAACAGTCACCGTATTGTGTTGCCTGGTTAGCATGTCACTTGCACGTCCTGTGAAAACTGTAAGACGCCATCCCCAATGACCAGGACAGTCGTGTGGCATTTTTGTACCCCCAGCATTTTGCATAAATAGCAGTGTTTTTCGGGTTTGCTGGAACCTTAGAGGTGAGAAATGTCCCGACAGCCGGGAGCCCTGGACCTCATTCAGAGACCCAGCGAGCAGGTCCCAGGCGGAGGGGCCGCTGGTTCTGCTGGACTTAGTGTGTGTTTGTATAAATGGGGGGCCTCGCAGGTCATGCGTTGCAGGGCTCCTGGGAGCACTCCTGTGTGGGGTGCCTGGCTGGACTCCTGCTCACTTTGCTGTTTTAGGGGAATGTGAGAAAGGACGAGCCCCCCTGTGGCAGGGAAGCCATTAGTTAGAGGAGAAGTAACTGGTGCCTTACTTCTCATATATCCGCCTTCCTTGGTTCCTACTCCTCTTTCAGTTGAGTGACTTAGGAATAAATGGAGCCCGGTGCACCCCATAAGTTACATGTGGTCTTATGTGCAGGCTGGGGGACGGCAGGCCCCAGACATAGGTCCACTTCCCCCTGGGCAGCCATGCGCTGGCCACCTGTCCCCACGAGGGTTTCCTCTGCCCCTGCCCAAGATGTGGGTAGAGGCTGGACCTCCCGACTTCCCCCTCCACTGTTCAGATTAAGGTGACTCAGTGAGGGTACCCAAAGCCTCTGCCATGTGTTCTCTACTCCCTGGACCCCAAGGGCCCCTCCCCCACGGAGACGGAAGTGAAGCCTTGAACAGGATGGTTTTTGTGGGAGAGAGAATGGATTGGCCTGGGCTGGGGCAAGTGTCCAGCTGCCCCTTGAGGCTGGAGACTGGAGAGGAGGGACACCGGTAGAGTTTGTTTTGGCTGCATACAAGCAGAGCTGATTATAATGCTCTGTGGCAACCACTCACCATTCAGTCTAATGTTTTCACGCTGCACTGTAGTTTGCCCATCCCCACGTCTGTGCCAGAGGAGCGTGTATGAGTTTTATTTGACTGTAATCTGTAAGTCTGTTCCTCATGTGCGACCCTGGTAGGCGTCGGAGGCTGGGCTGGCTGCTCATGACCCAGGGGGTTGTGGAGTGGGGAGTGGGGTGAGGCCGTGTTCTCCCCGCTGACACCTCCCTCTGATGTGGGCGGCAGGATGACTGAGCAGCTTCAGCTGCAGCTGGCCGTTGTAGGAGAAGTGAGGATCTTTTCGGGGCCCAGAGCGTGAGTCACCAACAGTAAATGCAAACCATATGGTCTGTGTTTTCTCTGCAGAAAGGGTTTCTGGTAGCACTCAGGCCAGGGCTCTGAGTGAAGCATTGTTTATTCCACATAAAAATCCTAAGAATGCGGGTGAACCTGTCTGAGATCTGATCAGAACCAAATTTCATGTAATAAAACCCTGAGCTGAAGCCACTGGTTGCGTGCCAGGGCTGCTCGGTGGCTATGACGCAACTGTTAGCACAGGCTGACATTTACGTTAAGTTTTTGAGTTATCATTTTGGATGGTTTCAGTTTCTTGAAAACATAACCTAATGATGTCCTGTGGAGCATTGGTGAGGAATGCGATGGGCTTGGTTCCCTAGAAACACCCCTTGGGAAGATGAGGTGTCTGCTCACCTTTGGCTTCTCTGAGCATGCTCCCCGTGTCTATCCCCTGGAGAGGACCTTGACCTTACTTTCGGATCTTGCTTTGATGACATTTTGAGTTTGTTGTAGAGAATATGATCAGCAGTGCAGGGTCTTCAGGTTTGCGGATGAATGAAAAGCAATCAAATCGTTACCTTAAGGAAAACAAACACTGATGCCTAACGGGGAGGCACTGAAAGAAAACTCAGCTATAACCTCCAGCACCCCAAATTGCGAGCATTCTCAATTGGTTCCTCAGCTACTCCCTGGAGAGGGTTATTTATTATATGTGCCTGCTGTCCCCATCCCGGCTGCAACCAGAGGCTGCACTCTTCATGCTCAGTGGGAACCTGCCATCATTTCCCAGCCCTTACTCGGTCATCTGGAACTTGGGTTGCTGCATAAGTCCTGCTGGTGTTTCCTTGGTTGTAGTTTGGAAGACCCATCCTTTCCTTGGTTCTCCACTGCACCCATCACCTCCCTGAGTCAGGGGAAACCCCAAGGGCAGGGGCATCTGACGCTGCAGCCGCAAAGGCCAGTGGGCACTGAGCCAGTGTCTAGGTGTCAAGAGGGTCTGGGAGCCAGATGTCACCTGCACTCATCAGAGCCCCATCTCACCTTGACTCTGGAGCAGGCGCACTGGGAGGAGCTGGGTGGGGGCGGCTGGGAGGCTGCAGGGCCTACTGTGAGTGAGGGGGTGCTTGGGCGCTGGACTCGGGCAGGGAGCCCTTCCCCGGCAGTGCATCCAGGTGTGGCCCTGGCTGACTGTGTCCCCTCCACAGCGGGCTGACGCACGAGGCCCACAGGAAGGAGGTGGAGCAGGTGTACCTGCGCTGTTCCTCGGGCACCGTGGAGTGGATGTACCCGACCGGGGCTCTCATCGTCAACCTGCGGCCCAACACCTTCATGGCCTCTCGCCACCTGACCTTGTGCATCAAGCCCCTCAAGGAATCCTCAGGGGCCAATATTTATTTGGAAAAAACTGGAGAGCTGAAACTGCTGGTGCGGGATGGGGACCACGGGCCCGGCCAGGTGCGGTGCTTCGGCTTCGAGCAGGCCGGCCTGTTCGTGGAGGCCACGCCCCAGCACGACATCAGCAGGAGGACCACCGGCTTCCAGTACGAGCTGAGTGGCCTGCGAGCCGGCTCACACCTGCACACTCTGTCAGGTGAGTGGGTGCGGGAGGCGGGGGTGGGGGGGAGGGTGGCGGGGGGAGCAGGGGCAGGCTCCCCGGCCTCAGCTGTCTGCCTGTGTCCTGCTCATGTGCCAGGCTTCTCTGATTTTCTCCGGCCCTCCTCAGCATGACCTCTGAATACGCTCCTCAGGTGTGCACTGCAGACCCGGAGGGCCTGGCGAGGGGGACCGTGGTCCCCTCCTGGGAGAGCACTGTGTGGTGTTGTGGGTGTCGCATGTGTGGTGCCCCTTAGTGTTCTGGGTGTTTTGGACTTTGTGACCCAATGCCATCCCCCATGAAGTGTGTTTGCAGAGGGTGACAAGTGTCCCCGAGAATGGCCACAGGTCACAGCAGAGCCGGGACAGGTCATGGTCCTTGCTCCAACACGCTCGTCTTCCACGGGCCAGTTATGTCTGTAATTTGAACTGGGTGCTGTTGCCATTCACACTGCCCAGCACTGCTCCTGCCACATCCACTGGCCAGGTGTTTCTGGCCCAGCTGCAACCCCTGGAACGTCACATGTGTGGGGCCTGAGGCTGACCCACGTCCCAGGTGCAGAGCTGTAACGTCCGGAATCCTGGGCCCAGTCCCGTGTCTGGAGATATTTTGTGGGTGGGTGTCGGTAGGGCCTCTGCCGGTGTGGAGTGCAGACACCAGCAACGTGCCAGGAGCCCCTCTGCTGCACCCCCGCCCCTGAAGGGGCTGTGATGATCTGGGAACGTGGGAGGGTCTCTTGGGGGGCCAAGGCTGTGCGTGCACAGGTGACACTGGTGAGGGCTTTAGACTGGCATTCCTTTATCTTTGGAGGCGAGCAGACAGCATTGCAGGGCTCTGCGTGGAGGCAGCGCTGGTCTCTGGAAGGTTCTATGGGCCAAGACTGAGGAGGCACCCTTGGTCCCGAGAGCTCCCACACAGGCAGGTCTCACCCCTTGTGCCTCAAGCAAGCGCCCTTTAGGGACACCTAGGCCAGGTTCCACCCTCGCTCTGAGGCAGAGATGACATCACAGTGTCTAAATGTGTAGGGCGGGGCTGCGGGGCTCCTGTTGCAACCTCTGGGTCAGTTCCCAGTCAGTTCTGGAGCTAGTCAGGACAAAGATGCCTTGGGGGGGCAGGGAGGTTGGGTTGTCCTGGGTGCAGGCTCCAGGAAGGCTGTTCCCTTGGTGACCAGCTGGGGTGATGGTAGGTGTGGGGAGGGCTACGGCATGCGTGCTGGGCCAGGCAGGGTGCTGTTAGCGCCCCCAGTGCATAGGGTGCCCCAACATAGACAGTGACCTGGGCTCGTGTCAGCTTTAGGGTATCCCACATGGTAATGGCTTGGTCACACTGGTAGCAGTGCCAAGGTGGAAACACCTGCTTTGAGGGGTGGGTCATCCCCAAGAATAGTATAATCACCACATTTTCATGAATAAAATATTTGATTGGGGGAAATCAGACCTGGTAGGATTTGGAAAGTAGAGTTTCCTCCTGAATATGAATCTACATTTATTGTTCTGTGTTCTTGGCTCAGATCAGTTTTCAAAACTTTCAGTCTCTCTCAAACTAAACTGGTCTGTTAGAGAGCTTCAGCATAGAACTGTTGGAGTGGCACCCCCCCCAGTCTGCCTGCCCCCACCCTTCCACCTTCCCCTGCAGGACCCCACCCCCAGCATGACTGCCCCAGTGGAACCCCCCCAATGTGATGCCTGAGGACCTCCCAGGACCTGAGTAAAACCTAATCACAGTGGGGACAGTGGGTGGGAGATTTGGGAGAGGGAACCCAGCCTTGATCTGTGGGCGACAGAGGTAAACTTGAAACAAAAACAAAATCTGGAAAATCCCAGCCACCAAATCCCCCGCTGCTGAGTGGAGCCCATGTTAGGAGCCTGGGAGCACTGCATTTACTGATGAGAATGTTCATCAGTCTTCAGGACGGAGGCCCGTCAGTCACTCGCTCTCTCCTGGCTTGAGCGTCGCCCACCCTCGCCCTGTGAGCCTTACAGGTGCGCACCTGGATACCTAGATGCCCCATTGCACAGGCGGCAGTTTCAGGTTGGACAATCCACGGTGGTGCTTATAGCGCCCAGGTTCTTACCTCCTCTGGGGACCCCAGGCCCATATTCCCAGGCGGGGGCAGTGAGTGGGTTGGGAGAGGCCTGTGGGGTACAGGGAGGAGGCCCCACCTGATGGGGGTGGGTCATCTGGTGACCGCCTGTGCTTGTCACCCACCCCAGACACCTCCTAGGACCCCACATGGGCCGCGTGGCCGTGGCTGGACATTGAGCTGGTGGGCGTGGCCAGGACTTTCATGAGGGAAGTGCTGGGGGTCCCCTTGTTACCCCCAACATATGCCTACTCGGCCCTAGGGTATCTGCTTAAATCTGGGGCCCTCAGAGAATGGCGCCTCACAGATGGTGGGGTGCGTCTGTGGGCCCAGTGGCTCAGACCTGGGGCAGCTCAGACATGCAGCAACTGTCGGAAGTTGAGATGGGGACTCAGGTGCCCAGGGCTTTGGGAGCTGGGGCCAGAAATGGGCACAGTTGCCAGCCTTCCCAGTGGCCCAGCACCTCTCCTCCTGAGGGAGATGAGGGAGAGCAGGGGCCTGGGAGGCCGGTGTCCCTTCTGCCTGGGTGTTCTCCTTTCATCAGGGCTTGGGCCCCTAAGCCTTTAATGCCGAAGGAATGGGAATGTAATGTGGAATGTTGGTGCTGGCCATCTGGCAGGAGTGATGTCCCCGGGCCAGGCGGGCTCTCAGATGGCAGCGGGCTCCCAGGTCTCTCCTGCTCTGGGCCTGGCTGCCGGTGTGGAAACTTCGGTGAAGCTGCTCCCTGGTGCCAGGACTCAGAGGAGAGCACACACCTTTGGGCCTGGCAACGGTGCGCCTTCCTGCTGGGGAGGTGGCCCGGCCTTCTCCCCATCGTGAGTCACACGTCCTAGTCTATGCTGCCGTGAGAGGAAGGAGGCTCAGCGGGCTGGAGTCCTGGACGAGGGGAGTGTGTGAGCCTCGCCCACCGCGGGGCAGTGCTCCCTGGGGGTGTACACAGTAAGCGCCTTGGTCTCGTGTCCACTGTGTTGCATAATCAGCTTCCTTGATGAACCGAGACACCGATAGCCAAGAACGGAGGGGCAGGCCACACTCCTGACAGGTGCAGACAGGACGGGCGGGCGGTGGGAGACGACCCCAGTCCCGGGGTCTCTGGATTTGGCTACCACACAGCAGGAGGGGGGGACCTGCCACCCTGTGCCCCCACCTCCTCCATGGGCCTTGCCAGGGCACCAGAGTAACATGGGCACCCCTTCCATAGGCACTGAAGATATCTGGCAGGACACGAAAGGCGGGGGTGCAGCAGGTACCACTAACCGCTGGAGGGGCATCCAGGCCACGCCTGGAGCAGGTGCTGAGGTCTGGCGGTGGAACCTGGGGGGGCTGTCGGGCTGTCCACTTGGGGTCCCAGCACACTCGGGATGGGTACCACCAGGACCCCCTCCATCGCCCACTGGGCTGGGGGATGTGTGGGGGTGGCTCCGTCTGGTACTAGGGTGCAGAGGCAGACCCCCGTCTCCTCACTTTGCCTGGGGTAGCCCAGTGGGTCCCGGATTCTTTCACAACTCGGGGGCCGAGTAGCAGGGGTTCACCAGCTTGGCCACAGCCACGCTCTAGGGTTTGGTGCTGGGGCTCTATGCGATGCCCACCCAGCATGACCCCGGTGAGCAGGAAAATGGGGAGGACAGCTGCATTTTAGATCCATGGCTGGAAGAGACAGAAAGACTCAGGTTTGCGGGGCACCTGTGGTGGGGCAGTCTGGGGTCCCACAGTTTCTGATGGGCTTCATCACCTCGTCCCCTTTAAAACTCGCTGTTTGATGAGCAGGGACAAATGATCCCTGGCGGTTGCCCAGTGGGTACCAAGCTCCTTGCTGGGGAGCCCTCTCAGGCATCTCCAAGTTTGGGCCTTAATCCCCCCCTTAATGGCCATTGGGGGGGGGATCAGCAAAGTTCAGAAGTGGAAAGAAACCTCATTATTTCCTGGAAACAGAAAAGGAGAGAATTTTTTTTTCCAAGGATGGTTTATTTCCTGCACTGTGGCTTCTCTGGCCACTTTAATTACTGTGTAAGTTTTTTCATCTTATCCAGCTCCAACTTTTGGGGTGGAAGGGTGTGGCCTCCACCGGTTTCCTCAGCAGGAAGAGGGAGGAAGGGAGGGCAGCAGGAGAGGAGGAGATGCTGGTGGCAGCTGCCCAGGCCGGCAGGTCACCTGGGGCCTGGAGTTCTGGGTGTGTGGACGTCATTGTGACCATTGGAGAACCTTAACCGGCAGCGCCAGCGTGGTCTCAGCCAACACCGGAGCGTTCCAGCCTTGCTCCTCCCTCCTCTTCGCTTCCCATTAAAACTGCATCTACCACCTGTCTCCAGCTGTCCCAGGCGGTGTCCTCATGCACGGTTGTCTTTGGAAATCGTGTGCGTCCACACGGTCACCCTAACGTGTACAGCGTCTGACCATCTGCACTCCCTCCCCCCATGCTGAGGGCTTAACGGGGTGCCACTCTCCCCTTGCTCCCTCCTGCCTGCACCTGCTGTCCTCACCCAGGTCCCTGTGGTAGCCCCTGGCCGGTGTCCCTGACCCTGTTATTTTCTTCTTCATTCGGCTCATTTTATGCACATTCCAGAGTAATCTTCCTGGGACATCCACACCCAGCCCTCCGCTCTCCCAGAACCAGGGCCAGAATTCCAACCGGCCCGTGGGCTGCCCCCTCCCTGTCTTCCCCATAAGGAAATGAGACTTGATGTGTCTGAAACCAGCACATTCCACAGCCTTTATGAGCCCGACCGATTAATAATTGTTTCCAGATTGCTTCTCTTGGCGGCCACAGGCCGCATTTTCCACAAGGTGCCCTGCGCTTTGTAAAGCGCAGACTGTAAGAGCCATGGCTCAGAGTGGGGCTTTATTAGCTCAGCTGTCAACAGTGTCGGCTCAGTGAGGCCTCTGGTGGGAGGAGCTGCAGGCGGCTGAGGTCCCAGGGCCTACGACACTCGACATTCGCAGGGGGCACAGCTCTAGTGTGGGTCTGACACGCCCAGGCCGAGGGTCCCTTCACTGGTGTGAAGCCCTTCACAGGCTGGGTTGGTCTGGGGAAACGGCCGTGTGGCGGGGCCTCTGGGTGTTGCTCCCTGGACGGACAGCTGGCTCAGAACCTGGCTGGCTTCTCCAGACCTGGTGCGGACACTCACCTCCCCCGCACCTGCGCTTGGCGCACGGAAGGCCTGGCCCCCCGAGGACCCCGGGTGGCTCCATGAGGGGACCCTGAAGGTGGGCTGTCGTCACTGTGGGCTTGGCTCACTCACTGACCTGCCTTCTTGCTGGGACAACTGCTGGGGCTGCCCCCACCTGTAGAGGGACCCCAGGCTTCAGCCTCTGAGCCTGTGGGCACTGATGGGGGCCGGGCAGGATGGGAAGACATGCCTCTGTACCCCGCCCCTCACACACAGGCCTGAATAAAATGCCGCCTCTAAGTGTTGCACGAGCCCCTCAGAGGCGGGCAATGCTGTGTGCCCCTTTTGTCATCACGCTCACCGTGCGGTGGCCTCTATCAGGCGCAGCGTGAGCAGCAGGTCCCCAGTGGGTGAGAGGAATGGGGGACCCACCAGTTAGCGACCCTCTTTTTAAGAGAGGCCTTGAGGATGGGGTCCACCCATGTGAGCAAAGGCCACAGGTTGGCCGCAGGTGAGGGACTTGGAGCTAGGAGAGGAGGCACCTGCCGCAGTGAGTGGCTGCACGGGCCTCAGCCACAGCCAGCAGGCTGGTCCTGCCCTACCGCCACTCTTCTTCCTGACAAGCTGATTGCAACCCAGGCAGTGGGCGGGCCGGGGAGTCAGGCGGTGCTGAGCTGCACAGTGCTGTGTCATCCACCCTGCCCGGGGCAGGACGACAGCCCTGGGCTCTAGACACTCAGGGCCACCAGACACCCTGTGCTGCCTGGTCACCTGTGCAGACCTGCGCGTGGGGCCACAGGTCCCGGCCTGGGAAGTGGCCCAGCATCCTCTGCCTCCCCTCCCTCCCAAGGCTCCCGCGTCACTGCTGCTCACGGTGCTCTGGGCAGCTCCTGGGTAGGTGACAGCTCAGCCCAGTTCAGGAGCTTTGATGGCAGCCGGCCATGTGTGCTGACAGCAATAGCTCCATCCAGGCCCAGTGAGGGACACTGCATTGGGGCTTTTAGAACATGAGAGGGTCCTATGGGACCCTCCCTTAGACATGGGAGACCTGTCTTCATGAGATCTCACACGTAAGGTTTCTATTGAGTTAGGAGAATTTGTGCTAAAACCTGGAAACTTGAAAAAGGTGACGAGGAGGCCTTGAAATGTGCAATAGAAGGGTCACAGAATAAAGTTGTATTTTCCCAAATCCACCCGGAGTATAGGAGCACATGGCTCCTGGCGGAGTGGCCAGAGCCCCTGGTTTCTGTCTCCACCAGGCCTTTCTGGGGCTGGAGGGTGAAGGGCTGGGGGAGGCATTGTTTGTGTGAGGTGAGGTTTGGTGGAGGGTTGGGGGGGGTCCTAGAGGGAGTCTATGAACCCCGCTTGCTGCGAAAGAAAGGCAGTTGAGGTGTTTAGAGGCAATCACCTGGTCCAAAGGCTGGGTTGGTCTGGGGAAACGGCCCTGCTGTTGCTCCAACTTGAACTTGCCACTCCAGTGGCCCTCCAGTGGTCTGACGAGGATCCCTTAGTTTAATGAGGGCCCAGTGGTCTTACCAGGGTCCCTCCCCTCTCTGGTCACCGATGACTTTCGAGTTCTGTTCTTGTTGGTCCGTCTAGGCAGTGCCTTGATGCCCCTGTGGAATTGAGGTCGCAGGTGATGTGTGAGTGGGCGGCCCTGGCGTTTTGGCGTGTGGACACAGAGGTCAGAGTGTGTGCCAGGTGGCTCTGGGATGGGCTGGTGGTAAGGGACGCGGCTTCTTCACTCAGCTCGGGCCGGTTTGCATTGGAGCCGCCCGAAGAGTGATGTCCATGAGTTCAGTGGTTGCCCGTTGTTGGCACAGCTGCACTGACGAGCACAGGGGGGAGGCGCACGGAACCCGCTGTCGCTCGGGGTGCCGCCTGGCCTGTGCTGTCCGGGTGGGCCCGGGATCGCCTGGATTCAGCCCCCCAACCACGTGTTGTCTCTCCCAGCCTTGGCGGGACACGTGCGGCCGGGCTTCGGCGCAGAGCATTTGCAGGTGGAGCTTTTGCAGGACGGCGGAGGCTGAGCCATCCCCTGGGCGGGGTCTGCGCTTGCGCATGCGCGTTGGGCGGGGTTTGCCCGCGCCCACGGTCGTGCGTGACCCGGCTCTACCCTGTTGTCTCCTCACAGCCCCCTGCCGCCCTTGCAGCGACACAGAGGTGCTCTTGGCGGTCTGCACCAGCGACTTCGGTGAGTGCTCGTGGTTCCCACCTCGGGGACGTGGGGAGGGAGCCCCACCTGGGCGTCGGAGAACCTTCTGGGCCTGGTACTAAACTCTCGGGTGGGGTAGGAGGCTGCTGACGACGCCGGGCTCGGTGCCCCTCCGTGCCGTCGCAGGGCTGTGCACCAGCGTGAGCCCAGCCCACGGAAGGGACCTGTCTGTACCCACGGCAGGGTGAGGTCTAAGGGAACTCGTGTTCAAGGTGCCTGCGGGGCCTTTCCCACTGGCACGTGGGTCACCGCGCAGGGAGCCTCAGCTCAGAGCCCTCCGCCCGCCGGGCCCGTGGAGGTTCGGCCGTGGGCCCCGCAGGCCCCGCTGGGCCCAGGCTGAGGTCAGGGACTCAGCCGCCTCTGTGACATGGGCACAGACAGGCTCCGGTGAAGGACCGAGGCACTGGCCCGAGTTGCGTGGGCTGGCGGAGCCTGGAGCCCCGCGGCGGGGCGTGACGGGTCGGGCGTGGTGCCGCGTCCTGCTGCGCGGCCTGCGCTGCGCTTACTCCTGGTGTTGCTCTGACTTGCGAAGCCGGTGCCCTTGTGGTCACCCCTCCGGTGCTCTCCGGCTTGCGTGGCTGACCCTGGTGGAAACGCGTCTGTGCCCCGACAGCCCACAGCCGGGGCGCGTGAATTGTCCCGCCCGATGCCCGATGCCCGGCTGCCGCCAGGAGCGCGTGGCCCGAGCGCCCTGCTGACCCCGCTGACCCCGCTGACCCGCCCCTTTCCCTCCCTAGTCGTTCGAGGCGCCATCCAGGCCGTCACCCACGACCCCGCGCGGCAGGAGTCGGCCATCCACCTGCAGGTGAGCCGGCTCTACCGGCAGAAGAGCAGCGTGTTCCGCCCGGCGCCTGCGGGCGGCTGGCGGGGCCGCGTCACCACGCTGCTGGAGTGCGGCGTGCGGCCCGGGCGCGGCGACTTCCTCTTCGCCGGCCACATGCACTTTGGGGAGGCTCGGCTGGGCTGCGCCCCGCGCTTCGAGGACTTCCGGAGGATGTACAGGGACGCGGAGGAGAGGGGGCTGAACCCCTGCGAGATGGGCGTGGAGTGACCGCGGGACGGGTGGCCACCGAGAGGGACCGCTTGGGGTCCCTGCCAAGGACGCCCTGACTGATTAGAAATGCTGTAAAATGCAAACTAAGTTATTATATTTTTTTTAAAAAAGAAACGTCCAAAGGAAGCACTCCCGTGTCTTAAAACGCCTCCGTGCGCCATTTCTCGCTGTTTTCGGAAGCATCAGAGGTCATTGCACTTGCTGGGGTCACGGGTGAAGGGCAGGGCCTTAGGCTTGGTGCAGAGCTTGAGTGTAGTTCAAAGCCGTTACCATGCAAATTTATGGAGCCAAATACTTAGGTTTTTTTCATTTTGTTTCTGCTTTCTAAAGAATGTGGTACTTGTTTGGGGCTGCGGGCTGTCTCTTCCCAGGGAATAAAGACCAGCCCCTGATGGGGCGGCCACAGGGCTGCTCCTGGGGTTAGCATGTGGAGGGGGCCCCAACAGCCCTGGCGTTCAGGCCATTCCATATGGGGCCACAACCGGTGCACCCTCCTCTTTCCTGTCAGCACCATCCTCCCCTTGACCCCAGCTTCTCCCAAATACCTGAGCCCACGGCACATCTCTGGCCACGCAGGGCTGCTCTGAACCAGACCCATATCCTCAAGGATGAGTCAGTGTCCCATGGCTGCCGTCACAAATGAGTACAAATCAGGGGCTTGGAGAAGACATTTGTCCTCTCATGCCCTGGAGGCCTGAAGTCCTGGCGTCGCAGGGCCACGCTCTCGCTCCCTCCGAGGCTCCAGGTTCGGTCCTCCTGCCTCGTCCAGCTCCTGGGGGCTGGCAACAATCCTTGGCACTCCCCATGCAGTCTCCACCACCGTCGTCACGGCCCTCTTCCCTCTGTATGTCCTGTGTCCAAATTCCCCCAATGACCTCAGCTTGACTGCATCTGCAAAGACCTGTTTTCAGATAAGTTCACATTCACAGTTCCGGGGAGATATGAGTATAATTTGGGGGGACACTCAGGTGTCAAGTAAGCAGACCCGAGTCTGTCATCTATGACTCAGGTGCTTTCTCCCAAGCAGGTGCTGAGACCGAAAGGTGACCTGCGAGAGGCCCATGCTGGTCAGTGAGCATCATGCCAGCTGCACCAAAGACTCAGGCACATTGTGTGGCCACGGCAGGTATTGTGTGCCGGCTCAGGTGTGTGCTGACTCAGGTGAATCCTGGCTCAGGTGTGCTCTGGCTCAGGTGTGCTCTGGCACAGGTCTGGGAGCTCCTGCGGGTCACAACAAAGCAGGTGCTCAACACCTGCATGACAGAAGCAGGACCTTGGCCTGAAGCAGCTGGTTGGTGAGGTACCGGTCCTACCGGGGCTAGTAATCGTGAGGCTCTGTGCTGGGAGGGCAGGAGGACGCAGCTGGCTCCCAGGGGGGAGGGCTGACCTGCTCCTGGGTTTCTGCTTTGCTGTTTTCTGCTGCCTCCACCCTGTTGACTGGCACCTAGGAGGCCCTGAGTGAAAGGCCCCCGGGGCAGCAAAGGCTGCAGAACCAGAATGTCAGGTTTCGGTTTCGGGCTGGTATTCCTCTGACATCAGTGCAGGGATCTGGGACCTGCTGGCACCTGGTGTGCTGACGTCAGAGCTGGGCAACAGCACTCATTCCAGGTGAGGTGAAGCTTTTTAGGAAGCACCATGGGCAGCAGCCCGCCTGGAGGTGGAGGCTTGTTGGCGGGCGTCTGCAGGGAGAGCAGGGCTCCCCACACAGGTGAGGAAGTGTCTGCCTTGGCCCTCCCTGGGCACTGGCCATTGAGGGACCAGCCCTGCAGGTAGGTGGGTGTTCTCCATGGCCCGTGGGCTCAGTGCCCGGCAGAGCCGGCCCAGGCTCCTCAGTGTTGGGGAGGGTGGAAGGGTCACCATTTCCGAGGGACACCGCCCCTATGTGTGTGCCCTTTGCCCAGAGCCTCACGTGGGCATCTGGGCCACTAGACACCTCAGCCTGCTCTCAGGCCAGACTCCTGCCCTTCCACATCTGTTGGCGGGGAAGCCCCCACACCATGGATCCGAGCGAGCAGGCCCTTGGGGGCCTCTTCACACCGTGGGGCTTGTTTCCACAATTCTGGTACCTGCCTAGAGATGGGATACACCACAGGTGTGGGGGCCCACGTGCTCAGCTGGGGTCTGGCCAGTGACCACACCCACCCCTGTGGCCAATTGGGACCCAGGGCAACCTGAAGACTGCTGAGTGTGGGTGTCCCTGTCCTGGGCTCTGGTGGGGAGCTGGCCTCCAGTTGAGGGCTCCCAGCCCACATGCCCTGTCAGCCCTGGGAGCTTTGCTTCTTTGCTGGGGAAGCATCTGGGTCTTTGAGTCAGAGTCTCCTGTGGGGCTGTCCTCCCGCTCCTACATGGGGACAGTGCCCTCTGCACGTGATCATACTGGTGTGAGGGGACAGGGTGGGGGCAGAGGTGCAATTTGAGCCACGCCTTGCGGGGCTGGGGGGTCGGGGAGGTCAGGACTGGTGTTGGGGAGGAGCAAATGAGCCTGCAGTGCCTGGGGAAGGGGTGGGCAGTGCACAAGTGACTCACACTAAGTCTGCCTAAGAAAGCAAGTGCTTGGCCCTGGGAGGGTGAGATGGGGCCCCTGCCCCCAGCGTGCAGTGCTGTGACTCCTGCCTGGTGGCCGTGTTTCCGTGGACGTGGTCCATGTCTTGTCTGTCAGCTGATCGGGGCCTGTACCCACTGTGGGTGGCAGAATGATGGCACCCAAAGATGTCCTCATCCTGACAGTGGGACCTGTGAATATATTACCCTTCATAGCAAGGGGAGTGAGAGCTGCCAATCAGATGGGGAGACTGTTGGATCATTGGTGGCCTGTCATCATCCTCACAGGGGTCCTTAAGAGTGGAAGAGGGAGGCAGGAGAGGGAGAGCCAGAGGCGCGCAGCCAGAGGACTGGGCCTGAAGCTGTGCAGATGCAGGTAGTGCAGCCCAAGGGAATGCTGGCGTCTCGGGGACTGAGACCCAGGGAGAGACGGGGGTTCTGCCTGAGGCCTGGGAAGCCCGTCTGGTAGCATGGTTGGCTCTTGGTGTTTGTCAGGATGGCAGTTTTGGGGCCACCTTGAAGGTCCAAGTATGGGGTTTCAACTGCCTCATGAAAAAAATGAAAAGAAAATCAGAGCAATTGAAACAAACTCCCTGGAGCTTTTGAGCAGACACTTGCTGGGCCGCAGGCCGCTGTGGGCGATCTTGGCTGGGAGTGACCCTCTCAAGACCCTGGCGTTCCCAGAGCTGGATGGAAAGGGCGCTGTGTGTGACGGTGTGGCTTTGGTTATTGTCCTGAGTCCCTGAGCTGAGAGCCATCAGCAACCCCAGGGTCCCCGATCCCCCCGGGTGGAAGACGAAGACATCGGGTTGGGGAGTCTCTGGGAGAAGCTGGAACCCCCTCGTGGGCAGTTTGTGAGCCTAATGCCTGCGCCACAGAACACTTAACAGGACCGAGAGCTGGCACCTCGTCAGGATGGAGAGGGTCAGGGCTAGGCGGCTGTGCTGGGCTGGGGACAGGTATGCACGGCTGAGACCTGTTCACCGAGATGTGGTGGGGCCTCAAGAGGTGGGCTGGACACCCCATACCCCATGCTCCTGTGCTGGTCACCCCATTCCAGGCCAGGGTCAGTGGGGAGGTGGACAGTGAGCCCTCCGCCCCCCCACAGCCTTGGCATGGGCCCATTGTCCATGGCTGCCTGGGAGCTCCGGGCAGCTCAGAGCCTGAAGTTGGCATCTCCAGCCTTCAGTAAAAGTTGGAGAGGCCAAGGTGACCCAGAAAATGTGATGCAGGGGCCACTGTTCTGCTTCTGCCAAATTCAGGGCTGAGAAAGATTCCTGGAGTAGGGCTGGGGATACCCTGTGACCTGATCAGGGCCCAGGCCAGTGGGGGGCTCTAGGGATGCTGTTGGTAGGGTCCCCTCTGTCTCTATCTTTCCTCTTGGGGCCACCTCGGCTGGTGTGAGGGTCTGTTGGCATACAGAGGTGTTCGTCAGATGCCCCTCCCCCAATCCTCAAGCCCAGCCTGGAGACACGCCCCCGCCCCACCCCCGGTGACCCAGGTAGGAGAGTGAAGTCCCATAACTGGTGACACAGGACATCTGAGCGTGAGGAGTGCCCGGGGGAGTGCGGTATAAAATTTCTCCCAGCCCTGGTTTTCTTCCTGTGCCGTCACCTGCTGCCCCTCCAGGGAGCCACGCAGAGAATGAGGAATGTTCCAGGTGGGCTCAGCTGTGCAGAAGCCCCCAGACGAGGTGAGAGGTTGGCAGGGGTAGCATCAGGTGCTAGGACAGAAGGTGGGATGGTGGCAGCTCGGGCAGCCGTGAGGCTGGGGGGTCCTGGGCCAGGCTGACCAGAGCAGAGAAGGGACAGGGAGACACAGAGAATTTTAAAACTAGGACTTTGTAATTTCAAACAACCCATGAAAAACCTGCTATGAAAGCAAAGTTCGAAAAGCCAGAAAAGTAAAAAATAAAAAGAAAACAGCCGTCGGCCCATCACTGAGATTAACAGTAAGGAAGTTTGCACCTGGCTATACCGTGTCTGGGCACCGGTGATGGGACCCTCTCTCGCTTCCTTGGGAGGTCTTCCAAACAGGGATCTGAGTGACTTGGGAAGCAGGATGAGGCCAGTCGAGGCTGCAGCCCCCTCCGTCCCCAACTGTACCTCCTGAGCTTCGTTTGTGCAAATGGAATCTACTATGAGCGACTGAACCTCTAGGGCCCAGCATGCCCCAGGGACCCATGTGGCACAACCACCCAGTGAGACGTGCGCTGTTGTCACCTCATTTACAAGTGAAGAAGCCACAGCACAGAGGGTGAGCTGTGAGCCCAAGGCCGCACGGCTGAGGGAGTAGCAGCTCAGGGTTCCAAACAGTTATACCTGACAGGGTGATGGGTCCCGAGTGACACTTTAATAACCATGCACGTCCCCCTCAGTGAGTTTCAGGTGAGGTGTCCCAGGTCCCAGATTCCTGGGCAGCTCATAGGAAGATGGGCTGTCCTGGCTGGTGGGCCCAACTGTGCTTGTTGGGTCAAGTGGCCCCTTTCCAGAGGTCCCCGATCTACCAGCTGACGGAAGAGGGTGCCTTTGGCTGCGCCTTGCAGAGCCCTGATGGCCGCTCACAGCCGAGCTGGGGGCTAGGAAGAAGGGTCCGTCTCAGACCTAGTGGGGCCTGCCTGCTGCAGAACAGGAAGCCGGGAGGTCAGCCCAGAGCTTAGGGACAATGAGCATCACGGGGCTGGGTCCTGCCGCATGCTCTGGGACCTCCGACTGGTGGCGGGCTCGGGCAGCCCCCTCGCCCCGACGGCCTCTGTCCTCTCCCGCAATGTCTATCCTGCCCCAACCCGAGCCAGACGCCATGGGCCGCTCTGCACACATCTGGCCGAGCACAGCAGGCCACGCGCGGTGGTGTCACCGCCCAGGAATGCAGGAAGACGGTCTGGGGTCCTGGCACGGAGGCGTGGCGATGCACCAAGAATGTGCCTCGCGCGAAGATAATTATGCGTTTGGGGGATACGCACAGTAAGCCCCGGGGAACCACCAGCGCTGTTTTCCCGAGGCCCAGGCGGCAGCCGAGTGCCACCGCTGGCGGGGCGTCTCTCCCTTCAGGCTGGCGCCCACCCCCACCGCAATCAGACTGTCCCCCAGGGGACCCACTAGGCATGCGGCCAGGGCCCCAGTGTGCGCGGGAGGGAGCGGGGTGGGCGTGACGCGGCCCCTCCCCAGTTGGCAGAGGAAGGAGGGGGCGGCTGAGGGAGGAAACCAGAGCGGCCCACGGGAGACACGTGGCTTCGCAACTTCTGCTCGGGCGCCCCTTCCAGGGCCGTGGAAACCACAGGCGGGGAGCGTGGGCCGTCATTCCGCCCAGAGCGGCCGCCGCCGGGGAATTTCTTCCGTAGTGGGTTACGGTACCTCCCCGTCCGCGGGGGTATGCGTGGCGCCCCCACGTACCAGGGTCACGTGTGCATGGCACACGTTCTGTTGTGCAATACGGGACCGACAGGGACCGCCTTGCCCGCAGTGAAGTGCCAACTCGGTGACTTCAAGCAGTCACTAGGCCGTCAGCACTGCCACCTCTAGGCCCTCCTCACGCGGGGACAGAGCCCAGAGAGCAGTTTCCAGGCTCTGGCCCCGCGTGGGGAGGGGCTGCCTCTGGTACTGAGTGACCTTCGGCTGTGATTGGCTGGCCATCAGCCGGCACCTGTTAGCCAATTGGCTACTGATGTAGCTGCGGGCTGCGTTGATTGGTTGGTTGGTTGGCACCGGAGAAGTGAGTGGCGACTGCGGATCGTGTGGCCAGCACTGCGAGTGTCGCCGCTGCCAGCGACGCCCTACCTACGGCCGTGGGACCAGAGGCCCCGCAGGCCCCCGCACACACTCACCTCCGGGCTGGCCCCTCCCTCTGAACACGGTCCCCGCCCCCGCCCTGGCACCCACCGGTGGCTCCTTTTGTCTCTTCTGGGGACCTCGTGTGAGCAGCCTCGCGCAGCACTTGCCCTCTGGGACCGGCTTTCCCTCAGCATGGCGTCCTCCAGGCCCATCCATGTCGTAGCAGGTGTCGGGATTCCTGCCGTTTTAAGGCTGAGTGGACGGACCACGCTTTGTCCTTTCTCGGTCCGTGGACACTCGAGCTATTTCCATTTTTGGTGATTGTGAATGTTGCTGCTGTGAATGCGGCGTGCACATGCGATGTATTCTTTTGTTCAGAACAACAACGCACGTTTACTCCCTCCCATAGGACCCCCCTTTTCCTGACGGAAGCCACAGACTCAGCTCTGGGTGGCTGGTGCGGGTCTCCAGCCCAAGTTGTCCCGGCCTCAGCGCTCACCTTCGGCGGTCAGGGCCTCTCCAGCCTTGCCATTCCAAGTCGTTTCTTTTCTCCGACAACAAACCAGGGAGCAAATCAGCATCTCTCAGTGCAGGCCGGGTGGGGTGGGTTGGGAGGGGATGCCATCTCTGTCCTCATGCATTTTGGGCCCAAGACCCACCTGCCGGAGTTTCCCTCCGCCTCTGACATTTTCTGGGCTGCCGGATAGCGGACGGTGAGACGAGAAGATAAAGGTCAACTGCTGTGCTGGGGGCTTGGGGACAAAAGGGGGTAGGGTGCAGGATCCAACTCCTGGGAAGAGCCTCTTGGCGGGTGGATCAAGGCTGAGCCCCCAGAGTGTGGCTGGCCCACAGGCGCCAGTTTTGTTTCTGCAGCATCTGCACCCGTGGGCAGCAAGTTCTTGATGGTGATGGAGTCTGTGTTGTGAGACTCACGTCTTTTTTCTCATTGGAAGGGTGTGGCCAGGCAGAGTGCTGAAGTGACAGTAGCTGGAGTCTAGCCCCGTGGGACAGCAGGCAGACACTGGAGTGGGCTGGAGAGGGAGGGTTGCAGGACGGTTGGGGGATGGGCCCCAGGCTCTGCAGCTGTGGAGGGTGCTCTGTGGGCGGGGGGCCAGCGACCCTGGAGTCCAGATCCTCTCCAGGGCCCGTCCCTGAGGTCCCTGAGACTCAAAGGTGCCCTGGAGGAACATGTGTGGACCCTCAGAGGGGTCCTCTCCCCACCCTGTGGGATGTTGAAACCTGGCCCCGGTTTCACTGGCCTGTGTGGGTGTGTGCAGGCACATGCTGGTGTATTTAGACGTGTGCAGGTGCGTGCAAGTATGTGCAGGTGTGTGCTGGCATGTGCAGGCATGTGCGGACATGTGCAAGCATGTCTGGGCATGTGCTGACCTGTGCAGGAGTGTGCGGGTATGTGCAGGCTGTGTGACTCTCCAGTAGTGCCGACACTGTGTCCACAGGACGTGGCTGGGCCTGCCCTGAGTTAGGGGGTGTGGGACTGCTCCTTTACGTACTTTTGATTTTGCGGGACTTGTTTTTTAAAATCACAAAATGCCTTTTGTTCTACTTATTAAAATAATCGTGAAAGTGCCTGCTGTTCCCCACCCAGGAGGGTGTATCTAATCTTCCATGTAGATCATTTTTCCACTTATTTACACACAGATACGTTTCCAGGCCTTTCAAAATCAGGATTACATTATTTATACTGTTTTCTGGCTTGATTTTTAAAATGTAACGTCTTGCCGACAGGATACTGATGGTTGCATTGGACTTTATTGACTGTGATTTAGGGGTTAAATCTCCTTTTTCCTGGCATTTTAAACAAACTCCCAGAAGGGTCAGCCCAGGGTGTGGACAGACAGAAGACGCTGGTGCCTGAGTGATAAGGATGTGGTCCTGGCAACTCGGTCCAGCCTGCTGGTCACACGGGTTCCCAGGGTCACACTGCCACTGGGTCAGGCAGGGGCTTTGTTGCCATGGCAGCTTCCAGAGGCCCCTCAGCAGCCTGTAAGAGGCAAAGCTGGCTCCTGGTCTGCGGGAAGGGTCTGTGAGGGAGCGGGCTGAGAACACGGCTCATGCGCTTTCTTCACCACACGTGACGTTGGTTCCCAGCCCCAGCCCGGTTCTTTCTTCAGCTTCTTCTGCCAGAGTCCCCTCCACTCCACGGCCACAGCCTCTGTCTGAGTGTGGACAAGAGCCTGCACCCCACCCCAAACTTCCATTAATAAAGAGAATAAAAAGAATCAGAGAATACACACAAATCCCATCTCACTGCACCTTGAGAGGCCGTGGTGGCTGATCCTCGTGACCTCAAGGTTAAAGACTGAGGTGGGGTCTGTGTGGCAGGGCCACAGGGGAGCAGGAGCTGTGTGACAGGGACTCCGGGATGTCAGGGCTATGGTCATTACCAGGCTGAGGGCCCGGGTTCTGACCCCTGTAATGGCAGTCACTAGCTACTGTCATCCATGTAGACCCTCGGGGGGCCCGTGACAGCGCCTTCAGCCCGCCGGCTCCACGCTGAGGGACTTGCCCTCCCCCTCCCCGCCTCTCCGGACCTGCGCATCCTGGGCCCGAGACTTTTCAAACCCCAGCAGGCCCGTCTTTGAGGCCAGTCTGCCCACGGCTTCATGCCGGCTGCTCACTTTGAAACCCAAGAAGTCTGATGATAACATCGCCAGGGACAGAGCTGGGTCTGCTGCTAATTACCATGTGACATTCTGGCTGAGCCCAGCGTGGGGGGACCATAAAAAGCTTATTCATGTGGACCAGGACAGCTTCAAATGCGGCCCGTGTGGGCAGCCTGTCCCCGCCTTAGGCCGCCTGCTGGGTGTCCGTGGTTGGCGCGGAGGGAGAGGCTGGTTGAGGTTAAACAGATGGACATTCATGGAGCTGGGCGTGGAGCCCCGTCCCTCCAGAGGGGGCTGGTCAGGCGCCGTCTGCCCTGTGGCAGCCAGCAGCCTCGGCTCCCGGAGGGGTCCCTGCCTCCTCCAGCCCCTCCTCCCCGGGCTGCAGGGAGAGCCAGCCGTGGTCACACTTGGAGCTGTCCCTGTGCTTGCTATAGGATGGTTTCGCCCTGAGTTTTTCCAGTGTGACTAACCAAATGGTCAGTTTCTGCCCTTTATCCATCAGCCGACCCAGGGCAGCAGGGAGCGGGGACAGACTCTGGGCCGTGCTGAGCACTGGTGATGTCCTTGGCATCGGGCCTGAGGGCTCGAGATGGGTTGCATTCCTCCGCAGAGTGGCTGTGGCCACCCTGGAAAGAGACTGACCTGCCAGGGCCCAGCGCTGGCGGTCGGACCCTCTCTGAGCCCCCAGCTCACACAGAGCCTCTACACCTGGCTCCTTACTGGGCAGTTTGCTGGCCCGAGACAGCAGGCGGCCATGCCCACGTCCAGCTGCTCCTATAAACGGAACGTGGGACCTCCATACAGCAGACCACTGCTCGGCCCTCGGAAAGGATGTGTGTGCCACAGAGCAGTGGACCTCGAAAACATGACGTGATGTGAAAGAAGCCAGACACAGAAGGCCACACGTTGTGTGACCCCATTGACGTGCAGTGTTTGGAGGAGGCAGAAAGCTATTAGCAGAAAGCAGGCTGGTGGCAGTTTGGGCTGGAGAGGGGCAAGGGGACTGCCCGCTAGTGGTTACAGGCTTTCCTTCCGGGATGATGACGACGGAGGGGATGGCCATACGACACTGGGAATGCACCAAAAGCCACTGAACTGTACACGGTAAGATGGTTAAAACACTTAATTTTATATGTGGATTTTACCTGAAAAACATAAAAAAACTGTTTGCAGAGTTCCCTGAGGCCAGAGCCCAAAGCCTCCAAGGGCTGCACACCTCCGCTCTGTTTACTGCACACTGGAGAGAAGGGCAGGTTGAGGTATGGCCGTGGGATGTGCGCTCTCCCTCCCACAGTGGAGTTCTTGGAAGGAGGTGGACCCAAGATGGATAGAGGTGGAGCCAGGACAGGAAGAGGTGGGGCCAGGGCAGGAGGAGGTGGGGCCAGGACAGGAGGAGGTGGGGCCAGGGCAGGAGAAGGTGGAGCCAGGACAGGAGGAGGTGGAGCCAGGATGGGAAAAGGTGGAGCCAGGACAGGAAGAGGTGGGGCCAGGACATGAGGAGGTGGGGCCAGGGCAGGAGGAGGTGGGGCCAGGGCAGGAGGAGGTGGGGCCAGGGCAGGAGGAGGTGGAGGCAGGACAGGAAGAGGTGGGGCCAGGGCAGGAGGAGGTGTGGCCAGGACAGGAGGAGGTGGAGCCAGGACAGGAGGAGGTGGGACCAGGACAGGAGGAGGTGGAGCCAGGACAGGAGGAGGTGGAGCCAGGATGGGAAAAGGTGGGGCCAGGGCAGGAGGAGGTGGGACCTGGACAGGAGGAGGTGGAGCCAGGACAGGAGGAGGTGGGACCAGGACAGGAAGAGGTGGGGCCAGGGCAGGAGGAGGTGGGACCAGGACAGGAGGAGGTGGAGCCAGGATGGGAAAAGGTGGAGCCAGGACAGGAAGAGGTGGGGCCAGGAAGGAGGAGGTGGAGCCAGGACAGGAAGAGGTGGGGCCAGGACAGGAGGAGGTGGAGCCAGGACAGGAAGAGGTGGGACCAGGAAGGAGGAGGTGGAGCCAGGACAGGAAGAGGTGGGGCCAGGACAGGAGGAGGTGGAGCCAGGGCAGGAAGAGGTGGGGCCAGGGCAGAAGGAGGAGCCAAGACAGGTATGGAGCTGTGATTGGTGTCTCCTGGTAAAATGCACTAGGTTTAAGATCGCTTTTATTTCTAAAAGTTTATGCCGTGTTATCTTCAGGAATAACTATGTTGAGAATAACTAAGAGCATGGTCATTCATTTGCATTCTTTGTCCCCTGCCCTCACTGCCTCATGCTGGCCCTTACATCTCGGGCTGACTGCTTGTGAGAAGCGCGTGCAGAATTATAAGTGCTGGGAGGTAAAGTCCAGTCCAAGGGAACCATTCAGAAGGTGTCCCCTGACGGGGCGTGATTTAATGTCAAGGGTATAGGGTGGGATGCGTGGGAGGGCCAGGTGCACCAGGGCTGCAGCCAAGGTCTTCCAAGGAGGGTGGATTTAGGCGTGGAGGGGGCGCCATGTGGGCGAGAGCCGGGTAGGAGCTGGGGCCACGTGCAAAGCCAAGGCAGTTCGGTGCCTGACGGCCCCAAGCTGCCCCCCGTCCCCGAGGAAACTTCTGCTTTGGGAGGCAGGGCGAGGGCCTGGGGTTCTCTTTGGGGGGGGTTCCCGACGCTCCCTGCCGTCAGAAGCCCTGGCGGTTTGAGCCACAAAGCCAGGCCCTGCGGCTCCCTCCGCCCAGGTACCCGGGGCAGTGAGAACGCCTTGTTGCCTGGTAATTAGCGGCAGTGTGACAGGGCTTGGATACAGATGGGCCTTCAACACCTGTGTGTTCTGTGCCTGGGGACAGTCCCTGCAGATCGGAAAGAAGCCAGGGAGGGTTGGGGACCTTGCAGTACTGAGTGACAAGCCTGGACGAAGTGCGCAGTGAAGGGCCGTGCAGTGAACCTCCTGTCGCCCAGAAATGCACACAATGGCCCAAGGGGTGGCTTTCGCAGGAAGCTGAGAAATGGTGACACTCCACATTCTTGTGACTTCTGTTCTTCTAAAAAGCCACATTTCTTCTGTGTCGTGACTCACTAAGGGGGTAA
This sequence comes from Rhinolophus hipposideros, assembly GCF_964194185.1. Lineage (NCBI taxonomy): Eukaryota > Metazoa > Chordata > Mammalia > Chiroptera > Rhinolophidae > Rhinolophus > Rhinolophus hipposideros. Next base: position 53,823,787 of record NC_138066.1, read on the forward strand.
GCGGAGGGAAGACATAGAAAAAAAAGAAGAGTTTTCCCTTAAATCAGTGCCTCCCCCCCAACCAAAAGCCTTGTAGGAATCGATATTTCCACCATTTTCTCACTGAGAAACTGGAGATGGCTGGTGAGGGAGGAGGGGACTGTGCTCACCCAGAAATGGCCTCCTGTTGGGAGGACGGTGGCCTGAACTCGCCTTCCTGTCACCTCCGCCCTAGAGCCCGTCAGGTCGGGTGCGGGGGCCACCGCGGCTCCCCGGGGCCTGTGCCTGCCAGCTGCTGTGGGACCCTCTGGGTGGCCAGGTTGCAACACAGAGGAGCCTGGTGCTTTAGGGGCTCAAGGGTCTGCATTTTCTGTGAGTTTTTCTGACTCTCGGTCAGGCCTGGGCGACCCTGGACGGAGTCCCTATCCACTCTTTGCACAGTGGCATTGGAAACCGTAAAGTGTATGGACGTGGTGGGGAAAACCTTTTCCTTCCCAATGGTGGGGACAGCTTGCAGGGTCGCCAGCTGTGCTGTGAACTTGCCAGAAGCCCAGGGCTGGAGAGGCCCCGCCTGGCTCCTGTGCTCTGTGCTGCACACCGTGGGCTCCCAGAGCCCCACTGGGCAGAGGCGGGACACAGCCCCGGTGTCCACAGAGGGACACCAGAACCTTCGCTCCCGAGTGCTGTTGCTGGTGGGGCGCCCCTGAGGCGTGGCTCTGCCTCTCAGTGGCCTCCTGCCCAGCTGCCCCAGGCCCCGGCAGGCTGAGTCACCGCACTGCGATGCTGCTGCCAGTTGCTAGGTGGGTCTCGGGGGGTGGGCATCACCTCGCGCATGGGGGAGGCAGTCTGTGAGGGTGGCGAGGACAACGAGGGGCCCTGTTCTTCTCCTGGAGGCCACACTCTGCTCCTGCCCCTTTAAGGTCAGCGTCCCGCCTCCTTGAACGCCCTGTGTGGGGTCAGTGAACAGAATGGGTGGCCCTCAGCTCACATCAGGGCTGCCACTCACAGGCTGTGAGACTCTGGAGGAGCTGCCTGGCCTCTCTGGGCCTCCTCCTCTGGGAGCCGTGAAGGGCTGGGGCTCAGTGGCTCCCGTCACGGGGCCCCTTTGTTGTGCGGCCCCTGCTGCCTGCCTTCTTGTCACTCTCACTGCTTGTTTGAAGGTGTCTTTGTGGGGGTGAATGCCGAGAGGGCCACGAGGTGGACAGAGCAGAGCCGTCTTCAGGAGCCGGACGTGGGGGCCATTGTGGCCTGGGCGTGGGCTGCCAGGTGGGCTCTCAGCGGTTGGGGACGAAGAGAGGTGGGTAGGGCAGGGGGTAGGGTGGACATAGCAGGCTCTTGTCCCATGTCACCACCCTGGGAATCCGGAGTCATGCTGCCCAGAGCCTTACCCTCCCTGAAGCTCCCTGGTGGGACCCTTCTGTGCTCAGGGGGACGTCCTTTTGGGGCTGGACAGAGTCTGGGGGCAGGGGGCTCAGCTCAGAACTTGCGTGTGAACAAGACCTACAGTGGGTTGAGTTGGATATTTCTGAACAGTGCAAACCTTCCACGGCTGCCACCGGGAGGGACTCTGCTGGTGCCGCGGTAACAGGACGAGTGCAGGCTGTCTCCACGGCAGCGGCCCCTCCTGACGCCACTGCAGCATTTTCATTAGTTTGAGGGGCCAGTTTGGGTTGCCGTGGATCTGGCCTGCAAGGCCCAGAGGCCGGACACAGCAGATTCCCCGTGTCAGACGTAAACCAAGGTGGGTGAAAAATGAGTGTACGTTGTGGGCGCCAGCCTGGGCCTGGGCGGTCAAGGCGCCAGGCAGGTCCTGTTACAGCTGTGGGCAGCCCTGTGGGCAAACACCGCGAAAACTGACTGCAGCAGAGGAACACTGACCAACTGTGAGGAGGGAGGCACCGAGCCTGAGAAAAGGCACGAAGGGCAAACACAGCAGGGTGCTGACCCAGCTCAGTCTTGGCCCTGGCTGGGGGCTCCCACACTGACCAGGACCCGGGGGGGGTGGGGATTGGCGGAGAGCAGCCTCACTCACCGTCCGGGTGGGCAGTGTCTCCAGTGTACGCAGGGGGGTCCCACACCGGCCCCACTGGCTTTCCTCGAACCAGTGTCCCGTTCCACTAGCCTCAGGTCCCACTATGCGTTGTGCCTCAGCGTTTAGTGGGCACTGTATCCGGGATCACAGCCATCCTTGGGGGTCAGTTCTGGGGTGTGAGAGTTCATGGTTGTCACCCTGGGTGGGCTTGTGGTCTTGCCCCAGAGGAGTGGGGACAGGCGAGGCGAATGTCAGTGCAGATAACTAGTGAAGGCTGACAAGGCCACAGACTTGGGCTGCCGTCTGGACAAGCGGAGTCAGGTGGCGAATGGGTCCTCTGGAATTATGGCTTAGACTTTGAAGGTTGGACCAAAACATGCAAAGGTCACAGGTGATACTGAAGGACTGGCAAAGAGAAGCTGAGGACCCACCGCCCAGACACCAGCTCACTAAGCAGAGGGGCGGAGAGGCTCGCCCCCCGCTCAGCAAGGTCATGTCAGCAAGATCCAAGCTTCTTCACTTTTTTCCTGGTGCCCAATGTCTAGGATGGTTTCAGAGCAGCCCTGACTCCGTGAGCTGCACAGGTGAATAGTTTTACAACCTCTCGTATGTGGGCGTCTCCTGAATGAACAGGCTCACAGGGATACAAATAACAGAGGAGAGGTCGGGAGAGCCTGCGCAAGGGTGTTTCGGGCACTGAGACGTGTCCCATGAGCTCCTGGAAGCCATATGTGACCCGGGGGCACAGTGGCTGCACAGCCTCTGGCAGCACCGTCGTCCACGTGAGAGTGTGACTGGTGTAAGGGAGGCCGGGGAGCTCTGTCACCTTTTAGACTTCAGAGTTTCCCATTTTAGACTCAGATCCGGACAAGCAGAGGGAACAAGCATGCTTTGCGGGTATCGCTTATCTGCTCCATCTGCGCTGACCGAGACCCTGTGTGTGTACAGTGGCAGCCCCAGGGCAGCTTGCCGTCTGCTTCCTTAGCACTGGCCTGCATGTGTTGCTAGATGCCTGCTATGTGCTCTTGAACTTAGAATTGAAAAAATTAAACTGGTCTCTTACGTGTGGGACTTGTCAGAAACATCAACACTCAAGTGTTCCTTGGGACTCTCTCTTCCTGAGCAATGGGGAGGCTGTGCTGGGTGGGCTGTGGGCCGTGGCTGCCTGACACGCAGGTCTAGAACATACCTAATCCCTGTCCCCTGGCTGTGGGCTGGGCCTCGTGGGCTTCAGTGGGCGTGGAGGACAAGCTGCTGTGTGCCATCTGGGCAGGTCAGAGAACAGGCAGCTTCCGCCCCACCCTCTGTGGGAAGCCAGTGCCTGTCGTAGGGTGCAAAGGCAGCTGGTGAGAGCCTCGTACTGGGGACACTGACGCCTCCCAGCCCCCAGCCATGTGCAGAGCCACCAGGCAAGGAGCGTCCTGCCCGCCGAGTGTCAGTGACGGTACGAGACCCCAAGCCAGGACAGCTAAGTGGCTCCTTTCAAATTCCTGGGCCACAGAAACTTGAGGCTCGTAGGTGTTTATTATTAATTCTAGTTCTGTAGCAATAGCTTGCTAATCAGCCTGGCATGGAGTTTGGGCTTTGTCCTGGTGGAAATGGGAGGTGGAGGAATAGACTTGGTCAGACCCAGTGAAGAACAGAGATGCGATAGGATAGCCATGGTGTGAGGGCGGACAGGCGCCGGGTAGGAGGTGGGAACGGAGAACGTTCCACACACAGGGCGTGCCGTCCTCTGTTGCCTGTTGTGCTGGGAGACCAGTGTGTGAAGCTTGGGACTTAGACGAGCGGAGCCTATCAACCGTTCAGGCCTTTGCTCAGCTGTGCTGAAGTGTCACGCTTGTACCTGTGGGTGAGGTGCAACCTTTGTCATGCTTCAGCAACCCCCCTTAGTGTGCCCATGATGCAAAAGCGTGTTCTTTACACGCTTACTGTTGTAGTGCAGAAACCTGGAAACGTTTGCTGTCGTGTAGGTGAGGCCACAGGAGGGTGGCAGGAAGCACACCGAGACCTGAGTGTAGGAAGAGGGGTCAGTGGGGAGGGCTGACCTGGGGAGCTGAGCCGTTTGTGCTGGGTGGAGTGCCAGCGTACAGGCAGACAGAGCCAAGCGTGCGCCCTGACTGGCCAGACAGCTGTAAGCGGACAGGCAGTGGCGAGGCTGGCCAGGGCTCAGCGCCGCTGCTGGGAAAGTACAATGCAGCGTGAGAGGAAACAGCCTGGCAATCCCTCGAGCCGCCAAACACAGAGCTCGCACGTGGCCCAGCAACGCGTCTCCAGGTATGAACCTCAGAGAAACAGGAACACACGCCCGCACGAAGCCTTGTACCGGGCATTAGTCATCAGAGTCAAACGTGGGGACAATTCAGGGTCCAGCAAACATGGTCCATCCACACCGTGGGGATTGCTCAGCCACACACTGGAGTGAAGCTCCAACAGCCTGCGACACAGAAGAGCCCTCAAAGCACGATTCTCAGTGAAAAAGAAGTCACAAAAAGTGCACACTGTACGATCCATTTACATGAAATGTGCAGAAAAGGGAAATCCACAGAGCCGGGCGGGACATCCGTGGTCCCAGGAGCTGGGACAGGGTGGGCGAGCTCGCCGGTGGCATTTCTAAGTGGGATAGGCAGACATTGGCACAACCTTGTGAGTGTGCTACACGCCATTGAACTTGCACTCACATGGGATTTGATGGTGTGTGAGCTCTCACAGCAAAGCTGTTTGACAAAGCAGAGAGGGGCAGGTGCTGGAGGAAGGAGAAGAGGAAGAGGAACCTTGAGCCAGGCCCAGGTACATGCAACTGAAAACAGGAACAGGCACAAGAGCACTGCACCCGCCGCCTGGCTCTGCGGGGACAGAAGACGGCCGTTCGTGGAGGGCGGCCTGGGGCTTCCCCACCGGTCGATAGGTAAAGGCGGTGAGCATGTAGCCAAAACTGAGGGTGCTGGAAAGCTACCCCCTTAGGCCAGGTCTCAGCTGAGGAGGACAGGGGACTTAGAAGAGGAGAGAGGAAGTTCTGCTTTCTGAATGGGCACAGCCTTCCCACGGATGAAATGGGGAAACGGCTTAAGGACGGCAGTGTGTCTTCCTGTCAAAGGTGGTGGTGCCTGGCGAAGGACATTATTTTTACTTTATTTTGGGAGGGGGATGGGAGTAGGACTCCAGGGCTCTATGTATGAGAACTGGTTTTGTGTGAAATTTATCATCGGTCATGCAAAGGTGCTAACCAAAGCCACTTTTCAAAGCTGGAAAATCCAGTAGCGAAGTTAATGCAGGCATCGGAGGGTTATGCAAAGAACAGAAGCCAGGGGCTCTCTGGAGAGCCATTTGTCACAGGAGCCTGAGGGTCCCCACATGCCTTCTGCAGATACATGGCCCCCAACCCTGGTCAAGGATTTGGACAGTGACAGGGTAGGCAGAACAGGGGTGGGATGAGGGCAGGAAAGTGGCCCTATGACAGCAGGAGCCCCATTGCCCCAAATCCTGGCACAGGCAGGAGATCAGAACCTCATGGCATTCAACACGTCGTGATGGTTTCAAGGGAGAATCGCCAGTCGTGGAATCATTCTGTTTTGTTTGTAGAAAACTTTTAGGAGCTCAGAAACATTGAAAACAGAGCGTGTGACAAGGCGGGCATTGAGGGCCAGGTGTGGAGCTCTGGGACCTCAGGGCTGAAAACGCTGTAACCAACCAGGAAAAGGGGGCAGGGGCCTTCAGTGCATTGAAAAGGAGGAGAGGAGAAAAGGTGCTGGGGGCTGGAGAACACGCGTTTGCAGGAACCCAAAGGAAGCTCATGGACGGCAGCAGAGGAAGGAGAGAGAGAGTGCGCGCCAGTATTGTCTGGAACCGAGGTTTCAACTTGTGTATCGTTCATTCAGTCACCCACTGTGGGCTGAGTGCTGTCAGGAGCATGGCGCACACGTGTGTTGGCCCCTCCTCGTGGACGGCCTGGCCCCTCCTAACTTACTGCCAAGGTCTGGGTTAGTCAGAAGGGTGCATGGGAAGGGTCCCCTGGTCACAGATGGGAAAGCTGAGCACCAGGAAGAACAAAGGCTGAAGTGGGTCCACTTCATGGAATCATAATGATCCAAAACACAAACAAACAACAGAAAAAGGGGGCTGTCAGTCAGCTTTGGAAGATGCTGGGAATCAACCCACTATTCTGAATATGGGTAAATAGAGGAAAGAAGCAGGCATTTATCCTGCTTTTCCTGCGAGCATTATAACCAAAGAGTTGACAGCCAAGTGTAGAGAAAAACCCGGCCGACAGATGCAGGAGGAGCAGGAAAACCAGCCTTCAGAGCCCTGGGCTGCCGTTCAGGCCAGCGCCACATGAGACGTGCAGGCACCAGGAGCCCGGGGACCTGACCACCACTGAGGACGAGCCTGTGACAAGAAGCAGAGCTGACTGACCAAGCTCTGTGTCTACAACAGCTCAGGGGTACAGCCAGTTGAAGTTAGAGCTCAGGAAATTATGGGGCAAACAACCTAATTCCTTCAGCAAGAAAAAAATACGAGGGAAGAGAGTGTCACTTATGAAAGCTGAGACTATTAACCAATTTCTGTTTATAGACCTTGTTTTGATTCTGATTTTAAAAAAACCTGTAAGGAATGAGATAACGGGAATTCTGGACAATGACTGTTTATTTGATTTTAAGGCTACTACATTTTTAGGTGATAAGGGGACTGTGGTTAAATTCTTTAAAAGTCCTTATTTTTAGTGGTGTTTACAGACAGATTATGGTCGTGTGGGATTTGCGTCATGCCTCATGAAGGGACAGAGGCGGGGGCAGAATGCAACGGGCTGAGTCAGTAATCATTGAAATTGGGTAAATGGGGACATCAGGGTACTATTTTCTCTACTTTTGCATTCATTTTTGATAATTTCCGTAATAAAAACAGGTATATCAATGATTTGTCTGATGTGTGCGTGAGGCAGACAGATAAGAAAACGAGTATGTTAATACTAGGGGCGTGTGTGGGGGTTATTGCAATTTTAGATGGGAGACCCTCACTGAGAAAGCCACGTGAGGGGGGCGGGGGCCCAGAGCAGCCCAGCCAAGGAGCCACTCTTAGGCCCGAGGCTGAGGCTGGGACCGGATGGACGGAGAGCCCTGGGCCTGCAGGTGGGTGGGCGGCAGAGCCCCTGGGCGGCTGGGGCAGGAGTGACGCCCCGGGGGCTTTGATCAAGGCCAACAGAGCAGTACACTTACCACAGTCCAGCCAGCGTACCAGGTGGTGGCCGGTGGTGGCTAGGCCTGGGCTGCTGGCAGGTGCGTGCTGGGAGCTAATCTGGAGAAGCCCAAGGAGGGAAGGTGTCCTTGGATGCTGCCTGGGCCCTTGGGGTCCAATTCAGGGGAGCCTGCCCATGGCGTGCCCCACCAGCCTTCTGACGGTGGCAGTGTCCTCCTCTACAGCCCACAGCACAGGAACTCTCATTACAGGACCTGTGGCCACTTCCCACCTGGGGATGGAGTGGGCATCCACTGCAGGAAGAGCTGAGGAGCCCGCAGCAGCTCTCTGGCTTCCTATCTGGGCCCAGGAATATTTCAGTGAAAAGACAACCACATCTGAGCAACTGCGGGCAGACACTGGATGGCAGATGTGTCCCCTGGGCCCTGGCCATGCCACCCCAGGTTCCAGGCAGCCCAGGCCCTTGGAGAATAGATTCTAGCTCAGCCTCCATGCCTCTGGAGGCATTAGCTGGAAATCTGCTGAGAGAATAAATTGCAACACAGTGAGATGAATGCGCTGTGTCGGCACATTTTTACCACGTGCTTGGCGCTAGGCAGGCATCAGACTAAAGCAGAAATGTGCAGGCGTCAGCAGGAAACATCGGTGTGGGGCGGGCGGCATAGCCACGTGGGCCAGCCGGTTACAGCCCGAGCCCGTGGACGTGGCCGCGCCCCTCTCCCAGCACCTGCAGCAGGTAGAGCCTGGCCTGACCCCAGCCCAAAGGGGCAGGGGACCAGGTGGCCTGCACAGTCCCATCATGAAGGAGCAGTGGCTGAGCCCAGGGCGTTTGGGGGAGAAATCGCCCTCGCGGGGAGGTAGTGAATGGGCTCACTTTCAGAGCCAGGCAGTTTGAGAAGAGCTTCCTCAGGTGGCTGCAGTGCATTACTCATCCACGTATGCACATGAAAAGCACAGCATGGGCACCCGCCCTGCGCCAGGCTCTGCTGGATGCTGCTGGCGGCTGAGGCAGCTCTGGCGAGAGAGATGGCCGTCAGGCCTGGGCCGTGTGCCGCGAGGGGCTGCTCTTCACAACAGCCTTTTGTCCCCATTTCACAGATAAGAAACTGAGGGTGCGATGGTGAAGTGCTGGGGCCCCTCGGCTCCGTGGCTCAGCTGGACTTGTACCCGCGTCTGACCCCAGGTTCCTGGGGTAGGCTGACGGCCGTCAGATGCCATGCGCAGCCCTTTTATCTGTAACTCTTGCCGTGGACAGTGACTGAGAACTCATGTCACGTCCAGGAGCTCAGAGCAGGTGGGCCAGAGGTCAGAACCGGGCCTGACTGCAACTCACCCTGCACCAACTGGCTTGGGTTTAGTTGTTCACATAGGAGGTCGCAGCTCGTCCCAGTTCATCTGCAGGGTCACGTCGCCGTGAGATTTGCCGTCTGTGGTGTTTGTGGAGGAGAACAGAGGGTGTGGCCTCATGGGAGGTGACCAGCTTCCTCTGAGTGACTGCCCTGTGTGTTCCGAGGGTCACCAGGCCATCCGTTTCTATGCAGTAGCCTGCTTCTGGTTTTCAGATGCTTGTGTCATGTGGTTTATAAACGTGGTCTGCTTCACAGCTGCATGATGCCCTCCACGCTGTGGGGGGAACTAGCTGCAACCAGAAATCCAGCTCTTCAGCTATGAGTTCCGTGGGCCAGCTAGCTATCTCCCCAATTCTTAGGACTGATTTCAGCGTTTTCTTGCCAAAGTAAAAAAGCGAGCAACTGCAAACATCACCACTGTCATCACTTAAGAGAAGTGGATGGAATAAGAGGGCGGAAGTCTCAGGGTACAGGAGCTGCTCACGAGGGGGTGGTCGGCACCACTGGCACAGACATTGCAGACTCTGCCCTCAACCTGGCTGGCCCTGGGCTCCTCTAGACCGTGGCCGGCCACTGGCCTCCAGGCTCCTTGCAGACTCTGTGACCTCAGGCTGCTGAAGGGCCTACGGAAAGGACTCGGTGCTCTTTGTCCTTCAAGAGGCCACTTGCAATGACTCGAGGTGGCCGGTGTCTCACAGCAGGACTATGGTCACTCTCGTCACTGGTCACTCCCTTTGCTGCCCACTCAGGGAACTGCTTCCCACAGCTGCTCCAGGGTGTGCCCTGACAGCCCACCTCACCACCACGGTCGAGCTGGGAAGTCCCGTGACATCCTAAGGCCCTGCCATCCTCTCAGGAGACCCGCCCCCTGCAGCCTATCTGGGACGGGGTCCCTGCTCTGCAACAGCCACCTCCACCCAGCCACCCTGGGAGGGCGTGTCCCCACAAGGGTGGTCCCACACCCGGCCCCCTGGCAGGAATACAGAACAACTGTGTGGAGCGTGCTCATTGACCCATATTCACTGAGTCCCTGCTATTACTCTTAAGACACTCAGATAAACCAAGACACTGGCCACCTGCTCAGGGAACGTGTGTGGGAAGAGGACACCACTAGCTCCAGCGGGACCATTGTTAAACCTCCACGGTGACCACGTGAGACTGACCTTGCCGCGGAATGAGTCCTTAGGCCTCGAATCTCCCCAACCTCACTGCTTTGGAGAAGAGGAGCCACCATGAGAAGGGGCACTCAGGGAGCATAGATTCAGGGGTCTTGTGTGGTGACCACGTTTGCATAGGATTTACTGACGGTTCTGAGAGTTTCCTATGGATGCTATGTGGTGGGTTTTCCAGATCCCAGCTCGGAACCGTGAGGGACCCGCTTGCGTTGTGCCTATGCGTTGGGCCTGGCCCCATCCCTTCCGCTCAGCTGCTTCTCAGATGCTGCGTTCCTGCACCTGGGTCATCTCAGAGCTTGGGCCACGGCACAGGGTTGCCGGTGTTTCTGGGGATCGCTCAGCCGTCTGCGGCCCCCGGGGCCAGGTCCCTGAGCAAGTGTCCCCCAGCCACCTGTTCTCTTTGGAAGGAAATCACTGCAGACAGTCCCCACTTAAGGCCTGCCTTTCTTTTTAATTGAATGGAGTTTCTTGGAGATCTTTTCATCTTGGTACAAAAAGTCCTTTTCAGACTCTCGTAGTATTCCATCTGTGTACTTGCCGTAAATAATTTGCTCTGCACTTAGGATGTAAATAACACTGAACATACCTACTTTTTTTCTTTTTAATTTTTATTGGGGAATATTGGGGAACAGTGTGGTTCTCTAGGACCCACCAGCTTCAAGTCAAGTCGGTTCTCAATGTAGTTGTGGAGGGCGCAGCCCACTGGCCCGTGTGGGACTCGAACTGGCGACATTGGTGTTATGAGCACTGTGCTCTAACCACTGAGCGACCGGTCACAGCCCCCGTCACACCTACTTTTTTACACACTGATTTGATATATTCTCAGGTGTGGAATGGTGGGTCAGAGCCACCCCGCTGGTGTTGGCACCTTTTACACACCGGGAGCAGCATCGGTGGGGCCAGTGTCACTGCCCAGTGTACTGGCCACCTCGTGGCTTTGGCTAACCAGACCTGTGACAAACGGCTTCCCACTGTTGCTTCCATATTCATTTCTCTATTAGGACTGAATCTGAGCCTCTCATACGTTTAACACCATCTGTACTTTTTTTTGATGAGCTGTTTGTTCATTGATCCATAACCGCTCTTTGTACATAAAGATTGCCTTTTATCTGTGGTATGAATGGCCTGTGTGTCATTTGTCTTTTCACTTCATGTTGTAGTTGGCCATGAAAAAACATCTTTCAGTAACAATGTCTGTTCTTTTCTGGCACCTTATGAAAGGCTTTCCCATAGTTTCCTGTGGCGTGATTAGGGCTTTGCCCCTTATGCTTGTACCTTGGCTCCTTTAGAATCGCACCGGCATCTGCTGGGTGCTGTGTGCCTAGTGCAGGTGGTTACCTAGCTGTCCAACTACCTCCCATTACAAGTCTGTCCCCCCCGGCTTTAAGGTGCCACCTTCGCCGCACACCAGGACCCCATGCGTATGTTTAGGGGTTTCCTGGACTGTGTCCTGTTCCCCAAGTCTGGCTAGGTGGGTCCCCGGGAGCAGGACCCCCTGTTTCGCAGGTTGGAGGGTCAGCGCTTTCCCAAAGTCCTGTGGCCAGGTGTCTGGCCCGGCGGCCACCTCACGTTTATGCCGCCGCTGTGCTTCCTCCCGCGGACAACTTCAGCAGGTGTGGCTAGAAGACGATTGTCCGAATTACTTGTCTCTGTGCTCAGATCTCAAGCTGCCGTGCTGTCGGGCTCTCGGGCTCGGCACGGCCTGACGCTGGTCTTGGGAGGAACATGGTTCCTGTCAGGGCTTGTCGTCACCGTGACTGAGGGTGAAGCTCAGACCCACAGGGGCTCCTGCCACTTCCCCACCCCGGCTCTGGAGCTGTGTCCACGCGGGTGCTCCCTGTCCCCTCCCTGCCAGACTGTCCTGCTGGTGCTCACTTGTGAACGCATGTTACCACCTCAGGGGTCACCCTGTTCAAGACCTTCCTGACCCCGCCGGGCAGAGTGATGGTCCCTCTCTTGGCCCACTCTGCCTCCGTAAGCGACCGTCACGGAACCGCAGTGAACTGTTTGTGCGTCTGTCTGACCGCCTGGACGGGCTGGGTGCTGCTCCCTGGGGTCCCCGGGGCTATGTGAGTTGGTCGAGGGCTGCGGACTGTAGAATAGTTGGTGCTGGCTTAGGACGCACTGACGGACGACTTGAATTTCTCAGTCAGGCGGCCATGGCATCGTGTTCCAGCAGGACCCAGTCTTGCGTCTTGCGTGCAGCTGCTAATCAAAGGTGCACTGGTCCCGCCATGCCCAGCGCCACCACCGTCCCCAGCACCGGGAGCTCCCTGGCTGGCCCTCCACATGCTCCACTCACCAGGGCCCATCCTGGCAAAGTATGCAGCAGGTAAAGCCACTTGTTGTCTGCAAAGTCCCCATTTCTGGTCCTCACGCCTCTCGGAGACCCTGTCCTTCCTTCCTCAGGTCATGGCCAGCAACCCCCTTGGACGTGTTGGTGCCTCAGAACTGAAAGTGTTTTTCCTTCCTGAGGACACTGGTCTCGTGCTGGGCAGCCGCTGCGGGGCATGTGCTGAGCTTGGAACCCCCACTTTCCACCCAACCTGCTGTGACAAAGCTGCAGGTCCGGACAGGGCAGAGCCGGCCCATGATCCTCCGTGCTGGCTGCAAGCACCCTGTCCTCGAGTGTGGCCCAGGCACAGCGCCCACCCTGGGGGTTCAGCTGGGACTGTGGAATGTCCACAGCAGGGTCTGGGGTCTAGGTCTTATGGGGCCAGCGACGGCCCGTGGGTCACTGGTCTACCGCCCCGGCCAGGACACTTACACAGTGAAGTCGGGGCTGTGGAGCCTGCTGGGGCGCGATCCAGCACACGGACGGCTGTCTCCAGAGACGGGTCACCAATGCAGGCCCCCTGCACAGCGGGCAGGTCTCATAAACCCAGAGTCATGCTGTGGTACCTGTTGCAACAGAAATGTCCACACGGTCACACAGCGGATGTAAAATGCGAGGCTGTAGGACCTGAGGTCTGAACGCTCACCAAATGGAGCTGCTTGCTGTATTTCATGAGACAACTGATGTTGTCTTATTTTCATCCTATTAGGAAGTTATGTGTCAATCACATTCAAAACATCATGCCGTGTGCGGAATGAGTGCTAGCAAGTTCCTTAGAAGAAAAACGTCAGGCTGAAGACCCGGGAGTTTCCGTCGGGGGTGCTGGGGTCTTGGCCTTGGTGACAGTGGGGACTTGTCCTGGGCAGGGTCGCTGGGGTCAGAGGCAGGAAGCCCCACCCTGTCCCGTCCCTGTTCTCGCTTCCTGTTCTGTTATTTGTGAGGCTGAAATGTCAGAGACTAGAGGGAAATTGCAGGGCAGCTGTGACTGCGGGCGGCAAGGACGCACTTGTCCTGGTGGACGCTGCCCGTTGGGTGACTTGTCATGGGCAAGGTTGACTCGGACCCACACACACAGAAACGACGGTCTGGGACATAAGGGCCTTCAGTGCTGCTTCCTGTGGAGTCACATGCAACTTTTTCAGAGTCACTTCCTCGTCCCTCTCTGATGTGACTTGAGGACTTCACTCACGGTTCCTCCTGTGGGTCCCAAGGCTGCTGGCTGCCTGTGGTGGCAGCGTCTACGCAAATCAGCCAACAGTGTCACACAGTGGGAGGGGACCCGGCAAGCAGCTGTGCCTGAAGGCGGTGGGGCCTGAGCGGACAGAAGGCGGGTCACCCAGGCGATGCTCGCCTGGAGGCCGCGGGGTCTCGCGCCTTTTTCTATTCAGGCACATCCAAGAGAAGTCCCGAGACACAGGGTTCCAGATAGGTCAGGGACTGGAGCACTGAGTGGCCATGTCACCACAGCCCCAGCAGGGTCCCCACCTCCAGGCCCTCAACATCACATGCAGGGTTTTCTTTTCATTTTTCAACTCAATCTTAGCAAATTATAGAAAAGGAGGCACCTTAGAATCTGTAGTCTGGCTACTGGGTTTGTGTAGGATGTGTGACCCCATCGGCCTGGTTTCTCTTTCTCCCTCTGCTTTTTCTTTTCTTTCTCCCTTTCCCTGTATCTGTCAATCTTTAACAGGTCCTTAGTGTTTGTTGTATGTATTTTTAAAGTTTTCTCTTACCTGTTTTCAATTCAGAAAGGAAAGCATGTAGCCCTCTCTCCAAAGTCTCCCACATGAGGCTGCAGGAGTTGGTGGCTAGTGTCACCAAGTTTAGTAAACGCAGATGTGTCCCCACATTCCCTCTGCCAGGAGCAGTGCCTGGGTGGGGACCTCTAGGCCCACCCTGTGACAGAGCCAGTCCCAGCCCTGTGGCTACGTGGCTCTCGGGACCTCACAGCACCGCTGAGGCCAGTGGGTGGGGGTGCCCGCTGGGAAGGACCAGGAGTCGGCCACACTCAGAAGGGGCCTGGCAGCCCCAGCTGGTGGCTGTCAGCAAACACCGCTTAGGCTGTGCCGGCCACAGGCCGCCCTGGTGAGCACTGCGGAGGCAGAATCTGCAAAGTGGGACACAGGTCATGCCTGCATTTTCCCCGCATGGCCATCCCAGCTGCACAAAGCTAGGAAGCCGAGGCCAGCAGGAGACAAGGCTGTGGTTCCCAGCAAAGCTGGCCACTGCCAGACCACATGGGCAGGCACCCTCTGGGGTCATTGACCCAGTGGGCAGTCCATGTCATGCCCAGTGCGCACGAGCTGTTAGACTCGGCTCCAGGAGCTACCACAGGCCGTGGCACTCAGTGAGCCGTGGATTTCCTGTCACCACCATAACACTCCAGCCCAAGGCTCACCCGCCAGTCACCCCGACTCGGCGTTTTCTCTCCAACCACTTGCTGGGCCACCTCCCCAGTTCACCACAGAAGTCCCGTTGGCCTCTGCGGGCCAGGGAGCAAGGACACCAACATGGCCCTGGTACAGCTCTGCTCAGGACAGTGCAGGCGTGAGCAGCCAGAGCCCTTGGGACGCTGAGTGGCCTGAAACCACCCTCCTGAAGGACAGGGAGGGGCCCGCAGGTCAGCGGCTGCCCAGAGGCACAGCAGCCTTACTCTGCCGTGAGCATGGGACCCGGGTCCGTTTGCAGAAGCTTTGCGGCCGCTGAGACCCACTCCCTCCCTTACCTCTCTCCTGTCTGACTCCAATTCTGTGACTTAGGAGGATTCCCGTGTAAAGATGGAGGTGGCTGATGACACCATGACGCCATCTAGAGATAGGTTGACACAGCCGAGTCCCGACCCCTTCCTAAGACGGCCGCCATGTCTGGGGGTTAGGACGGGACCAAGATGGTACAGCGTCTCCACCGGTGGCCTGAGAGACGGTATCTGGAGGCCTGCAGAGATGACCGCGGCAGCCTTCACAGGTTTCAGCACCTCCCGCACGCGTTGTTCCCATTGTGTTAGCTTTTCCTGTGGACAAAAGACAGGCCTGCCAATGAGATGGAAGCTGCACAAAAGCTCGAGCGTTTGGACGTCCTGCCCCAGTCCTGTCCCCAGCGGGCACCCCCACGCCCTGTACGTGTGCTTTTCTATCAGAGCTTGTTTCTTACGCCTGAATAATCAGATCTCGAATAACCCCGCTTTCTTCCTGTGAAATGTCTTCCCACAAAACCCGCTTCTTTCCTTTCCCTCGACATTTGCCCAGAGGCCCCAGTCACATTGTCCTTTCTGCTTCTGGGGCCAAGATCAGCCCAGCGTGGTTGTCTCTGGGACAGATACTGGTCCGAACAGTGGCAAAGGGAGTTGCAGCGATGAGGGCCCTTGGTCCACCAACACGGCGATGCTGAGATCGCCCCGGTCAGGCTGCTTCTCCACGCTCACGCCTACAGAGAAAAAAATACAAGAACAATAATAAGTAGGCAGTTTTTCTGAAACTTGAAAGCTGTTGGCTGAAGCCTGGACCCTCACATTTGTACGAGCTGCACTGTTGTGTTTCCATGAGACCAGACACGAGGTGTGCAGCAGCAGGAGCAGCCCTGCTGACCTGTGAGGTGCCTGCTTACCTTCCGACCCTAGCCCTCCCCAGGCCATAGGCTGTTGGGAATTTGGGAGCAGAGACTGCGTGAGGTCCAGGCAGTGAGGTCCCACCCCACTATGGATCACCCACCAGCAGCCCGGGATGGGGACATGCTGGGGACGTCCTGCAGCAGAGGGGATGGGACACACACCCATTGACCTGGGAGGTGGTGGTGCCCACTACCCCATGTGAGGTTGGGTGTCTGCGTCCTGGAGGGTCAAGGGAAGGGTGTCAGCAGGGCTGACGGGTCCGTGCACAGCTCTTTACTGGGGGCACGCTGTGACTCTCGGCTCACTGCCCCTGGATTCGTGGGAGCAAACCTGGGGTGCAGGGGGCTGGGGACCTGGTGTGGCCAGCTGGTGCCAGTGCCCTGTCCTGAGGATGGGGCGCTTGAGGACACGTGGCTGTTTGGTCAGGAGACCTCAGCAGCAGAGTGGGAGTGGCCAGAGGCATGAGGGGGCTGTCTCAGGGCGGGAGGGAGGCCGGGCTGAGAAGCAGGTGGTCCAGGCAGAAGGAACGCTCATTTCCACAGGCTTTCATAGGGTGCTGACTCCCGGCGGTCCACTGGAGAGGGGAACCGGCCTGCACACAGCGGGGGCAGACATGGGGAAACCCGGCTGGGCTCTGACACGTGGGCATGCCGATGTGGGCACAGCGCTCAGAGAAGGGCCAGCAGGTCAGGCTTGGGAAGTGAGCAAGTGTTTATGGGCTGCAAATGGGGTATCTGTGGGCCCCGTGGGCACCAGGTCAGGCTGAGGGGGCACCTGTGGGCTGGCTACACAGGCAAGGCTGATGGACAAATGCGGAAACACCTGGTGTCTGCAAAGGAAAGCTCCAACGTGGGCATGTCACGTCCTGCCAGGACAGCCGTGCGCTAATAGGCAGGGACTGGGGGGCCGGCACAGAATGGGCAGCCCAGGCACACGAGGCCCAGACCCAGGGCCACACCCTGGGCACCCCGTCACTCAAAGGTCATAGAGTTGGGGGAGCCAACTCTGTCCTCATGTCCCTTTGTGCCTTCACATTGAGGACACTGTCACAAAGATTTTTCCACAGTGACCGAAAGTAAGAGATTTTCAATGTTGCCAACAAGTTGCTGTATTTATAAGACACATTGTGCTCGGACCGCTGGCCCCTTTCCTGCCACACTATGCTCTTTGTCACCTTGTAAGCTCATTGTCACTTTCTCAAAAGTGTTGCCACAATAGGCTAATTGGAAACATAAGTGTTTGGGCCACCCCCGCTTTCTCTGTTCCCCATTCTCACCACTTCTTGTTAAGTTTGGGCTTGCTTCTTCCTTTTACCCCCTTCTCATGCCCTTGATTCCGACTGTGTCCTGTCAGGCATTTTTTTATTTTGTTAGTAAATACCTCATTTCAAAAGTATGTGTGAGAGCAGCTGGCCCCTGGTGCTTGGGTAATGTGTGCAGGGCCAACGGGGCCACCTGCAGCCCTGTCGGCACCCCTTGGGTAGGAGGGGTCCCTGAGGTCACGGTGCTGCTCCTGGGGGCTCAGTGGGTATTGGGTGGGAGCCTGCTGCTCGTCTCACACCCTCGTCCTTCCCCATGGCACCAGTGACCCCTGCTTGTCCCTCTCCTGGGCTCGTCAGCTCAGGTTGACAGATGCCCTCTGCACTGTAGGTTTGACTATTCCCCTCCCCCATTTGCAAAGAGGAATCCTGGCTCCTCAGCCACCTGTCACACCCCACGTCCCCACTTTTCCCGTGGCTTCCCCAGCTGACCCTCTGACTCCTTAAAGAGAAGCAGCTTTACCGCCGCAGAAGCCCCTCAGCCCCCAGAGTCCCCACTTTGCAAAGATCCAGGTGCCCAGATCTGCCCTTGCGTTAGAGGCCCTTGGAGCCGGGTGGCCCCTCAGGCATGGGTCCCACCGTCTGGGTGAACAGTGTGTGGCCCCGTTCCAGCCCAGATGTATTGTTGACACGCGGGTCCAGCCCAGGGGCCGCCTCGGCCCCTCCCTGGGCCTTGGGTGGGTTTTATCAGAGATTCAGATAATCATGTTTATTATGAACATGTGAATTGTTCCTATAAATTCTCCTTGAAACAGTCATATAAATGAATAAGAACCTTTACAGTAAAAGACGGCGCGTAGTGGGGAGCTTCTAAACGAACGTCTGCATACAGGTTAAATCACTCTTACCGGCTGTCACACCACAGCCTCGGTCACCCCAAGGCCGTTTCTCTCCCGCTCACCTGGGATCCTCCAGTCACTGGGTCCTGGGACGTGGCCTTGGGGGAACTTATTCTTCATTCTAATTATTTATTTAGCACCTAATACGTAGCAAGTGCTGAGAATAAAAGTATAAATGAGTATAACCCTCACCTTTAAGGAAAAGCAGAACAACATACAACTTTGGACACTGAAGGTCCGAATCCTGTTTTTCATTCCTTTTTCTCTAATTGCAAGCATGGAATTTTCTAGCCACGTGCAAGCTGTCATACGTGAAAAGATCTCAGAGTCCAGCGTACGTGCAGAGGTTAGAGAGCCGGGACCCTGACCCCACTGACTGGGGTCACACCGTTCCTGAGAGTGTGAGGTGTGCTCACTGGGGCTTTGTTTGGCGGTTTCCTGGTCACCAGTGAGGCCGCCAGTCTCCCTGGGCCCAGCGCTCTTGGAGGGGCTGTCCTAGTCCCCGAGTGGCAGCGTTGGGACTTGTCAGCCCTGTGTGTTGCAGACTCTCTCTCTGGGTTTGTGACTTCCTTTCACACAGCCATTTGTTCTGATGAAGTTCGTGATTGGGGGTGAGGTGGGGGGTGCGACTTGCTCGCCTTTGCCCTCACGATTTCACAATTTCCCCGTCTTGTCTTAATAGACGCTTCCCAGCCCTGAGAGCCGAAGAAACTCTCCTGCAGCTTTTCCTCTCTGAGTTTTGCTTTTCACACACAAGTGTTGTCCATCTGGAAGCAACCCTTCCTTGTTTCTTTACGACAGGGCTCCGATTTCACTCCCTTCTTAGCACAGGCAGCTCCCTGGCACCTCAGCTCCTGGGTGCCCCTGGGCACCCCGATCTGTCCGCAGGCTAGCACCAGCGCAGCCCTAGCCCTCGGTACCTGTACCCGGGTGTCCTCACCATGCCTCCCACTCAGTGTTTGTTGAGCACCTACTATGCATCAGGAAGTTTCCAGGTGCTGGAAAATGCCATTGACAAGATGCCTGCCTCCTTTAAGCCTATGCTTGAATGGGGTTGAGTAAGGGATGGATGGAGACCTAGTGGTGGAGGGTTTTACGGGAATGAAGGACAAGAGAACCGAGAGCAGGCAGCGGGCTGCAATGTAAATGGAATGGTCAGAACACAGCGAAACAAGAGACGTCTCCCTACAGCATCACCCCGATTCCTGTAGGAGAGTTGCACCCTCGCTCAGCGCCCCTTCTCCCTGCCGGAGCCCCGGGCCTGCCTCACGCTCATGTGCTCCTGGCCTCTGCACCAGCTCAGGGGTCCTTCCTCTCCCCCCGTTTCCCCTGGAGCTGCTCTCCTGTCGGCTCCTGTGTTTTCTAAGTCCACACTTGTCTCTGTCCCCACCCTGTCCTCCAGCCCTGTGGCTTTTGGGCTCATCAAGTCTGTGACCTCTCCATCCCTCTGCTCTGTAGCCTTCTCCCCTCCGTATGCCCTCAAGTCTCCTGGTCACGGGACACACTGGCCAGGATGAGGCAGGTGGGACCGTCCCCTGCAGCCTTCGTAGTGAATGTGGCCCTGGGGCACCTTGATCTCAGGCCTCCAGGACTGGGGGAGGATGGATTTCATTTGTTGTAAGTCCCCAGTCTCTGGTCATTGGAAAATGGATGTAGGCATGTAAAACCTCCAGAAGTAGGAAAAAAGTTCAATTAAAACAACTAAAGGCAGGAAATTCTACGGAGGAGAAGCCATATGTGTTCCAGGGAGAGGAGCTGAGTGACGAGGGGGCTGTCCCCTCCCTGAGCTGCCCCTCCTGGGCTGGCCCCCGTTGGTCACCTGCGTCTCATCCTGACGTCTGCTGTCTTCCTCTGTCTCCCATTTTTTCTTTCTTTTGTCTTCCATGTATTAACTGATAAACTAATTTTACAGAACAGAGTAGTTTTACTGTGAAAGTGTCCTTACCGAATCAAGTTTTATGCTCCTGAGTCCTGATTTAGAAGCTGCTCTGGGTTCTCCCTCCAGACCCTCGGCCACGTGTGTAGGCCTCCGCCCCTGCCAGGTCAGCCCTTCAGGCCTGGCTGGCTGCCCTCGCCGTCAGCCTCCTCCAGTCCGGCCTCCAGCCCTCCGCAGAGGCCGGGTTGGAGTGACCGTTTTCCTCCTGGCGCTGTCTGACTGTCCCCACCTACCAATCTCCACAGCGTGGCCCCAAGCTCTGCGAACCCGTGATTTTGACGTCTCCCCTCCAGTAAGCACCAGAACTGGCCTGCTCCCCATATCCTTACACCCCTAGAAGTAGCAGTGTCTTTTCTCCTGACTGGAATGGTGCCTGCTTTGGCCCCAGCAGGCATGTCAGCCCTCAAGTCTGCTCGCGAGACTTCCGCTGACGTCGGTGCCCTGAGCCGTCCCATGGGTCTGACCTCTGCACACCCTATGGGGATCCCCTTTGAGTGGGTGCAGCTGGGTTCTGACCCTCTCAAGGTGCCCGTGCTCCCAGCTGCTTTGCTGTCACCACCCTCGGGAGTCACTGCTGAGCATTTAATGTTTGTGGGCACTGAATGGAATTTGTGAACGCTGGGGAGACCTGGGGGGACTCCAGAACGGAAGGCTAGAAGGCTGGGCCATGGAGGGGAGGGACAGCTACAGCCCAGTCTGGCCATTCCTTCCACTGCCACCCCGTGGTCACCTCCTGGCCTTCCTGCCAGGGCCTTGCTCTCCACTGGACCGTTCAGGAGAGATGGGGCCTGTGCCTCAGGTCCCCTGGCCGTGAGAGTCAGGTGGGCAGATGCCATCAGAGGAGTCGCAGGCCTGTGCATGGTCTCTGCCCGGAGACGGTCACACCTGCTGACCAGGCCCAGCACAGGCGAGGCGGCCTGCTGTCTCAGTCAGAAGCAGAGGGAGCTGTTTGGTTTCTCATGTGCTTGGGGACCCAGGCAACTCTGGTCTCTGAGATGAGCTGGCTCTGTGTCAGCCTGCAGACCTTCACAGTTGTGCCGCGGGTGGGAGTTTTAGTCAAGCCCCCTTGGTATCTGCTTACTTTAGGGCTCCCCGTGTACTCCCCGAGATGGAACTGTCTGCCGTGGATGGTGGGCCACGCTGAGGGTGTAGGGGCCTGGATAAGGCCAGGCCGAGTCTGAGGTGGGTGCGTGTGTCCCAAACCACTGGCTCCCAGTGGGTCAGACCCGTGGTGAGGAGGGCTGGGAGAGCCGCGTCTGCCCACCTGCCTCTGCCCAGTGTCCAGACGCTGCCGGCTGGAGGCTCAGGAAAGACTTGAGAAAGAGCACATGATGAAGGAAGAATTGAGTGGGTGTTGAGGCAGGAGAGCCCACCCCTCAGAGTGGGAAGGGGTCCTGCTCTCTGATAAGGACGGGGCCCCTCCCTGCTGGGTGAGAGCACTGAGGGGGGCAGGAGGTTGGGAGGGCTGGGGGCTGACAGGCTGGCAGGGGCCTCCTGCATCACACACATCTCCCCGGTCCCGGTTTTCCATCGGGGTGAGCTCGACAGTCTTGGTGCACCCAGAGCACCCACTCTGGTTCTGGGACAGGTGCAGCCGGTGGGGCGTGGGGCTGCAATGAGGAGGCAGGAAGAACCCTGAATTTGTCCTTGGTGGGTCCAGAACTTTTTTCCCCTGAACGAGGAATGTTTTAGGTCAGTGGATCGGGACCCAGAAGGTAGGACGGCTCTGGGCCGGGCGTTGGCTTCTCACTGTCTCCCGTGTGCAGTCTCAGTCAGTCTTTACAGGAAGGGGGGACTCTGTCTCAAGCTTTGCCCGGTGGGCGTGGGCTCGGGGCCAGTACTGGGGCTTCTGGACAGCGCATTCCTTCTTCGCCACCCTCTGGGGGGCATCAGCCTTTGCCTGCGTGTGGCATTACCTTCTCCACGTGCCTGTGATTGGCAGCAGCCTGGGTGCCCTTGCAGCAAACCCAGAGAAGGATCTAACCTCCCACCAACAGAGGAGCCAGAGGGGTGACCACCCACATCCTGCTAGCAGGCAGGGAGGGGAAGGGACAGTCCAGGGCCCGGGGCGGGAGGGCATTCCAGGCTGGCTGGGCAGGTTATGTGAGGGCACACGTGGGTTTACTTTGGCTGCCTTAAAACCCTAAACACTCTGCAGACGGCCCGCCCTCCTCCGGGAAGCCCTCCCTGTGGGTTCCGCCGAAATGCTCGGCAGACCATGTGGAAAGACACCGCTGCGGCCACACCATGTGGGCTGAGCGAGTGTCCCTGGGGAGTTGTGGCAGCCTCGGCTGTGCAGACACCTCACAGTGAGGGCTGGAGGTCAGGGTGCACCTGGCTCCCTCAGCCCTGCCTGTCTTCCCAGCCCCAGGGCCTCTCCTACCCGCTGTGCATGTCTCTATGGACCACAGCGGTGTCTCTCATCTTCCCCCCAAGTTGCACTGACCACTGGGCTTCCTCCTATCCCTGTGCCTCCCCTTTCGTCTCTGCACTCTGCTCCCCTCTCTGTGGCACGGTGTCAGCCAAACAAGGTCCACGGAGGGGCTGGTACTTGATAACACACCGGTGCCCTCCTCACCCAGATGCTTGCATTTCCCAGTAAATGTTAGTGACATTCTAAGCTAAAGGAGTGACTCTCTAATGGTGAAATATGAGCTTGTGACAGGGGACATTTCCGAATGGAGGCCCTTTAATCGAAGCCATCAAATGTGGCATGGATCCAGGGCTGGGGTCCACACCCAGGGAGAATTTATTTCCAGAGCAGCTGTGGGCTGGTCTTGCAGTCTGATCGCTCACTGGTAAAGCTTCCCCTGGATGAACAGGGACCCGGAAGCTGAGGGAGCCCCCTAAGCATCAGTACCTCTGTGTTCAGGCAGGCGCTCGCCCGTCCTCACGTCCAGGGAGGTGTCTGCTGATGGCTCTGGGCTGTCACTCAGGCTGCTCCTGGTGCTGCCTGTTCCACCTGTAGCAGCAAAACCTCGGTGAGGCGACCATGGGCAGAGGCTGACTGGGTGGCAATGGGCTCCCAACACCCCTCCCGCAGGCGCACCAGGAAATGCGATCTGAGGTCTGTGGGTACGTCTGTGTGGACGTGGAGGGTCCTGTCCAGCGTCACCTGGGACAGCAGCTGGAAGCCCCCTGTTGCCTCTGTCTAATTAGGGCTGTGAAGTCACAGGTCTCGGCTTTTCTAAATCACTCTGGGTACCAGCGTGGGGGCCTGGCCTGGAGTCGGGGGGCCTCCAGGAGCCCCTGGACACATTGCTTCCCCACCCTGGTGGCTCCACTCTTGAGAACAGAGGCCTGTGTGGTGTGGCACAGGGCCACCCAGACCTCCAGGACACACGCAGGGCGCCGTATGTTGGAAACATGTTCCCTTTGGAGCTCTGAGTCTGAGTCCCAGGAAGCAGGACCCCCGGAGTCCCCAATGCTGGAATGTCATAAAGGGCAGGTCCTGCATCCGGCACTGTGCCCTGGGCTCGGGGGACAAACACCAGGTAGGGGTGGGGGGGGCAGGACCCCCAGGACACCAGGGGCAGGTGCCATGGCCGCTGCGACAGGAGCCACAGACAACCTGCACACAAGCAGTGGCCCAGGCAGTGAGGGGACCGGCTCCTGCAGAGGACAGTGGGCACGAACAAGGGCCTGGTGGGGTCACAGCTCAGCTCTGCAGGACTGGGCACAACCGTGACATGGTCACTTTGTGAATGGGGGTCCTGAATTTATAGTAACAGTTTGCACGATTCCACATGCCGTGCACAGCATGTAGACTCCACATGAAGTAAAGACGGCCTCTGTCACACAGGAAGGGGTCTGGGGTGGCGGGACTGAGCCCGCAGTCCAGCCTTGAGCCTCAGGCTGCAGTGGGCGCTGCTGGGCCTGAGAGGCGGAGACTGAGTTGCCCAGGATCACCTCCCCACCCCCCACCTCCCGACACACACTGGGGAAGACCTCACAGCCACCCGTAGGCGGCCTCTCTGGTAGGGGCCAGGACGCCCCATGCTAAGGGCTCTGGTTGAGCTGCATCCAGTCATCCCCATGCCTGAGCCGGTGGGTCCTGCCCACCTTGCACCCTCGCCCTTTGGGCTGCGGGGTCTCAGCTGGGACGTCACCTTGCTTGCCGTGGTCCTGGGTGGGCGGCTGGGGTGGAGGCTCCATTTTTGCCCCGAATTCCTTGTGCCTGCCTGGTCAGGGCTGTGACCTCCCGAGCATGATGGCAGCTGCTCTGCACGTGTTTGGGGTCAATTTCAAGTTCACTTTACATTCAGCCACAGAGGAGCACAGGAGGGTCTGCAGAACCCTCGGTGGGAGCAGCTGTCCTCTGGGCCAGTGTGTCGCCCCTCATCCCAGGTCGCCCACAACGGGTGGTGGACACTCAGGTCCCATGGCCATCAAATGTCGGACCTTCGTCTCCGCAGCTTGACCCTTTCCCAGAGCTGGCGAATGTCTCTTGGTCATAGGAACTTCCTGTTGTGGATGGAGAGGCAGCAGGGACACTCAGAGGCGACTCTGGGGACGGACCCCGCTTCGTGCTCTTCATCTGACCTACTTGAGTGAAATGATTCAGAAACACGTGGGTTTCATTTCTTGGAAGCACGTTGATTGACGTGTGGGCTGGTGGAGGTCAGGAGGGTTTTCGGCCAAAGAAATTTGGGACACATTCTCTGGGCCTTTCAGGTCTGTGCACGGCTGACAGAGCAGTGGCCAGGGTGGCGGTCCCCTCGAGGCAGGGAGAGGGCGTATCCCCTGCAGTGAACGCAGGCCGCGGTTTCAGAGTGTTTTTCCAGTGGCTTCTCCTCCGGCCCAAAGCAGCTCTATGAGTTCAGCTTCAGCAGCTGAGTTTCTGAGAGACGGACACCCGCCCAGGGTCTCTAGGGGTCTGGGGTGAAGTAGGAGGTCGGGGAGCCCCTTTCCACGGCTCCTCTCCAGCCTTCCTCTGTGCTGTGGGTGCAGGAGCTCGCAGAGGTGTCCAGGGCGCTGTCTGGGTCCATATTTTCCTCGGGGACCCTGACAGCGCCACCGACGGACAGGCCCCAGCAGGCGCCCAGCCACTCAGGCCCAAAAGTCGCGCAAGGATCTTGGTCTCGGCTCTAAATGGATGAGGATAAACAGGGTTGAGTTTCCCCCACTGCTTCTTGGTGCACGCCTTCTCTTTTTTGGGAGGCATTTGATTTTTTATTATGAAAATGTTTCCCCTCGGCCTGGTGAGCGCCCCACGCAAGCTCTGCCGGGGCCCGGGGGCCCTGCCCGGCTCCCGCCTCGCGCCTCGCCCCTCGATGCGTCCTCGGTCCGGTGCCAGGGACTCGGGCGGGGGACAGTGCTGGCCCCAGCACCAGACTCAGTATTTCACTGTCAGCCTGGTGGAAAATGTTTGCCTTCCGGGAGGTGACCCTGCTTTCAAGAGCCGACCTTTGGAGAAAACAGGACACAAAAGCTGTTTTTGGCTCCGAGGCCAGACAGGCCCCTGTCCTCGCTTGCTGCCTTGGCTCCATCTGGCTCAGGGGCCCCGTGGGGCTCGAGTCTGTCCGGAAAGTTCCCTGTGTCCTGTAGGAGCCACGCCCAGCTGTGCTCGCGCTGCAGGCCTCTGCGCGGTGCTGCTTCCTCAGCATCCACTGTGGTGGCTGGGCTGTGGGCGAGGGGACAGAGGGACACAGCACCCCAACGCGGTGTCCCCATGGGGGACCTTGCTCCAGAGCCTTGTCTGAGTGGCCTTTGCTGGGGAGGGTCCTCGATGCCCCAGGGAAGGTGGGGGGCAGCCTCAACCTGCTGGGCAGGCCACCTAGTCTGCAGCGCCACATGACGTCAGCTGAACGGTTCAAAGTGGTTTCTCAGGATGTAACCCTTTGGGCTTTTCAGTGAAACCCAGAGCCTCTTTCCTTTCATAATGCCGAAGATTGGTGTGGGGACAGAGCCCCAGAGAGCAGTTTCCAGGCTCTCGGCCTCACGTGGAAAGGTGCTGGCTCAGGTAATAGATGGCCGTCAGCTGTAACCAGTGAGCCACTGGCCACTAATATAACTGCCGTGGCTACGCTGGCAATGTGTGTGGTGTGATGGCGCGGCATGGTGGAGTGTGGATTGCGCATTGCGGAGAGGTGGACCACAGCCAGCAAGTGAGGGTGGTTGGCAGGGAAGTGGACGGTGGTTTGCGGACAGTGTGGCTCCTGCTCCCTGTGTCCCCAGCCCAGCCGCCAGCGAGACTGTGGTGGTCTGACTCCCCTATCTATGGCTCCGTGGGTGTTCCTTTTTGGCCTAGCCATGTCCTGCATTCTTGTGTGGGGAGCAGGACTAGAGACCCCGCATGACTCCCTGCATGACAATTGGGTTCCACCAACACTGGCACCTGTGGCCGTCATGGCCCACAGCATCCAGACACAGTTGTTTGGGGGACAGTGTGCCACTGAGTTCCTTGGGAAAAGGGCAGAACGAGGAGCAGCAGGCCTCCCGAGTGTGAACCTGTCTCCATGCGACCAGCACCGCAACTGGTGTCCCCCTCGCAAAGTGGGCTTGGGGATGATGCCCACTGCTATTCCTTGCGGGAATCAAAGAGGGTGACTGCGGAAGTGCTGTCCCTGCAGTCCCTGCGCAAGACAGGTAAGTGTTCACAGACCTGTGTTGCCCACGTCAAAAGTGATCAAAACTGTTTTCTGAGCAGAGAGTAATGTCGGCTCCACCCTGAGCCCAGTGACGCTCAGAACACAGACAATCGCTGCTGCTTCTCATTTCGTGGGACAGAACAGGGTTCCTTTGCCTGCATGGATGTTTGGCCTCTTGGCCATTCCAGCCCCCGTGTCCTCCTGCTTCGCTCCTGGCTGTGCTTTGTCTTCGGGTCCAGCCTGGACTTGACCATTTCCTTTTCTGTATTGCTGGCCATCGCTGGGACAACACTGAGGTTGTGTCAGCCTCCCCGAGACGCTGACTGGCCCTGGGTGGGATCCAGTGTGATGTGGTCCCACCCACAGTGTCACGCACATCAGCAGAGCAGAGGCTCTGTGGGTACCATGTGACCTCCCTGGAAACACTGTCACGGCCATTGTCATCGGCCGCCTCTGCTGCCAGCAGCCCGTTTCCTGATACACACGCGCTCCCCCTCCCTCAACATCATTGCGAGACTGGCCTTGGTCGTGGCTGTGGTTCACACACGGGGTGCTGAGACTCAGAGAGTTTCAGTGACTGGCTCAGGGCCACACAGCCAGGCTTTGAACCAGGTCCGCCTTTGGCTGCCCACCATCCTGTCTCAGGCTAAAGGCAATGGCCACAGCTACCAGATGTGCGTCCCTTCCCAGCACAAGCCCTGCTGGGGGCAGGCCTCGCCAGTAGGTGGGCCGCCAGAGGGCCTGGGGCTCAGGCCCAGGTGACCTCACAAGAGCCGGGGACAAAGGGCCCTCTGCCCTGCCCTGCGTTGGGGACCGCGGCTGAGGCGGGCTATAAGGAAAAGCCTGCCTGGTAGTAAGGGCGTGGCGAGGGCTGGCTCAGGGCAGAGGTTGTCTGCAGGCGCTGACTGGCTTTGGGCTCCCGCGTACGTCCCATGCTTTCCGCTTGGCACACCTCTGCGTATTGTCTTTGTGTGGGCTCCCTTTCCCTCGGCGTGTTTCCTCCACAACAGGACGGCCGACAGAGGGGCTGCTCGGGCCGTTCCAGTGACTGAGGACACAGCACCATGCTGCCGCGTCGCCCCACCTACAGCGTCTGTGCGGTTTCCAGCGTGTGTCCCCTGCTGTGGGGCCTGTGGAGGACCAGGGGAGCCTGGTGCTGACAAAGTCAGAGGGCGACAGGTGTCAACAGAGACGCTCATCACCCAGGGGTTCCTGAGGTGGGCAGTCTCAGAGGCCCAGAGGCTCAGGCCACATCGGCGCCCCCAGCCAGCTCCGGGGGTCAGCCAGGCCTGCTTCGTACCCTGGAGATTGGCGTTCACTTGGCTTCTGCCACAGGTGTGCGGGTGGGCTTTGCCTGTGCGTGTCCCCAAATACCTTGTAATTGTGGGAGTTCAGGAAGTTAGAGGCCGCGGCCGCCTATGGCCAAGGGGCTGAGAAGCATGGTGGGGGGGCCACAGATTGGGAGGCAGGGCTGCCGCTATGCATGGGGGCAGTTCTGCCTAACCCTCGTGGGTGGCCGTGGTGAGAAAGGGAAACTTCCCTGGCACCACGCCGTCCCCGGGCCCAAGGTGGGCCTTGTGGGACTCCTAAGCAGGACCTGGGTGCCCCATGGCCCACCTGGCACCTGAGAGGAGGTAAGGCACAGCCAAGGTCCCAGGCAGCCTCAGGATCCCAGCCCCACCTTGCTCCCAACAGGACCCCTCCCTGGCTTCCCCATAGGAAAGCCATCCTGTGCCCCCTGACCTGGGGGTGCCCCCCACCGCACCCGAGGCCTCCCCTAGGACCTACAGGCTCTGCCCCTGGAGGAAGCGGGGGCCTGTGTCTCCAGTCTGTGTTTTTTTTAGCAGACACACCCCTAGCCGGGGATGAGAGGTCCCCCTAGGCCTTGGTTTGGGGTGGGAAATGGGCTCTGGCCCACGTTAACCTAAACAATATTTTGTTCTTAAAATTGCAGAGTCATACTTGAGGCCAGGCCAACTCCTGCCTGCCTTTGATGGCTCTGAGACTCAGGGCTCATCTGAGAACCCCTGAGTGAGGTGGCCTGGGTGCCCTGACTTGGGGGTGGACAGGAGACCAGGCCTCCCTCACCCTGGCTGCTCGGCAGAGGGCTGGGACCCCGTGTCACCCAGTGGAAGGAATGTGCTTTCTGCTGGGCGTGTGGGGTGTGGAGTACCCATTCTATATCCTCAGCCCTTGGTCTCCCCTCTGACTGCCCATAACTTGAGAGTGACCCCCACTCACCCTTGGTCTGGCCAGGTGCAGGCACACAGTGGACCCTTCAGCCAGTCACCCAGGATTCACCCAAGATTCAGTATCCAGGCCGTAACACCAGCATTCAAGGACTTAGAATGTTTTGTCGTGACAGGGCTGTTTGTGAAGAGGGCAAGTCTGACCTGCAGGGCTGGGGAGATGGTGGAATCTTGGAGGAGGGAGGCGTCCAGGGTGGGTGGGGAGGAGGGCACTGGGCACTCTCGGGGCCTCCCGCCTCTGGCTGGCAAGTGTGTGCAGGGGGAGGATCCCCAGCCCACCGAGCAGTGGTGCCCCCATGGTGGTTAGGGTCAGCGTCTAGGACAATCGGAGCAAGCCGCTCTCCGTGTGTCCTGGAACCCAGCTGTGCAGTGAAGGCCAGGCCTACTCAATGAAGTGTGTGTGTGTGTGTGTGTGTGTGTGTGTGTGTCCTGCAGGTCCCTGGGCTATGGGGTGTGTGGCTTTGACTCTGAGTGAGTTGGGAGCCAGGGGAAGCAACTAAGGGAGGAGACGCCATCTGTCCGGGTGTCCACTGAGTCTCTCTGGCTGCCCCCAGCCCCCCCCCCCGAAAAGAACCCAGGGGGCGTCCAGGAGAGGAATGACAGAGCAGGGCCGTGGGAGAGCGCAGCTTCCAGAAGTGCCCTGAGTCCAGGCTGGGCTGACGGAATCATGTCACAGCTTTCTGCTGCAGGAGGGCTGGATGGCCAAGCCCCCAAGTGCCCCTAGGGCCACCCCGTATCCATCCACCACTGATCACTCGGCCTGTGGGGAATGAGGCCTTCTGTCCCCTCCTGGGTTGGTCGATGTTCACAGCACTCGGGTGAGGGAGGAAGGACGATGTTACCCCATTTACAGGTCGGGAAGCTGAGGGTCCGGGAGGCAGGCTGGGGGGTGTCCCGTGCCCTCAGAACCCACCGCAGCCTGTCACTCCCCCACACCTTAGGGAGCCATTGGTGCGGGGGCAGGAGAAAGCACCTGGAACACGATTCCCAAGGAAGGGCATGCGTCCCCCCAGCACTGCTCCCTCATTCATGAACCGGGAAACCTGCCCGACCGCCCACCTCCGTCCAGGGCGGTCCCGCTGCACAGCACATTGCAGGCATCTGGATCAAATAACCGGCTGATCACGCATAAAAATTAGAGACGGAACTCTCCGGAAGGCAGAGTCACCGCAGTTCATTCCAGTGCGGTGCACACAGCAGGCCTGTGGCTCCCTGAGACTCAGTCATCTAGCAAGAAGGGGCCTGAAGCTGCCCACACAGAGCCCGGCCCAGGCGGGAGGAGCAGCGGGAGGGGGACCTCAGTGTACAGCTGAGCCAGTGCCCCAGCCAGCGCCTGAGTGTCCACTGGCCCCGTGGCCAGGCAGGAATGGCTGTGTGACCTCCCTGAGTCTCTCACCCTCTGGGTCTCCATTTCCTCAGCAGACCCTTGTGAGAACCCAGCGGAGTGCACAGAAGCCCTGGCCAGGGCTGTGAGGGAAGGGCAGCTCTCCAGCATCAGAGACAGGGGACACACAGTGGCCTGGTGGGTGGTCTCAGGAAATCTGGAGGGAGGAGACAGTGAGGAGACCGTCAGTGAAGGACAGGATGTGAGCCAGGCCTGGAGGGGCCAGGTGGGGTGAAGGGCCCTGGATAAAGCAGGAAGGGGTCTGGAGCCTGACGCCTGCACCAATAGTGTGGTTCTGCAGAGGGACACATACCTCGCGGGGCCGGGTAGGACAGGCCCAGCTGTGTCTCCAGCAGGGTGGATAGTGTTCCCTCGGGGCCCAGGGCAGGCTGCCGTCCCAGCTGAGTGTCCACAGCCCCCCAGGGCAGCCGGACACAGGGTCTGCAGGTAGGGACAGCCTTCCTGTGTCCAGGCACACCCCTAGCATCCCCTCCAGGCCCCCAGCTCGGCGTGGCCCTGGCAGGGCTGAGACCCCACATGCTGCCCCCTCAGGACTCTAGTTCTCTGTGAGTCAGTTTCCCCTGGAAAGTGAAAGCTCAGGGCTTGGTCCCTATGGGGCTGTTCTCAGGAGTGTCCCTTAACATACCCAAAGTCTGGGCTCTCAGGCCACCCGCATTACAGTTTCTGGCAGAGCCGCCCATCACCCTTGAAAGTCTGTTCTGGTAGATGCCCTGCAGTTCTGGACCTCGTCAGAAAATACCGTCCAACTTCTCATGTGTGATGACGGTGGAGATGGAACTGCCGTGGTCACTAAGGTGCTTCAGTATTTTTCTGCTCTGCTCTTTTGTCGCATTCTGTTGTGTTGTTGGCTCTGTTCTTACTGATTTGTGGGGATTCTTTACATTTGGTGACTGTCAGTACTCGTGTGTACCTGGCAGGTGTTTGCTCCCAGAGTGCTGTAAGCACTGGACCTTTGTAATGCTGTTTTTCTATCAAGATGTCCTCAAATTTTATGTAGCTGAAGTTCTCAATTGTTCCCTTTAAAAAGACTGGATTTTGTCTTCCTGAGACTGTGCCATATGCCCTTGTCTCTCCTTCCAATCTTTTATAATGATGCTGTTCCTTTAATCTGAGTTTATTTTGGGGTATGGGGTAAGACAGAGTGGAACCGTTTTTCCACATTAAATCCTAGCTATCATGAGCCCTGGAGAACACAAATTACAGCCTATGGCTGGGAGCACGGGCCGCGGGGAGCACGGGTTGAGGGGAGGACGGTCAGCGGGGATCATGGCTGCTGTGTTCCAGGACTGGACCCACACCCTGGCCTCACAGCCGAGGTGCTGGCTGTTGCTGAGCCCAGCCGAGCCACAGTTTCCCCTTCTCTTGCTGGGGTTAAATGAGCGCCTTTGTGTGGAGGACTCAGGAATGAGCCAGGCCTTCTGATGGAGCCTAAGTCAGGCACTGGGGGTCTCCCAGCCTCCAAGCAATTACCGCCTCTTCCTGCTTTCTTCTAGAAGAGAGTGTGGGGGTGGGGCTGGGAGCAGCCTCCAGATGACTTGGCTGGAGTGAGACCAATATCTGTGCTTGGCAGGTGCCCACTCACCTGGGGCCCTCAGGACACAGATGACCCGGCGAGGCTTCTGGGCTTCTGGGGAGAAAAGTCACCAGTGGTCATGCCCAGCTGGACCAGACAACCCGGGGAGGCCCCCAAGTTGGAAATGGATGTAAGGCTGTACTTCTGCCAGAGAGCACGGAGCTGGGGGCACAGGTGGGCCACTTGGGAGCCCTTCTCACCTGTCAGAAGTGGACAGTAGCCCCAACCTTCCCTGCTCTGTGGGCAGGTGGCACCTGCATGCGCTGAAAAGTGGGAACTTCCCTGTAGGCTGGTGTGGCCAGCTGAGGACCCCTGGGGACCGACCTCTGGGGGCTGCAGGCACACTGTGGATGACCCCCACCTTGTGGTCTGGCTCCAAGGGAACGCCCTCCTGACGAGACCCCCTTATAGTCTGGCCTGGCCTGACCCCTGGCTATGCACTCCTTCCTTCTGCCCCACCCCTCACCCAGGTCTGTCAGGGCTGCCTCAGGGCTGTCCCCCCAAAACACTGACCGTACCCTGACCCTGCAGAAAGCCCCTGGGTCCACGGCCTCTCTGCAGGCTGCTTCCACATTCAACAGCTGGGAGCCGCTTAGCAGCCTGGCGCTTGCTGGTGGATGCCTGTTGGGAGAACCCAGTTGTTAATTTGGGTCAAGAAAAATGAGAGAAGAAGACGGGCCCAGTGGAGAGTGGGAGCTGAGGATGTGTGAATTGTGAGGACTCAGTCGGGACCCTCTGGGGCCCCCGCTGCCCAGAGCACCCCCAGGTTATCTGGCACCGCTGAGGGATGGAGCTCAGTCAGAAGGCAGGAGCCATGGGCCCAAACTGCCACGCTAGCCGTGGTGGGACCCCGCCCCTGGCAGGAGGGGATGTACTGGCCACCCAGAATCCTCGAGAGAACCTCCCCTTGAGGATGAGCACTGCCCTCGGTGGGCTGGCAGCCCTGTGCGTCCCTGTGGTGGAGGGAGGGGCTCCCTGACAAGTGTCTGAAGTGCAGGGACCGCCTGAAGTGGTTGGTGCCGGGGTCAGCGGCTGCAGACCAGATCCTAGGGACCTGCCGCAGAGATGTAGAGAAACAGTGCTCTTCCTCAGAACGGCTGGTGGGACACGACAGGGACGTGGGTGTTGAGTGTTCTTCGCGACGCCCCATGTTACAAGTGTTGCAGGACTTGGGGGCTGAGACGGCCCCCTGCCCTGGCCATTACTGTTGCTGAGCTGAGCACGGTTGCAACACTTTTCTGTAAAACAGAAGTTGATGTCTTCCTCATGTAAGAAATACATAAATCAGTTAAAAATAGTCCTGAGCGGATGCGATGACGCGTGGCTGTCACAGGAAACACATGAACCAGGCTCATCCCACTGACAGGAAAACGCAGTGGAGTCCGCCATCCTCGGGCTGCCTCGGGGCCCAGGTCAGCAGGTCCCTGGGACGGCAACTTGCACCGGCCCAGGCGGAGGACAGTGGAGGCCGTGCCTGCTGCCTCTGCCACTTCGCTGACTGCTGGTGTTTCTTTCCTGTTCCAGCCTTCCTACTGACCACAGGAGCTGGCCCGAGATGCGCGGGCCAGCACGTCAGTGGTCCACACGGTCCAGGGGCACAGAGCACAGCGGGGGCATGTTCAGCCTGCACAGCCCGGTGGGCCACTAGTGGCTGCATGGAGCCCATGTCCACCCCTGCCTTCACACTGGAGAGGAAGTGGTGGGCACTGGCCCAGAGCCAGGGTACGACTGGGCCTCTGGTTTGCTTGTGAGGAGCAAGACCCATGGATCACACAAGGACCAGCCATTTCACACACGTCCTGTCCAGTCCCCGGAGATCCAGGCATGTGCTGATGGTGATATGTCCTCAGATCCCAGCTGTAGTGATGGTTCTGCCATCAGGGCAGTAGGCGCTGGGCCACTGCAGCCCCAGAGCCTGGTGACCAGGGCCGTGGCCCTTAGTTACCGTGCAGTCCTCACAGACCCTGGTGCCCGTTATAGTGGCCTCACGTCCCTGGGGCTGTTGTCTGGCGAGAGTTTTCACAGCACGAGCCCGAGGACCCTTAGTGATGGGTTGCGAGGGCCACCAACACCAGCCTGTCAGTCACAGACCCGGCAGCAAATCCTGGCCTCATGAGTGAAGTCAGTGCTGAAGCTCAGAGTTGACTGAAAGGTCCCTAACGGTCACAGAGACCAGGCCAGCAACAGCGAGGAAGTCCGGCGGCGTCTCCCTGGGGGCTTAGCTGCGCTGCTCCCTGAGCCCTTGGCCTGCAGGTGGGTGGGGGCCCAGTCTGTCCCGGCATTGCCCCACATTCTGGCTCAGCCCAGTGGGCAGGCAGTGGAGGACTGGGCCTGGTCAGGGGCTCCCTCTGTCTGCTGGCTGGGTGGGGTCCTGGGGGAAACAGAGGAACCTTGGCTGGGGAGGAGGCATGTTTGGGAAATGTCCTTCCCTGGAAATCCCAAAACAGACACCTATGGCATCTCCCTAGAGTGTAGCCCAGAAGCCCAAAAGCAGTTTTCATATTTTGGAGTCAATAAAAGTGATTTTCCCCAGTTTCGAAACTTTCAAAGTATCTTAAAAGTTTGCAGATCCTGTGCCTTGACCTTCAGGGTCTGCTGCCTAAGGAACCAGGTGGTTCCAAACCTCAGAGGCAAAGAACCCGCCCTGTTCACTCGCCGGCCTGGACGCAAACCGGGAGAAACAGCAGCCCAGCCCCTGCCCACCTCACAAACACGGATGTGCTCACTCCTTCACATATAAGTGCACTGATGCCCACGTGTGTGTACGTGTGTGTGCACCTGTGCTCACATGTGCACACAGCCTTGGTGAGCACACATCTGTATGTGTACACATGTGTGTTCACATGCATACGAGTGCATGCCTATATGCACAAGTATGGCTTCTGCCTCCCCAGCCCCTGTCACCGTGCCTGGGAATCAGCAGGCACTCACCGGATATTGGTCACATGGATGAGGGAGTGAATGCAGGACATGGGGACAGAGAGTGGGGCCAGGTAGCGGGGCTGGAGGGGTGGGCTCAGAGGCCTCTGCCATCCATGGCTCCTGGGTGCCCTGCTGTGCCAGGCAGCAACAGTGCTGTGCAGTGGACACTACCGGGCCCAGTGAGCAGGTGAGGTTTGAGACTTCTGCCACATGGCAGCCCAGCCACGCCCTCCTGTGCTCCTGGGGCCCCCTCCCCTCCCGCCTGGCTCTGTGCAGTGTGGGGTCACTGTCCATGCTGGCTGTGTTCTCTGAGTACACCCCTCAGCAGGCAGCTGCTCCCGGGAAAATCAGACCCTGCTCTGCCTGCCTCCAGGTGAGGACTGGATTTGTGCTGTCCTGGTGCAGGCACACGCTGCCCCGCAGGGCTGGGATGGGGGGGGCTTTGTTTCTCAACCTGAAGCACTCATTCTCCTCCCCTCCCCATCTGGAATGGTCTGAGCTCCAGGAGAGCATCTTCAGGGGCAGAGGGCAAGCTCCCTCTCCCTTGTCCAAGGGCCAGGTTCCGGGTGAAGAGGTGCTTCTGGGCAGGACACAGGCCTTGCGTGGGGACAGTCTCCTGCCCCCTGGCGTCTGGATGGTGCTGGGGCCCCTCGGCCACTGTGGTGGCTGCAGAGGGTCTCATGACCCCCAACCCCACCTACTGGGCAGATGCTGGAAACTGCTTGGGGTCAGCCCTCCCCAGGCCACAGCCGCAGGGCCCCTTGTGCATGGTCTCAGCCAAGAGCCACCAGCCTTTGCTGACCTGGCAATGGAAAAATGTGCTTGAGCTTGACAGACTCTCAGCTCTTCTGAAGTCTGAGACGCGGCGTGTGGAGTGCTGCACGCAGGCCCAGCCCCGCTTGTCCACGCTGCCCGGTCTGGACATGGACTTCACACAAGTAAATATTTGGATGTATAGCTTTCTTTTAAAAAGTTTAAATGGTGAAGCCCAGCCTCGCAGCACAGTTCCCCGGGCTCCCGGCTCCCGGCTCCAAGCGAGCAGCTGCATTGCTGCCCCAGTGCCCGTAACTGAAGGCTCAGAACTTTCACGGTGGC
The DNA here is from genome assembly GCF_964194185.1 of Rhinolophus hipposideros. Classification (NCBI taxonomy): domain Eukaryota; kingdom Metazoa; phylum Chordata; class Mammalia; order Chiroptera; family Rhinolophidae; genus Rhinolophus; species Rhinolophus hipposideros. The sequence continues at coordinate 53,859,384 of NC_138066.1, forward strand.
TCCATGCAGCCCTGGCCATGTCTGTGCCAACTTGCTCATGCACAAAAGGAAACAAGTTCAGGATGTGAAGCGCGCTCTCTCCAAAGCCTGCCTCTGTGAGACACAGGGCTGCTGCAGCCGTGAGGTGCTGGGGGAAGCCAGGCAGGGGTGGCAAGTGGTGGGGTGTCCCCAGGAGGGTGGGCGATGCAGCCAGGGATCAGAACCCACGTGCCGGGCCAGTCACGCCTGCAGAGTGGGCAGAGGCATGACGTGGCTGGCCTTCGGGGGCTGGGACTGGGAGTGGTGCACCCCAGAGCCTTCTGGAGCTGAGTCACCCTCTGGAAGTACAGCCACATGACCTCCAAACTGAGGCAACTCGGACCTTCTGCTGAATTGAGCAAAGGGAGGTGATGAGTTTTTCTGAGCACCCCTTTCGAGAACCGTCACCACCTCGGGGGCACCGCCAGGGTCAGCAGGGATGGCGTCCAGTGTCTTGGAGCGAGAAGTTACATGAACTGGGACATCTCTGTCTGCAGACGGTGCTGCTCCCCTCCCCACCAGCAGGGAGTTGGCTTAAAACCACCCGTGGCCACATTTGTTAGACGATGAGTCTGAAAATCTTAGATTGAGCAGGAGACGAAGCTTCCAGACACAGACAGACACAGGAACCCCACGCACACGCACAGACACGCACACGCAGGACACAGGCCCTGAGATGCACCCAGACACACTCGCCACACGTGTGCTCACGCGCAGGGAGAGCATAGCCACAGCACACACACGTGTATTCACACGTGCTCACAAGCGTGCACGCATCCTTCCACGCACACCCTCAGCCTGGGATCGAGACCGCAGAAGTGGGTGAAGGAGGTGGGGACGGCCCGGAGCAGGTCCCGCGGCCCGACGCCGACTGCGGGCGGGGCCTTGTGCGGGGTCCGGCCTGCCCCGGCCTCAGGGGCTGAGCAGCCAAAGTGGCCGCCGGCCCATGGGACACGCGCCGAAAACGTGGGGACGTGGTGCAGGGCTCCCCGGGCTCCGGCCTCTGCCGGGGACCCGCGGGTGGCGCAGCCCGCCCCGCACGCACCGCGCCCGCCAGCCCGGACCCCCGCGGAGACCGGGGTGCCGCCGGGCGTTCCTGCAGCGCCGCCTGCTGGCCGGGGGCCTCGGTGTGCACGGGCGCCGGCCCGGGCGTCCGGTCCCAGAGCCTGCGGGTGGGGTGCAGGCTGCCAGCGCCCGGCCCGGCCCCCAAGTTCTAGGCAGTCTGGAAGGGCAGGAGCAAAGGCTGGCGCCGGAACTGCGCGCTGGGCTCGTTCCCAGACTTACTCTCGGGGAGGCTGGACCCCGAGCCGTGTGCCCGCTCCGCCCCCGGCTCCGCCCCCGGCTCCGCCCCCGGTTCCGCCCCCGGCCCCGCCCCCGGCTCCGCCCCCGGCTCCGCCCCCGGTTCCGCCCCCGGCTCCGCCCCCGGCTCCGCCCCCGGTTCCGCCCCCGGCTCCGCCCCCGGCCCCGCCCCCGGCCCCGCCCCCGGCCCCGGCCCCGCCCCCGGCCCCGCCCCCGGCCCCGCCCCGCCCCGGCCCTCGCTTTGCAGGCGAAGCTGAGGATGCTTGATAAGCAAGCTCCGGTCAGGCAAAGGGTCCGCCTGCGGGTACGTGAGCCATGAGACACAGGCTCCCACGGGGCGCAGTCCGTGCCACCGACATACCAGGAAGGGACGAGCCGTGGCCTGAGCCCCCGTCCAAGGGTGACCCTCTGCAGGACACCCTGAGATGTGAGCAGGCTGCAGAGGGTAGAAAAGAAATAAGGTGAGGAACCTGCTGCAAACTCCGTGCGGCTGGTAAGGGTGCATATGCGCTTCATCCAGCTGGTCTGGTCTGTTCCCCCTGCCTGAACCCCCAGCCCCACCTGCTCAGTCCCAAGCCTCCCCAGACCCAGGTGACAGCGCCACCTCCGTGCAGTGCGGACATGCCTGGGCCTTGGTCCTTTGGGAGCATGGTGTGATCCTCTGTAAATGCCAGCTCCAGCTGGAGACAGCAGCTGCACGTGCAGTTCACCGAAAAGACACGATACGAGTTTGGGCCAGATCTCCAGGGTCCAGGACACTCGCTGCCCCTGGACCCCTGGTGAGTCCCTTCCCGGCACCCCTCCACCCAGCACCCAGCTAGTTTCTCATGCCAGCCCCAGGCAGAGGCTTTTCCGGGACCTGGAATGCCTCTTGCAGTTGGAAAGCCCAGGTTTCATCCCGGAGCTGACAACAGCCCAGTGACTTCCACCTGCTGCTGTGTTTTAGTCGAGACTTCCGGGGCTCAAGTCTCACCTGTGCTGGGCCCTCGCCCTTGCTTCCGGGCTCACCTGAGAGGCTCAGCAGCAGGACGGCTTCGCGGCCACCAGGTGGCTCTATGGGGACGAGGTTGTGGTTTTACTGGTAAAGTTGCTCATTAATGTTAGGAATGAATTTTTCTTATGTCAACATTCAGTACAATTCACAGTTCTTTGGTGTACGGTTCTATAAATTGAACACATTTATAGATTTATGTAACAACATTTGGGGTGTGCAACAGTCCCATTACCCCCAAAACTCCTTTTGATCACCACACCCTCCCCCACACAACCCTTGGTGACCACCCCTGTAGTTTTGCTTTTTGCAAATGCAATCACACAGCGTGCCAACTTTGACACGGGCTCCTTTCACTCGAGGTCAGACTCCTGAGATCCACCCAGGCTGTTTGGCTGTGGTCGCCCATTTCTTCCAGCATGTGGGGGCCCCGTGGTCTGTTTGCCAGCTTGGGTGACTGCTAAATGGAGTTGCTGTGTGCGTTGTGCACAGGTTTTTGTGTGAATGTAAGCTTTCATTTCTCAGGAATTATGCCCAGGAGTGTGATTGCTGAGTGACGGAGTAAATACAGGTCTAACTTTTTAAGAAAGTGACAGTTTGTGAGGGTGTCTGTGCCATTTTTTACTCTTCCCAGTCATGACCGAGATTCCCCTGCACCCTCTTCTGGTCCACACTCAGTCCTGTCAGTATTGTAAGTAAAGCCATTTTAGTGAGTGTGCAGTGCTGTCTCCTCATGGTTGGAACGTCATCTCCCCGATGACGTCTGCGTCTTATCACAGGCTTACTGCCATCCATACATCTGCTTTGGTGAGGTGTCTGCTCAAGTCCTTTCCCAGTTTGTGATTGGGTTGTTTGGGTTTTTGCTGGCGGATTTTGAGAGTTCCTTATGTATATGGATTGCTTTGTCACATATGTGATTTGAAAATATTTTAACTTAATCTCTGTCTTGTGTTCTCATTCTCTTAACATTGTCTTTTGCCAAGCAGAAGTTTTTAATTCTGATGAAGTCCAATTTGTCACTTCTTTCTTTTATGGGTTTTGCTTGTGAAGTCATGTCTAGGAACCCTTTGCTTAACCCGAATTCATGAGATTTTTCTCTGTGTTTTGTTCATTTTTTGCATATTGCTGTCCAACTGTTCCCATATCATTTATAAATACAGACATTGAGTCATGGCATTCCCTTTTATAAAATGTCCTGCAGCTTTGTCTTCCCCTACTAGGAAGTCCTTGCCTTCAGGGCCAGGGTCCCTCCTCCCTGAGCTCCCGTCCTGCTCAGTGGGAGGCCGCCTGCTGTTTGCTCTGTTCTCTGTCTACAAGCTGTGGTTTCTGTGCTGACTGGCCATGTGCCCATCTGCCTGCTGTCAGTCTCTTTCAGTGGGATCGAAGCCCATGAGGTAAGGGACAGTTTGCTCTCACAAGTGTTGCTGTGGGAAGGTGTCTAAGGCTGTGGGCCGGTGAGGAGCCACCCTGGCCCAGCATCTACAGCAAGTGGAGTTTGCCCAGGGGACTGAGAGGATCGAGGGCCCCTCCACCTGGCTGTGTCTGGACTACGGGGTGAAAGGGGAGCAGGTGGGCCAGGCAGGGCCAGGCTGGGATCCGATCCATGTTTTAGGCCATTCATTTCTGCCAAAGCTGGTGTGGGATTGGGGAGCAAGGTGGGAGGAGAGGGTCAGGTAGGAGGTGATCTCACAGTTACAGCTACGGATACAAGTCCTGGAGGGGAAAGGAGAGAGACAGAGGGCAGGACTCAGGCACGCAGGGATGAGCAGACGCGGGTGGGGCAGCTGACGACCCTCCGCCAAGAGGACCAGCTGTGGTCGCTGATGTGTAGTCTGCATTGTCACAGCTACGGCAGGGAGTCTGCAGTTTGGGGGCAGCAGAAACCAAGAGTTTGGGAAGCTGGTCTGCAGAGAGGAGAATGGAGGGAGAAAGACAGAGAGAGAAAGGCAGAGGCAGAGAGAGACAAAGAGAGACAGAGAGGGAAAGCTGGAGAAATGAAGGGACAGAGAAGGAGAGGAGAGTTCAGGAGAGATGGAGAGAGAGAGAGGAGAGTGAGCTGCTTGCTGCCGCTTGTGTTGCGTGATTCAGTCCACTCTCCTGGCCTCATCCATGAAAGGCAGTGGGAACTGTATGGAAGTGTCCCCACGCAGGGGCTGTGCACACGCAGCATCTGCTCCCACCGCCAGGACTGCAGATTCTGGGCAGATGAGGTGCCTGCCGTGCCTGGGAAGGAGGGCAGCGGACTGGCGCCCAGGTCAGGGTGCGATTGTGGGGCAACCACGAGGGCCAGACCACAGCTCCATTACACTGTATTTCAGACGAGTGCTGAGGGTTAATGAAGGGTGTCGCTTTAGACTGTAAACACCCTCCCTGGGTCTCTGTGCCACCCAAACACTTCAGAGGGGGCCTGCTTTGTCCACACAGTCCACAAGTCAGCAGAAAACACCCAAGGCCACATCAGTGAAAAGTAAACTTGTGTCAGTGACATTTTTAAGCATCTTGTTTCTCCCCAAATTCCTCTTCCAGAACTTGTTACCTCACTAAAATTCTAGGAGGCTTTTTGTGTGTGTGTGTTGAAATCAGCAAACCAATTCCAAAATTTATATGAAGAGGCAAAGGCCCAAGAAAGGCCAAGATGTACTTAAAAGGGGGCAAAAATGGTAGAAATTACCAGATGTCAAGACTTCTAGTAAAACTGCACTGATTAAGACAGTGCCTGACTGTCTCATGGAGAGATAAATAGACCAGGGGTCTGCAAACAGTAGCCTGCTCAGTCTGGTCCATCACCTTCCTTTGTATGGCCCACAATCAAAGAATGGTTTTTACAGCTTTAAATGGCTGAAATTATCAAAAGAAGAGGAATATTTCATTGAATGAGAAAATTACATGGAATTCAAACATCAGTGTCGATAAATGAAGACTTAACTGGTGAAACACACCCACGTCCATTTGTTTATGTTCTTTCCATTCCTGCTTGCGTGCTGCGACAGAGTTTGGTAGTTGTGACAGAGAACATCTGGTCCACAAAGTCCAAAATCGCTCATGTCTGGCCCTTTATAGGAACAGTTTTCTGACTCTTGCAATAAACAAATGAAACAGATTAAAGTCACCTGCTTTATGACAAAGATGGCAATGCAGTACGGTGGTGGGAAGATGAATATTTCAGCACCTAGTCCTGGGAAAACTGCATATCCAAAATGAACACTGATCCCTACCTCACAACACACACAAAGCAATTATTTCCAGGAGCATTAAAGTAAGAGTTAAAACAATAAAACTTCTCCAAGGTTCTCTAGGACAAAATCTTCATCACCTTGGCTTAGAGAAAGCTTTCTGGGGGCCGCCCGGTGGCTCAGGTGGTTGGAGCTTATGCTCCTAATGCCGGAGGCTGCCGGTGCGATTCCCACATGGGCCAGTGGGCTCTCAGCCACAAGGTTGCCAGTTCGATTTTTCAAGTCCCACAGGGGATGGTGGGGCAGTGTCCCCTGCAACTAACAACAACAATTGGACCTGGAGCTGAGCTGCGCCTACCACAACTAAGATTGAAAGGACAACAACTTGACTTGGAAAAAATCCTGGAAGTACACACTGTTCCCCAATGAAGTCCTGTTCCCCTTCCCCAATAAAATCTTAAAAAAAAAAAACACGAAAAAGAATTCTTGTATAGGGCACAGCAAACACTACCATAAAGTAACAGGTTAATCAATTATTATAGATTCCATTAAAACTGAGAAACTTCATCCACCAAAACAGTGGAAATGCAAGTCACAGCGTGGGAAAAATATTTGTAAGTCAAGTAATAATCAAATATATAAAGAGCTCATACAAATCAAGTGGAAAATTCAAATTGTCTTTAAATATATGAGACATTGTTCAGTCTCATTAGATCAAGGAAATGAAAATAAAACCCAAAGTGAGGTACTTTCGGAATGACTACAAGTGGAAAGACTGATAAGCCCAAATGTTAATGAGAAGGTATATCCTATCACCCAACGATTTCACTCATAGATCCATACTTAGCAAAAATGCTTATGTATGTGCAGCTGAAAGCAAACACAAGAATGCTCAGGGCATCACTGTATGGAACAACCAAAAATCCATCCTCCAAACATCCATCAACACAGACTGCATACAAATACTGTGGCATATTTTTACAATAGAGTGCCACTCTGCAGCATAAAGGACCAACTCCTGATACGTGCAACAACATGCGTGAGTCCTAACTTTTGTGTTTAGGGAAAGAAGGCAAATACCAAAAGGAACACATGATTTCTCTCTACAAAGTACAAAAACAGACAAATCTGAACCTGTGGAGTTAGAAGTCAGAACAGTGACTACATTTGATTGGGGTAGTAATTGGGATGGGGTCTCCAGAGTGCTGACAACATTCCATTGTTGGATCAAGGTGCTAGTTAATATGGGTGTATTCACTTTGAGATAATTCACCAAGGTGCATATGCATGAAACACGCCCCTTTCTCTCTGTGTGCTGCTGTGGAATGAATGTTTGTGTCCCCCCATAATTTGTATGTTGAGTCCTAATTTCCAGTGTGGGCCTTTGGAGCTGAGTAGGTAATGAGGGCAGCATTCCATGAATGGGATTAGTGCCTTTATAACAGAGATCCCAGAGAGAGCCCGGCCTCTCCCACCATGTGGGTTACAGTGAGAGGATCGCCATCTGGGAACAAGAAATTTGGTCTCATCAGACATGGAAGCCGCCAGTGCCTTGATCTTGGGCTTCCAGCCTGCTGGACTGTGAAAAATAAATTTCTGTGGTTTGTAAGTCCCCGTGTGTGGTGTTCTGTTATAGCAGCCCGAATAGACTAATACTATTCTTAAAAGCTTCTTTAAAATGTGTTAGATTCACCTTGTTACTTATGTATAGAAATTTTGTTATTTACCTCTTACAATGTATTCTTTTTTGTCTTTTCTGACTAAAAGGACTAAGTGATGTAGTAACACTTCCCATCTTCCAATGTTTTTGATCAGTCTTCACTGTATTGCCTCCATTGTGGGCTTAATATATTTCAGTGGTGTTACCTGGTACATACAAATTGACAAGTGTTTTACCCATATTATCTGTAGTAAGGGACAACTGAACGTTAATTATTAAGAAACTACTTATTTTGAAATTATCTTTTTGTCCCTTTTTAGTCTACAGTACATACTGAGCAGCACAGTTTCAGGGCACCATCTCAGGCCCTGCGTCGTCAGTGAGGTGCCACAGCCTTGTCTGGGCTTGGCATGCTCCCGTTGTTTATCTCCACCGTGTCCTTGACGGCACACTTACTCATCTCATGTGCCTTATGCCAGTTTTGTGGAAGTTATTATATTTGTGATCAGCTCTAGGTACCATCTGCTTCCTTCCACGCCCTATATGTAACTTGATGTGAGTAAATGTGATGCTTGCCATAGAATCTTCCTATAACTTGCAAACTATGTATTAAAAAACTTTTTATGATAAAGCTGTAAATCTAATTCAGGGTAGAAGATTTGGAAAGTATGAGAAAGCATGGAGGATAAAATTAAAAGCACCTTAAATCCATGTGGCCAAAAAGTAGCCACTGGTTAACAGTTTCGAGTATTTCCTTCTGGGACTGCTTTTCTATATGTGCTTCTCTGCATTTTCCAAATGTTCCACAGTGAACACGTTTTTGTTTTTTTACATTTGTAATCAGGAAGTAAACATGTGCAGTTACGGGGGAGTTGTAGCAAGCTCTCTGAGGCTTGGCCAGAGAGAGGACGTGAGAACATCACCAGCGGCCGCTGCAGTGGCCCTGAGAAGGGCATTTCATTGTCCTCACGGGCTGCAGCCCGTCGTGGGTCTGCTCCGCTCCGAAACCCAGGCTGCCCGAGCTGGATGGCCTTTGAAGTGTCTGCTGAGAAACGCCACGGATGACGTCATTCACGATGATTCCTTGAGGTCATCTAATTCCACAGTCCCCGATGGTCGCAAAAACGTTTTGCCATTAGCTTGCCAGAAACAGTGTCCAAAGAAGGACCGCAGAGTCGTGTGATGCCTGTAAGTCGTCCGCACTGTCTTTGCTCCCTGGGGTCTGTGTGGTCGCGCGGGAGGCCCGGCAGGGGCGGCGCGCAGGGGAGGGGGCGGGGCGGTTACCATGGATACTCCGGCGTGCGGCCCTGATTGGCTGAGGGCCTCCGGCCCCGCCCCCTCCGCTCGGCGCCGCGGGAGAGCTGAAGGCTCCCGGAAACTTCCGTGGCGGGGAAACGCGTCCCTGAGAACGGAAGCGGAAGCGGCGCGAGCAGAGGCTTCTGGGAGTCGCAGTTTGCGGTCGTGAGCCCTGGGCGCTGGGGCCGAACCGCCTGGGGTCTGCGGGCGGCCGCCCGGAGCCCGGTTTCGCGTGAGTTCGGTGCGGAGCTCCCGGCCCTGCCGTCCCTCCCCTCGGGCCGCGAGCAGCGGACGCTCCGAGCTGCGGCCGGTGGGGGCCGGACCCCGGGCCCTCCAGAGGCTGCGAGGGCCGGGAGCCCGCGGCGCAGGGGCGGGAGGGGACGTGGGCCGCCGGGCGCAGCTTCGTGCGACCGGCCGCACTGCACTCGAGGGCCGGCTCTGCGTCCGCGAGGCGGCGAGTCTTTGCTCGGACGTCGGCTTGGAGACGCGGCCTTGGCCCGAAACGGCCGTTGGTTTGGAGCGTTTGCGGGGCGCTCAGTTTGTCCTCGCGCTGTGATCGCGCCTTTCCGGGAGTTTGTTCTCTTACCGCGTGCGGAAATGATCTGACTGTGCACGTCGCTGTGTAGTGCAGCAAGCCGAGTGTTGACTTACGCACATCTTAAGTGACCCGCTCACTTGGAAACCTCCCAACCTCCTGTCCGGAAGGAAAGAGGGACCGGCCTCCGCGGCCTTTCCTTCCTGGCGTCGCCCTTGGTGCCAGGACGTCCGAGTTCAGGATTGCTGGACGCGCCGCGTCCACCCGGACGTCCCCTGGCCTTCGCTCCCGGGCCTAACGCTTAACCTTCCAGGCAGGGGAACGACGCCTCCCTCCGCGTGTTGGCGGGTCTCCGCTGGGGTGTCTTCTCTCTTCTGTTGGTTGGAGCACCCAGTGAGTGAGTTGGGAGACTCAGATTACATGCTTTATCAACTGATACAGCCAGTACTTTAAAGTTTTCAAAATACTAAATTTAAGTGATGACAGTATTGATTTTGTTGTATATTTTCTTTTCCCATGAGCTGGGTTCCAAGTTTCTGAAATTACTCTCAGCCCAGGAAAGAGTTGTGTTTGCCATGTGAAATACTGAGGTCTCTAGAGGCACTCGTCAGATGAGGGATGAATCTACATGAGCAGGTTAGGGGCGAATGTTTACTACGCGTGGAATCCCTGAAATGTTGCCCAAGAAGCTCTGCTTAGTGCACAAAGCGTGAGTTCTGTTTCTGAGTATCTCATTAATCACCTCTGTACCTTTAGGTTAATCACATAACCTTTCCATTTCTAGACTTGTTCATTTTTAAAATGAGAGGTTAAACTGTCACATGTTTAAAACATTTTTTTTAAGCTTTAAGAGTCTTTGTGACATTGCCTATTGGACTCTTTCCTATCACTTTTACTTATACTTATCCCTACTCCACTGAATCTTATTTTCCCATATTATGAGACTGTGTATTCTAATATGCATTAATTTCATTAAGGTTATTTTCTCTCTCCTGAGTGCAGTTTCCCTTATCCCAACACAAAAAGAGGTATTTTTACATTTTTATTCCTTTAAGGTTTGTAGAACAGAGCATATACCAAGAAGACCATTAAAGTGTACTTTTGGGTGAGCTCCATCACTGTCATCATGGAAAGTCTCAAAAGGGATGTGTCTCAAGGATATTTATTTGAAGAAGCCTGTGAATATGAGGCCACTGTAGAAAAGCAAAGGGAGAACTCTATAGGCAAAATTTCAGAAAAATCTCTTCCCCAAACCACTGGTTTTCAGCAAACAATAGTTGCCCGTGAGGAAATATCCTTAGAGGTAAATGTACATAATTTTAATGTATTTGAAAGAAGTTTCGACGTAAGATCCAAGATTAATCCACAGCATATTACTTATTCAGAAGCTAAACCACGTATATTTGATTCATTTGGGAAAAATGTCAGATGGAACTTACCTCCAATTAAAACCCAAAGAAATTCTAAAAAAGAAACTTATCATTGTAGTGAATGTGGACAAAATTTCAATGACCGTTCAAACTTTATTCGTCATCAAAGAATTCATACTGGTGAGAAACCTTATAAATGTGATGACTGTGGAAAAGCTTTTAGCCAGAGTTCATCTCTTACCGAACATCAGAGAACTCACACTGGAGAAAAACCTTATACGTGTAAAGTTTGTGGAAAAGCATTCACTGTAAATTCATCTCTTATTCAACATCAGAGAATTCATACTGGGGAGAAACCTTATAAATGTAATGACTGTGGGAAAGCCTTCAATGACTACTCATCCTTTATTCAACATCAAAGAATTCACAGTGGAGAGAAACCCTATGAATGTATTCATTGTGACAAGTCCTTCACTGACATCTCATCTCTTACACAGCACCAGAGAATTCACAGTGGAGTGAAACCCTATAAATGTACTGAATGCGGAAAGGAATTCAGACGAAGTACACACCTCACCCAACATCAGAGAACTCATACTGGGGAAAAGCCTTATAAATGTAATGACTGTGGAAAAGCCTTCACTGCCCACTCAACCTTTACACAACATCAGAGGATTCACACTGGAGAAAAACCCTATATGTGCCGTGCATGTGGGAAGGGCTTCCCTGAAAATTCTTCCCTTACTAAACATCAGCGAATTCATACTGGAGAAAAACCCTATGACTGTAATGAATGTGGTAAAGCTTTTAGCCAGAGCACTCACCTTATTCAACACCAGAGAATACATACAGGAGAGAAACCCTTTAAATGTGATAAATGTGGAAAAGCATTTGGTAACAGTTCAGTTTTGATCAGACATCAGAAGCTTCACACTGCAGAGTTATCCCAATGATGTTCCAGTTTTGTGGACTCCTTCATCCTTTCAGGATCTCTGACTTTTTGATCATATGTCTCTTACTATGCCACCCACTCTTCTGCTTAGCATTGTAATCTCTAGGAATGTTGTACTCCTGGGGTAAAATAAACCAATGTTTCTAATTTAAGTTCCCCACACCATAGTTGTTCTAAACAGCAGTTTCACTAGACTATGCCCACTTTCTTGCACGACCCTAAGGTAGTGTGGCTGATACTCCATGTTCATCTGTAAACAGTAACCCGTTTTGTAAAATAGCCAAGATGAATGTTTGCCTTCCATCATCATGAGATCCTGAGTCAGATTCTCTCAGGACAGAGTTATGTTTCATTTCTGTGATTCCTCACTGATTATTAAAACAACTAGGTAAATTATTATATTCAGTCATATTTCCCAGTTCTTTGTTTGCTCTGCCTGCCCTAAATACCAGTGGTTCATCAGGCTGAAAGTAAATATGAATAACAGTGCATGTCACTCAGAATCATGTCATATAGGTAATTTGGTTTCTGTATCTGTCTGTTGAGTTCTTTCAATGTGATCATCTAAAAGATTGGACCATCTAAAAAGTTCATTGGTCTTTTAGCACTCATAAATCTTCTGGCTACTTGGATCTTTCTAATCATCCTGAGTCTATCATATTTTTATACATCTCTTTCCATTCAAGTTCTACCTTACTACCCATTTATGTTCACTGCTGCCACCACCTATGGGTTAGTTAGTCAAAGAAATGAAGAAATTTGGCATTCAGACTTTTTCAACTCAGTGTCAGTAGAGCTAACTTGGGTTCTTGTTAGACTGGGTCCAAAGATCAAATCTGGGTTCTGGCTTTCCACGTCTATATGCTATAGCTCAGTGTGGCTTTTTATCACTGGTAATCACCAACTCTATGCCCTCATCTACTCACTAGGAACAGAATTAAAGGTAGAAGAGGCATTAAAGACGTCACTTTTTCTCAGCAGGAGCAGAGCCAATTCTCTGAAAGTGAAACTGCAACCTTAGCTACAAAATACTGGTGGGGCTTTAGACTCACTGTGAGAGCAGTGGCTGCACAATTAGTTGTGCTGGCCTATGTTGTACTTTGGAAACCTGCTCTGCATGACTTTATAATTCTCTTAGCCTTCTCATTAGGTATTTGTCAGTTGTAGTTAAATCCTACTGTCCAGTCACTTTGCTTTGTGTCTGGTTCCTGATGTTGACTTTTCATGATAATGGAAATGTCACTGGTTTCCTGGTCTTAGGTGTGGTACAACCAGATACCGCTGTTAGGATTTTCGCTCTTCTCTGGCATCCAGCTGCGTGCTAACATTTTCCACTTGATTCCTCCTGAGCATTGTTGTTGTTGCCCTAGGTTTCCATTGTTTGAGATTTCGCAGCACTACGTAGAATTCTTACAGTACTTGTCACGTTGTTTTAGAGTTACTAGTGTCGTCAGTGTTGTCTTACTAGACTGTAAGCGCCTTTAGGGCGGGGCCTGTGTTTAATTCATCTTGGTGTCTAGTCTCCAACACACTGATTGGCCCAGAGCTGCTGCTTAATAAAAACTTTCTGAATCAATGACACACCTTCCTAGTTGCCACTTCCACAACCCAATTGAACACATTTTTATTGGACAGTGTTTGAGGTTCTGGAAGCTCCGTGGGCTAGACCTGTCTGCATGCCTTGCCTGTATATGTCTGTCCTTTGTCGTGGTATGTATATGAGTATGTATAAGTCAGTGTGAATTAGTACAGTGGTTTAGAGCTTGGGCCCTGAAGTCACAGTGCCCAGGTTTGAGGCCCAGCTCTGGCCTCAAACAGGTGGCTCACGTTGCTTCTATATTTTATTCAGGTTCCACCTTCAGTGGGACCTTCAGTCTCAATGCTGGTGTCTCTATCTGTTGAAGCCCACACTGGTCATTCAGACAGGTGAGTGCTCACAGCTGGTACCTGGTGACCAAATTGAGGTGGTTTGATAGGAAATAAGGAGAAAGACGGGCCTGATGAACAGTCTCAACACTGCATAGAGACTATTCTTTATGTTGGGGGGAACCTCGTGGTAGTTCAATGCACAGGAAGTGACAGGATTAGATCCCTAACTTAGATCTGGCTGGTCCCAGTACGGAGGTTGCACTGGACGAGAGAGGGACGGGAAGCAGGGAGAGCAGTGAGAAGATCGGTCAGAGGCTCTCTGGCCTGAGCTGAGGCGGGGACCATGAATTTGGAGAGGATGCGGGGTTTGAAGACCAGGGAGGGGCTGTGGTGAGCGCCGCCCTGAGGATGAAGCTGGCACAGATGCCAGAGTCAGCACTCAGGGGACTGTGGCTGTGTGGACACCAACAGGAGAGCGCATTCTGCCACCAGGAGACTATCTGCTAAACGCTTAATCCTTCCAGCCCATGGAAGGTAGAGAAAAGACTGAGAAGGGAAGGGCGGGGGGAGTGAGGGCCCATCACCTGTGGGGCAGGAGCCGACCTGCATCACCTCACTGACCTCACAGGCACCTGAGAGAGAGCGGTTGTCCCCACCTGACAGGTGAGGAGATTGACTGTCCATGTCTATGTCTGAAGTCACACAGCTAGTACTTGGAGGGGACAGAAGCCAGCTCTACACTTGTCTGGGGCTCAAGCACCCCTCCATAAGGAAAGTGCCACCCCAGACTCCATTCTGAGCAGCCTTGAAGCTCCTGTCAGTTGTGACCTCAGAGGAAGGGAACATGGGCAGAAGCAGAGCCGTGCTGTGGGATGAGGAAGAGATTTTAAAAGACCCGAGCACAGGCCTCGCATAGCTGTGGGGAAGTCATTGTTACAGGGATCTGGTTCTGCTGGTCCTCCTGTGAAGGGCCAGGCCACCACCTCCCTCCCCACCTGTCCCCGTCCCCATCTGCTGGCCCTGGTCCCACCCCAAAACCTGCCTGGGTGAGTGCATGGCAAGCTGGACAATTAAATTATCTGCATATTTTCCTCAACAGAATGACCAAGATTCCACCCATTGCTGCAAGGACTATTTGGATCACTCTTTGTTACTCCAGGATCCTGTGTGCGCAAGCTCTGATGGTCTCGTGGGCCCATTTCAGCCTCGGTTCTGGACTCAATTGTGTTAGAATCAGTCTTCCATTTAAATACCCATGAAATGGAGATAATAATTGTCTCTGTCGCATCTGGAAAATGGGAGCAGTGGGTGAGATGAGGTGTGTGAAAGGCCTAAAACAGGATTTATCTTAAATTGAGCTTACCGTGTTTTTCCCGAAAATTTAAGACCTCGCCGGACAATCAGCTCTAATGCGTCTTTTGGAGAAAAAATTAATGAAAGACTTGGTCTTTTATAAAACCCGGTCTTCTATTATAGTAAAATAAGACCAGATCTTGTATTAATTTTTGCTCCAAAAGACGCATTAGAGCTGATTGTCCGGCTAGGTCTTATTTTTGGGGAAACACAGTAGTACCAGGGGTCTGGATTCTCACTTTAAGGCTGGTGGGCATGGAAACGCTCTCTGCTGCCATCTCCTGTGCAGCATTGGAATGACATCTGAGTGTAAGTCACCAGGAAAAGCCCTTCTTTCCAAAGGTCTCTCAGACAATGAAGAAGCATGTGTCAGACCCAGGGCTGTGCCCCAGGTGCAGTCATCTGTGCCCTGGAAGCTGCCCACTGGAATGTGGAGTCCTGGAGGTGAAACCCGGCACTGGGCTTGGCACACCTGAATTAACTGCGTCTCGCCTGGCTGTTACCTATGCTGCCTTATTCTACCCTCCCCTCTTGCCTCCTGACCTTCCCCAGGGCCGATTTTGAACAAACCATGTGCTTAGAGAAGCTTTGTAAGTCGCCACATCTGGGGGCAGTGTAGTTGCAAACCAAAGATTTATTTTGCACGTAAAACAGGCAGCCCAGGAGGACCAGGCCAAAAGGAACCCAGGTCTGAGAGCTGAAAGCCTGGGTATGGAAAGGCCACAGGGAGGCCTGCAGGGGCCAGACTGCAGCCCCCAGGGAGAGGTGGGGAGGCAGGCTGTGGTGGGATCCCAGGCTCTGGCCCGGGTGCTGGGGCTGAAGGGGCCTTGGGGACTCAATTCCAGGTGCAGCATTTGCAGGAGGAGCTGAACACCAGGCTCTGGGGGCAGCTTTGCTGGAACAGCCGCCCCCCAGCACAGCTGTAGTAGCTGGACCTGTCCTGAGGGTTGGGGTAGAGTCCATCAGCTCTGCCCTGACAGAAGGTGTCTTGTCCAAGGCTGGGTCCACCCTCAGGTGTAGAAGGCTGGCCTGGTATGGGAACTTCAGTCTTGGGGGGGCCTAAAGGCTTAAATGGAAGACCTGGGAAAACAGTGCAGAGTCAGCCAAGAGATACCAAACCCACAGGTCACGCACACAGCCAGTGACCACAGGCAGGTAACAGGTCAACGCCACCCCCGGCCCTACCCTATAGCCAGAGAACAGCCACACCTACAGCCACAGCTCAGCTCAACAGAAAACACTGGGGCTACCCGTGTAGCCAGCAGTGAGGGGTTTCTCCCACCTGCACAGCGACCCACACGCTGGTGAGGGCTGTGGAGGTGTCACACCACAGGCCGAGTGCAGACTTCCTTCTCAGAAGGGAGGCAAGCTGCTGCTCCCAGGCTCATAGCCCTTGGAGGGAAACCCCGGTTACCCACACCCTGGGCAGCTATTGCTGCAATCACAAAGGGAAAGAAGAGTGTGAAAAGAGAATTGTTTCAGCAGTTTCTTCAGCTCCGGTGTGTGCATGACATTTGGGAAGTCACAGTATTGGTGCAAAGTCGTTTCCTCAGAAGGAGCCAGGACCTGCAGTTCAGGGAGGGGCCTCACACCCTGCCCCTGAATCCCAGCCCTGGGCCCTGGCCCCCTACTCACTTAGCTCGAGCTGCAGGGTCTTGATGAGGGGGTACTGGCCCTGGTTGCAGAAGGAGCCGCTGAAGTCGTCCATGTCCAGGGCCCAGACCATGGCCCCGCCCAGTCCCTTCTGCTTCAGGTAGCTGACCTGTGTGAGACACAAGATGGCGGTGGGGGCCCAGGGCGGCTGGGCCGGGCCTGTTTGCGCGCAGCTTCCTCTAGACGGGGCCCTGTTTTCTGTACACCTCCTGGCCCATGAGTGGCTGAGGCTTCTGGACACAGCCCTTGGCTGGGAGCCTAGACAGCCGAGTCCTGAGCCTGGCCGGGCACCTCCTGTCCTGATGTAGTGTGGCCTGGGGTGGGCGTGGGGAGTGGGTGTCTGTGTGCACGTCCTGAGGGTGGACACCTTCAATCTCGGCCTCTTCCCTGCTAAACTGCTGTGTCTGCTGGTCGAGCTGAGTTCAGTTCCCATAAGGAATGACTAAGTTTCCCCAAGATTGGAAGCAGCTCCCTGTCATGTGTTTCTGAGCCCCCAGGGCCTTCTTTCTGCCTCCAGGTCCCCTAGGCTTCCTCAGGGTCTGGCTGTGCGTTCCCTGCCAGGGTGCCAGGGCTCACCCCCCGAGGGAGGCTGCAGGTTGGAGGTTATGGCTGGTGTGGGACACTGGCTGGCCCCAATCTCCCTCCCCAGCTCTCACCCTCCTACGGCTGTCCCACATTCTCGGAGCCCATCCTCTCCTTTTCTCTCTGCCATGCCTCTGCAGTTTTCTCCCCAGACCACCCACTTTCTCAAAGACCCTTTCACCATGACCCCTTCTGCCTTCTTCCCCAGCCAAGGTCACGCTCCTTCCTTAATCCTCTGAGAGTACTCCAGCTATACCTGTGAAGGAAGCTGCCACTGTCTGCCTTGCAAGATTGCTGACGCCACAAGTACAGATGGACAAGTGCAGGTCCCTCTGGGGGAGCTGCCACTCTCATGGGGGAGGGGCATGCAGACAGTCAGGCTTTGAGTCACCAGCATTGGGCAGGAGTGGGGGGCAGGGGGAGCATGCAAGGAAATCGGAAGGTCTGTAATTTGAACATGCACCAAATATTGTCAATGGGCTGTATAAAACGATATGCCTCACTGTATGTGTTTCTCCTTTTCATATGTCTTTAAAATTTGTTTGTCTAATAAGTGCCAATTCTTTTAAGAATGCTACTCAATGTAGAGCAATTTTGGGTCACTGTTTCTTAATCAATAGGTGGACAAACTACAGAATGCTGTCATGTGGCAATGTGTCAAATGCTGGGATCTTTGAAAGGAGACCCCTCCTTGAAGCGAGTCTGAGAGCTGTCATTTGGTATTATTGACGGGCCTCGGGCCCACCCAGGCCCACTCCCTCCCAGTGGGGCTGGGCCTCACCTTGCTTTTGAAGCTCTCCACATCATCAAAACCCACCCACTGGTCACCCTTGTAGGCATAGGGCACCTTCTGGTCCGTGATTCTGTGCTCAGCAGCCCCCTTCCAGGAGCAGACCTGTAGGAGCAGAAGGCAAAGCTGGGGAGGCGGTGGGAGGCACCCCAGGGACCTGTGCCCCCCGCCCAGAGCAGACCAGAGAATGGACAGGCCTGTCTGCGGAACCTGCAAGTTCTACACTGAGAGACCTAAGCCCTGGTTTCACTGGGGCACCCGGCGTAAGGCTCGGTCCGTGACGACAGGCATGGGATGGAAGCCACGTTGCCAGAACCGGCCGTGCCTGGCATCCTCACGCGAAGCTGCAGTGCTCAGGATGGCTGAGGGCCCTCCTACCTCATAGAACGCCAGCAACCCCGCCTCTTTGGTGAAGGGGCCAGGGGCTCCAGGCCCCGTGGCTGGGGCCCCCACTCCAGTGTCTAATGAGGAAGCCAGGGTGAAGGATCGTCCGTAGGTGGGCATGCCGAGGACCAGTTTGTTGGCGGGGGTCCCCTTCTGCAACCACAGTTGCACGGCAGAGTCCTGGGGGTGGAGGTGGAGAAGGAGGGCAAGCTTGACATTTGCCTCCAGCCTGCTGCGGCCGCCCTGGGCCGGGGCCTCCAGAGGAGCTTCACGGATCTTTATCTGTGTTCCAACGCTGCCCTATCTTTAGCTCTGTCCTTAGTGAGAGAAGCTGCACTAGAGCTGAGAGTCGGACAACCATTCACCAGGCAGATATTTACTGATGGCCCACCGTGTGCCAAGCACTGCCCTAGGTGCTTGGACTACCTCAGGGAGCAAGGCAGCCAGGGATCCCTGGCTTACTCAGCAACTTATGTAATCTTGCTGAGCCTCAGGCTTCCTGTCTGTGAAATGGAAACAATAAAAATACATATTAGCTTGGTGCAAAAGTAACTGCAGTTTGTGCAATGATTTTTAACCTTTTAAACCGCAGTTACTTTTGCACCAACCTAATAGCTCTAAGGGCACTGTGAGAATTGAAGGTTATAGTGCATATATAAGGTTAACACAATAGGTAACACAGTGTGGTGCAGGGTAGCTGTGATCACGACCATGGTCACTGTTGTTTCACCCTGAGGACAAGAGTAGGGAGTTGGGTCTGCTTGACTCATCTCTATCCCCGAGGCCTGGGACAATGCTTGACATTTATGTGCTCAAGTAGGAAGAACAGAGTACAGGGCTTCCTCTGACGTGGTGAGCCTGGGCCTGTGACATGAGGAGGTACCCGGTTTAAGTCTGTGGAATAAATGAATAATGAGGACTGTTCCTCAAGCCAGGATTATAGGGTGACATCCTCCGAGAAGCTGTGCTCTGAGTCTGGGCCCTCTAGATACTCTGCATCCTCTTAGCGCTGAGGTAAGGAATAGCTTCCACTATATTTATTTCTATTTCTTTCCTCCTGCTGGTCTACATGATTTATCTGTGATCAGACTGGACTGAGGGCAGAGGTCAGGGCCTCCTGTTCAGATCTGTGGCATTTTTCGTGCAAGTTTGGAAAGGTCACCTCTCTGGCTAGAAGAAACCCCAGGCATGCAATTAGGAGAGTAGCAGGCATCTGTGTAGGAAGAGACGGGCCTCCCTAGGAGCGCATGGCCGGAGAACAGAGTGGTGGGACCCCACCTTCTCACCTCCTAGCTGAATGCGTTTGTGTGTCCCCACACTGGGCTGGGCTGGCTTTCCCCAGGCCCCACCGTCTTTCGCAACCTGGTGGACTGGGCTCAGTGTGAAATCTGCATACAGACTCCAGCGCGTAAAGAGATGCAATGCACTGTGAAAAAGCCACAGAGCTCAAAATGTTCCACCATAACTGATAACACATGTGGGCTCCTGAAGTTAAAAGGCATTGTAATGTAAGGTTCTTGACTTAAAATATAGACTGGGCCTATGAGAAGTGCCTGGCCTGCTCAGTGAGGAAGAGTTGGGCAGGAAACCCCTACCCACCCCCATCTAAAACCAAGCCTGCCCTTTCCAGAGGCTGGGGTAGGGGGTGGGGGTCCTGTCCTGAGAGGCACACCCATCTCTGAAAGTACATTTCAGAAGGTCAATCAGCGATTTAAAACAAAAGTTCACCCATTGTCTTGAAGTAAATGGGGTGGGGCTGTGTGGGAAGGAAGCAGGAGCCATTTTGGCTGGAAACAAGCTCAAAGATGGCCTTCCAATTATTCACTGGTTTGTCTGATGTCCTTAAACTGGTTTGTTTGTGTCTAATATCAGCCAAGAAACTACACAGAGCTGAGGTTTCCCCTCAGCAAGGGCAGGAAAACTGAAAAGTCAAACAAGCTCTCCCAGAAACAAAACCTGCTGGCTTCCCTGTCCACTGCTTGGTTATCCTGCTTTTTGTGTGTGTTTTTTTCTATTAGGTTCTTCAAGGCTCAAAAGCGGCCACCTGAGGAGGGCAGTGGTGGGGAGTCCTGGCTCATTCCTCTGGTCACTTACCACATTTAACTCTGCCGCAGCCCCAGTCTCTCCCTGCCTCTTGTAGAGGGGGCTGTTATGTCCCGTGCTCCTCTCCCAAGAGCCATGGAAGTCGTAGGTCATAAGGCTGATGAAGTCCAGACTCCTGCGGGAGGCACAGCAAGGTGCTGAGGAGCTAGTGAATGGAGTGGGCCCCTTTTCCCTTCTTCCCAGACAGAGTGTGTGGCCCTGGGAGGGACCCTCATAGTAAGGCTGGGGTGCAGGCATGAAAGGTGATGTACACAGCACTCCCCAGTCAGGCCTCTGGTTTTGAGGCCATTTGCATTAAGATGGTGAGGTTGGCACCTCATGTCATTAGCACCCTCCCTCCAGCTGTCCTCTGGACAATTCCTTTCAGAGGCACCAGGGCCTTCACTCTTTCCCCTCCAGGGAATTTCACTTTAAGACTGAGTTCCCAAGGAAAAGGGCAAAGACTCAAACGCAGGGAACCTGGACCGATGGGGTAACAGCCAGAGCGGGCACTCCTTCCTTGAGCTGCCAGTGGAAGTGGGCTTTCCCAAAATGACGCCTTGCAGGTCAACCCCTGCTCTACCCACGGGGAGCTCAGCCTGCCCTAGGCCGTGCCCACCCAGAGGACACGGGGTCCGTGCCCTCTGCCCGAGACTCACTGAGCAATTCTGTCCACTTCGTATCCAGCATCTATGTACGTTCGCCCTGCGGGGACTGCTGCACTCAGAAGGAGGCGCTCCTTCCCTGAGATCCGTGCTTCCTGCTGGAAGGCACTGGCCAGGTCCTGTGGGGCAGCTCAGCGTGAAAAGAGGCAGGGACCTTGGCTGGCCGCTGAGGGCCCCAAGCAGACGTTCATTGTTGGGAGTCTGAACACTGACCACAGAGACTGGTCTGTGCTATGTAAATGCATGAAGTCGCTGCCCCTTGTGGCAGAACCACACCCACATGTCCTGTGGGGCACTGCTCTGGCCACCTGGTGACCCCCCCAGTCTTACCTGCACCAGCGCTGTGAAGCGCTGCTTGTCCGAGGGAGGGCTCCCCCGGCTTCCCGGGTACTCCCAGTCAAGATCCAGGCCATCAAAGTTGTATTTACGTAGAAATGCAGTGGCTGAATTGACAAAGGTCTGACGGTTGTTGGCTGTGGCCACCATGTCTGTGAACCTGCAGGATGATGAAGGCCAATATGGGCCTGCCTTGCAGTGGACAGTGGGTCACTCTCTCCTGGGAGGCCAGTGAGAAACTACTCAGAATATTGGTGCTCAGCAGTCCAGGCCAGAAGGGCGCTGGGGGGCCAGAGGCTGCGGGACATTTGCTGATGAGTTACAGGCCTGGCTAAGAAAAGGGGACACTCTAGAGGTATTTCCAGCACCCAAACATTCAGTGGCCAGGAGCCCAGGATTAGAGCGGGCTGTCACCCAGCACGGGAGCTTAAGGAACTAGAGGACTCAGCTTCTAAGAGGAAGAGGAGGGCAGCAGGTGAGTTGGGGGCGGCTCTTCTGGTTCCCTGGTGGGTTAACCTGCTTACTTTCTTCTAACTCACATCTGTGAAGGGCTCTCTGTACTCTTGCTATTTGTGGTCCAAGAGCTCTTGGAAATCCCCAAGCTGCCCCAGGAACCAGCCCTTAAACCCCCTTCCTCTGTGTCCGTCTAAGAAGTCCCTGGATTTGTTGGGGTTTTTATAGCCTGATCCTATTTTACTTTCCTATTAATTTTTAAATTTAATTAATAGCAGTTCTTAAGTGGGGTTCATATGCCTGGGAACGCCAGGCTAAGAACCCCTGCTGTGTATAAGCACAGTATATAAGTGTGTATAAGTATTTGGGGCAGGTGATTCGTAAATTTTATCAGGTTCTCAAAAGGGCTTGTGAGCCAAAAAAGTTTTAGAAATACTGGTTTAAAACTTTTAGAACCATATATTCTTGACCTGCTAGGAAAAAAATCGAGTTCCCAATAACCCATTCCATTATCTCCACAAATCATCTAAAATATTTCCCAATATTTTGACTTCCAAGCTTAATCCACAGACTGCTTTTGACACTCAGAAGTGGAAGGAAAATTCTCAGACAAGATATCCTTCCGGAGCTCAAAAGTGCATACACTGGACATTGCCTGGGATTAAGTGGGGCCCTCCCTCCACCCATTCCATGGAGGAAGAGACTGGGGTCTGGAAAGAGGCCAGAATCTCTGTGCTGCCCTCAGACCAGGTGCTCCTGGTGCCCAGCCCTCCCAGGAGGAACCCAGAAGGAAGGTCAGCCCCAGAATGCAGGCCTCTCTCCCGCTCCCCCTCAGCCTGGCCTGACCCCTGGCCAGGTGCTCTGGTCAGCTCACTTCTGAGTGCCGAAGTTCCAGCCTCCGATGGCCAGCAGTGTCTTCAGCTTGGGATTCCTGGAAAAGACAAGAGGGTCAGAATTTACCCAGCCAGCCCCGGGGCTCACCTCACTCACTGGGAGAGCGGGCTGAGGGCGCCCTGGTGGGGTGGGGGTGGGTGGGCTTGTGAAGCCCTTGTGCCCAGAGCCTGCGCTGGGGCAACTCTAGATTGGGAACGAAATGGCACAGCCTGCCTTAGAGGACATCCCGCTGGCTGAGGGGAGTACAAACCGAGTTCAGGAAGCGAGAGATTTGGGCAGATCCTCAGGGAGGTCTTGCCGTGGTGGTGAGAGCAGTCCAGCTGACGGATGGTGGATTTCAGGGGGAAGGGCATTCATTCCCGGCAGAGGGAAACCATTTCGTATTCCAGATCCCACTGAGACCTAAACTGGAATCCTTTAGGAGTCCCTGTGACCCTCACCTTTTCCATATACGCACTGGAAAGCCCAGAGAGGTGATGTGACTAGCCCAAAGCCTAACAGCAGCAGGGTTGTAGCCAGACTGCAGGGCTTGCGAAGGTTTCTGGCTCTGGAAGGACGTGCCTGCCTCCTCCACTGCCCACCCCCATCCATAGCAGCTCACACATTCTTCAGGCCATTGAACTCCTTGTAGAGCTGCTCGTCATTCCACTCTATGGTGCTGAGGTGGTGGTTGTTCATGCCGGCAAAAGCGTAGATGAGGTGGGTACACAAATGGGGATTCACATTCCCGGGCAAGAAGCGAGCGGCCCCCGCTCTGTACTGGGCCCAGTTGGTGAAGTAGCAGACCAGTTTCGTGGCAGAGCCTGGCCAGTTGGGGCCACGAGAAGAAATGACAATCAGAAGGGCCTCCTGGGGACTGGCACTCTCCTCCCTGGGGCGGAGTCTACATAGTGCCAGAGAGTGTTAAACAGGCAGGGGTATCTGCTGAAGGCTGGGAGGCAGAGCCTGCAAAACACAGCTCAGAACACTGCAGAATGTTAGTAAAATGCAGATATGTGAGGTGCAGATGGATGGGGGGCCCTGTTACAGGCCTGGGTTTACATTTCTTTAGCCTTGCTTTGAAGAGGTTTGCATTTACCCATTATTCCTTGTAGAGAATCTGTTTATTGATATCACTAAGGTGCAAGCAAAGAGCTTATTTCATCTAGGGAAAACCAGCCTGTTTCTGGCATCCCCTGCAGTGTGGGGAAGACTTTCTGGTGAGGGCCTCTATTCCCAGGTGGTGGCCTTGAAGTGATGGCCAGGTAGACCAGAACACCAAAAAGCAAGAGTACGAGTCTTCATTTGCAGCCCTTCAGGCTGACTGCCTCTCCAGGCTTGGCCCAGGGGTCCCCATCTGAAAAGGACCCTTCCAGCCTCACATTCTACCACAGTGGGGGTTTTACAGGCCAACACATTATGGCAGGAACTTGGCAGAATGGTGAGTCTGGACTGGAGCACATCTGTGGCCGGAGTCTAGACCTGGGGATTGAGTTTCCTTTGTCCTCTAGCTCTCACGTTGCCAGAGCCACAGCCCAACCTCATGACGAGGGTCTCAGGGGCCAGCATTCCTGGGCCATGAAGCCCAGGGAGTGGACTGGGGTGGGACGGGAACCCAGGAATCCAAGTTGCTGAAGATCCCTGGAGAGCTCTTCTCTGTGACACAACATGGAGCCCCCTGAGTCTCCTAAGCCCTACGTCAATCAGGTCAGCAGACACTGCAGTGAGTGTGTTGTCCTTGCTGAGCTGAGGCTGGGACATGGAGCTGGATAAGACAGGTTTCTGACCTCCAGCAGCTCAGCATCTGTTGAGGGAGACCCCTAACCCAATAATTAGGAACACTGAAAGACACTGTAAAATGTGTTCAGGTGCTCTGAGGACGTAGAAGTTGCTGTCACCTCTGCAAGTGACCTTAGGAAGGACCTGAGAAAGGCTGACATTTAAGCTGGTCCCATGGACATGCAGGAGTTCAGCTGCTGGGTTGGGAGGCAAGAGTCCTCCCGGAGGAAGGAGCAACAGGGCTGTTAGGGGGACGGGGGCACTTGCGGGGGCCGAGCTGTGGGAGAGAACCCCCTCTGGAAACTGGCAAGAGTCCTTGGTGTGTGGGGGGCAGCAGAGCTGGGAGGGGCTGAGGGAATCCCCGCGAGCCGTGACAAAGGCTCCACTTACCCCACTGGATCGTCAGCAGAACCAGCAAACCTGAAGCAGCATCAGAGAGAAGGCAGAGGTTAAGGTATCACTATCACTGTCCCAGGCCCCAGACATCTCCTGAAGCACGGAGGTGGTCAGTGACGGGTGGACTCAAGGACGGTTCCCTACAAATACAGCTTCCTCTGCCCAGTTGGTAGGGGCGTCTCCCTGACCTGACAGGTCCCGGGGCTGATGGAAGTTTTCCTGAGCTCAGACTGCCCTTCTAGAGCGTCAGTGGAGGGCGATGTGGATTTAGGAAGAGTCAGGGGAGACCACTGACTTGTGAGGTATTCAGCGCAAGTTTCTCTTCAGGAACAAGAAGAAAACCTGTCCCGGGCAGGAAAGAGCCAATGTGCACGGGCTGGATGGCCGACCCTGTCTCCTGGTGAGACAGCCACACCTTGGGCTTCCCGCTGCCTCCCCACCTCACCCCACAGAGGCTGAGGTGCCAAGTCCTTGGAGACCTAGCGCTCAGAATCACTCTTTAGAAAAGATTTATTTCACCTTTATGGTGGCCTGGAATTTCCCCAGGCACCTAATGAAACATGCATGAAAACTGGCAAGGACACTCAGGGTCATGGTCCCGAGGTGCCCTCTCACTTGGGGCTGGGGAAGAACCCTTGGCAGTGGGCACCTCCTGAAGAAAGCCAAGATCGGGATCTAGGAGCACAGGAAGGAAAAAGTGCCCAGTACAGGGATGTCCACTGACTCTGGGCTTGCAAGATAGAAGGAAAAGCTGTTTTTAGCCTGTTGAGAAAAACCTTTCCTCATGACACAAAGCCTCTTGGGCTAAAAGAGCCCAAGGGAAATCCACAGGCACAGCAGTCAAGACCCTGCCAGCAGGGCGGCAGAGGGTGAAGCAGAAGGAGGCTGCCAAGGTCTTTTGAGTGCTCCTGCTTCCTTGCAGACAGCACCAAGGAGCCATTGAACATTCACATGCCACTGCCCCACAGCTTCTGGGGCTCAGCCCACCCTCCCTGATGGTGCCCACTCACCTGTCCAGGCCATGGACCACACCATGGTGTTGGTGACAGACTGGTCTGTGTGACCAGCTCTCCAGGCCCTGCCTTCCTTTTTATTAGGTTGCCTGTCTCACTGCGGCCTGGATGGCTGAAATGGGAGGGGGTGGAAGGAGCAGAGGGGGTGCCGGGGTGCCAAGCAGCATGACTGGGCAAATCCGACCCAAGGACTTGAACAATTCTTGCCTTTCCGGAACATCACAAGGTGTTAACAGGGCTGTTAGCATTGCCAAAACAGGGAGACAGACAGGGAAGCAGGAAGTATTTCTAAACCTTGTGGGGGACGAGCATGATTCTGTTTTCCTTTGTGTGGGGTGGTGAGGACCACGAGTGGCGCCAAACTTAATGGGCTTTGGGGGAAGTGGACTGTCTCACTGGTGGGGGCTGGTTCCAGACCCACCTGCTAGACTTGAGAGAAATAAACCACAGATAATAACAAAGTTTGGTAAGATGGCTGGATTTAAGGTACATACAGAGAAACGAGTGGCTTTTCTCTATATAAGCAACAACCAGCAGGAAACAGAAATAGGGCAAATAAATGTCTTTTCCGCACAAGTGTCAAAAGCTATACAATACTTAGAAATACATTTAATAATAACAAATTCAGTAGTAAAGTCTACGAAACCTTCAGAAGGGACAGAGCCCTGGGCAGGGGAGGGGCTTGTGGCTGCAGCTGACTCAGTCATGCTGGACTCACATCACATCCGGGAGTCCCCTCCGCCCTGGAGACAAAGGGCACCTTGAGTCCTCTCTGGCCCTTCAGGTGGTGGCCTTGCCGTCCAAATGTCAGCTTGTCTCCTGATCCCAGCGCCAAATCCCAGTGGAAGCTGCTTCTCTCTCCAATGGCAGGTTTGTGCCCGCGGCAGCTGGCACGGTGCAGGAACCCAGACGGGAGGCCCGTCAGTGGTGCCCGGGCTGTGAATACAGCCCATATGTCCCCCCAGGCCGCTCCCCCACCTGCCTTCTTCAGACGCCTGACAGCCCATGTAGAGCCTTCCTTCCTTCCTTCTTTCCTTCCTTCCTTCTCTTTCTCCCTCCCTTCTTCCCTCCTTTATTTATTTCTACACATAATTATTGATGTACAATAATTCATTGTATTCACTGCAGCATTTCTAAAAATAACATAAACCTAAGACAGCCTTACATGTAGCCTTTCAGAGCTTGGAATTCTACATCTCATTACAAAGAAATAAATATCTCCTCAATATATTGTTAAAGGAACAAAGCATGTGTGTGTGTTACATATGGCAGATTGCACACAGCTATTTATCTCCACTCTCTCTTGAAGTCCCCTAAAATAGCACTTAAAGGGATCAAATGGTATAAATCAATTAGGAAAAAGCGAATGGAAGAGGGAACCAAAATGAGGGAGGAGAGATGTAAACAAATGTTTGAGAGCAAAAACAATGCACAAGGGGAACCCATTTAGCAGACTTGAAAAAGCTGAGCCCTCAGCCTGCAGGTGGGGACCCACAGGCCAAGGCACCCTGGACAGACGCTGCGTCAGCGGGAGTTTTGATGTGAACCTGACAACAGTAAGTGTGGGTGAGCTGCCAGAGCCCCAGACCCTCCTCTGCATCCCATAAAACACAGGGTGCCTGTCCGCTTGGGACAGGAGAGAGAGGGTTGATGAGGGGTGGGGGTGAGGGAGCAACTGAAGACTGAGGCTCATGAGGAGGAATGAAACGAAAGGCTGCACATAGGACGCTCAGACCCACCAGCCCTTCCCTCCCCTGGGTTCTCAAGCAGGCCTTTGGAAAATTTTTCTCAGGGAAAAGTGACCAGGCTCAGAGACAAGGGAAACCCAAATGACATCTGGGGGCCTCCAACAGAATAGCCCGGGTCCTGTATCCCCAAGGAGGGGCTCTCAGAGCTTCCAGTCAGGCTTGGGTGACTCACTGATGCGTGTGGGGAAAGACCAGGGTCACCAGACATTTGAGGAAAGAACGTCCACAGGAAAGATGGACCAAAACAAGCAGGAAAGAGGAACCTGCAGCGATCACGGTGGGCGGTGGTGAGGGCTTCTGAATCTCCAATCCTGTCTGTTAACAATGAGTATGCGTTGCTGTTGTGAGTTTACAAATGGTAGGGCACCTGTTGGCTGCACACCTTCTGGATAACAAGTACTGTGCCGGACACCAGAAACAAGGACATGAACTTGCAGCCCGTTCCGATGGGGCTCACAGCCTGCAGTCCGGAGCACAGCTTCCCACTGGGTCCTGCGTCAAAACTCCCCAAGTCGCTCACATTTGAGCCTCTTCTTACTGGTAGGGAAGGCTTTTTCATCCCCACCATGGGCCTGAAGCTTTCCTTACCTTTCCCCAAACTTGCTAAAGCTGAGAGTCCTCATCACTCAGGGTTTTAAACACGTGAGAGCTATAGTGGCTCTTAGGCCCTAAGTGGCTCTTAGCTTGGGATATTGGACAAGGGACAGCTGGTCCCCCTGCAATGGACCTGACCCAGCCTCAGGAGGGCCAGGTGGGGAGGGCTGGTAAAAAAGCCTCCTTGGGGAAGTATTAGGTGGGCGCAAAAGTCTTTGCGGTTTTGGCAATTATTTTTAACCTTTTAAACCGCAATGACTTTTGCACCAAGCTACTACCTCGGACCTGTGACGGGGGTCACCCTGAGCTGTCCACGGGATACCGGTGTGGCTCTGCCTGCTGGCGGAGCCCCTCTAGCACTGCTTCCTCTCCTTTGGGTCCCCCAAGACCACATCGGGTGCCTGTTTAGAACAGGGTGGGCTGGGTGGGAGACAGCACACATTCTGCCCTTGTGTCCTTTTTTATGATTCTCACTCTGAATTCTGGGCATTTGAGTTTCCAACCTTTTAAAAATGAACAGCGCCAAAGCTTTGTCTATGGAGATGTATTTTTGAAGGAAAAGGAATTAACTTTGAAAGTGAAGCTTTCAGAATAGGTTGTTTCAGAATAGGAATCAGGAAAAAGGGACAAAATCTGAATGTAAACTGGACAGTTGTAAAAGGTTTGTGAAGAGAAATCTTGACAAATGAAGTGCCAAGACAGATAAGTGTGGAATAAATTCAATGAAGTAAATGAACTCAAATCTCTAAAGTAAGGCGATGTAGAAGCAGAGTTTGGTTATTTTCGACTTTGTTAAAGGACAAAGTTTTCCTTCATTGTTCTGCTCCACAGAAGATACTATGAAAAGTTTTCTGTCTGCAAAGCAAAGATCCTATGTTGTCTTAAAAGAGTTTTCTGTTTTAATCTGGTCCTGGTTTACTAAGAAAACAATCCTGTCAACCCTGAGTACCAAAGTAGTGGTAACATATATTGTCACGCTGGATAAATGAATCATTTATGTTGTTTCATAATGACATACGGACAGAAAACACAGGCGACTAGAGTGTTTTTGAAAGCACAGACTCCTTCCATGCCTCCATGGCTCCCTTGTCAAGGACAAATGAACACAAACCTGAAGTGCTTTTCACACAAATATTATTAAGAGCCAGCTTTGGCTGTCTACACCGGGCAGCTTATTTTATTCCATCTGCCAGCCATATATTTTGGGTCTAACTCTTCTTTTACATTACCTTATCCATCCTATGGCTCTAATTTTCAAGAAAAACTGCGGGAGTTCAATACAGGTCACTCCAAGATGTGTGATTGTGGTGGGCATATTGTTTTGAGCTAAGGGTAATGTTCTCCTCAGGCTGATGATAAACTTCTGGCCCTCCCTTTAACTATGCAGAATAATGGGAAATAGGGGCTTTGCCCATAATGAGATCATCAGCCACTATCTCTGTGTGACCAGCCTGTAGGGCAGGACAACCTGATAGTCACTGATCATCTGCTCTAATCTTTCTGCCCTTGCTCTTTGGGGCCCCAAGGTCACCTTACCTCAGCCCTAGCTCAGGATGTGTTCAATAAGCACTCCCCCTTCTATCTCTCTACCTCCCCTGCATGTGGGGTCTCTGACTCTCTTGTGTTACCATACAGATAGATGTACAGGTCTGACAATTAAGTTTGCAAACTTGTTGCAACGATGTTGCTAACTTTTCTTGATATCAGAGGGATTATTCATTATGACTTTGTACCAAATGGACAAACAAATAACCAAGTTTACTATGTGGAAGTGCTGAAAATGCTCTGTAAAAAGGATGACATGAACTGCTCACCAACCATTCATGGCTCTTGCATCACGACAATGCACCAGCTCACATTGCACTGTCTGTGAGGGAGTTTTTAGCCAGTAAACAAATAACTGTATTGGAACACCCTCCCTACTCACCTGATCTGGCCCCCAATGACTTCTGTCTTTACATGAAAATAAAGGAAATATTGAAAGGAAGACATTTTGATGACATTCAGGACATCAAGGGTAACACAACGACGACAGCTCTGATGGCCAGTCCAGAAAAAAAGAGTTCCAAAGATGCTTTGAAGGGTGGACTAGGTGCTGGCATCGGTGCATAGCTTCCCAAGGGGAGTGCTTCGTAGGTGACCCTAGTGATATTCAGCAATGAGGTATGGAGCACTTTTTCTAAGATGAGTTCGGGAACTTAATTGTCTGACCACGTATGTTTTAAATTGGGTTATTTTGTCTTGCTAATCTGTCTCTTGTCTATTTGATTATTAGAGCAGCCAGAAGAACCTGGGGGTAGAGGAAAGTTAATCGCAGTTAATCGCAGAGTTGGTGTTGTGAGCAGAACACACTCTTCTGGCTGGAACCTGGACTTCACCTCCAGGCTGCTGGAGACCAGGAATTCCTGGGGCATCTGACACTGGCCCACGTAAGGTAAGGATTCTTACCACGTCAGTGCACACACACACACACATATTTCTGTTGTAGGATGTGGTGGAAGCAAAATTGGTTAGAATTTTTTCCTTTCTTCTATATTTGGATTGGAAGGAGAAAATATTTGCAACTCATTTCTTGGGCTAGTGGCTCTTTGTTATTTAGTATGAGTGCTCATGGGTTTCACATTTCTCAGTCTCTCTCTGGTTTCTCTCCTTTCATCCTCTTATATGTCCTGAGAGCTTGGTCATATGATCAATGAGGATATTTTCTCTCTGGCCTCCAATCCAGGAAGTGCAATTTCCAGGGTGCACCTCACTGAGTATCTGGTCATGAAAAGCTTGCAAGAGAGCTCTCTGTGTCTCTCCCATTCCTCCCAGAGATGGTCTGTTATCTCCCCCAGCTGGAGGAGGCTCAGGCATCTATCTGGTGGGCAGCCAAATAGATTGTGGATCCAAGGTTAGGAAATGTTAAAGCTCAAAAATATGGCCAGACAGAAACATGGGTGAAAGTCTGCGTATATGGCTAAGGTCCTATCAAACTGCTGCAACCCTAAGGGAATGATAACGTAAAACTACAGTGGCAATTATGAGGAATATTCCTATTAGACTATTTTAAAGTGCACTTGGAAAGCATACACTACTAAATCAAATAATGAGAGAGATACCTATTTTAAAATATTAATAAAGGTAAAACAGAGAGGAAGGCGAATCAGTTGCAGGACTTGTCCTTGCAGGGTAGAAATCTGTAGATACTTTAAGTAAATTGAGGATAAATTAAAAAGACATTGATGAGGTTATAACCAAAGTTTTAGAACAGCACTACCAAAAGCTGAATGGACCAAATTGACCCTTGATGGTCCCCCCAAAATGAAGGGCCTCAAACAGTCACCTATATTCTACCCCCGTGTGGAGAAACTTAAATTTCATTATCTCATTTATTTGATGAATATTCATTGAATGTCTAGACCATTTCCAAATAAGTGAAAATAGTGAACACCAATTACTGATCATATACTTATCAACTTTTTGGTATTTATTGTATAGTAACAATATTTTTGAGAGTATTACTAAACACATCTTATGCCCCATTAAAATTTTTTTATGTGCTATGAGGAAATATATTTCTTGAAATTATTAATTACATTCATGACATCTAAATAATTCTGGTGTAACTGCACAATTGCTTACTCAGTTTTCTCTACAGATTAAGATGGATGTTTAATTGTTTATACCTCTTTGCTATTGTGAACAGAGCTGCTGTGGATTCAGGTATCAGCTTTTAACACCTGGTTTCAATTTTGGGGATTATATTTTAGAAGTGTATTTGTTGAACCATAAATGAATGTTTAGCAGGGTGGAAATTTTAAACTATTGTATGCATAAGTCATACTATTTTACATTTTCACAAGGAATGTTTAAGGGTCCTAATTTCTCTACATCGTGGTGCCATTTGTTAGTTTTAGTTTTCTTCATTATAGAGGTTCTGGTACATGTGAGGGTATCACACTGGTTATAATTTGTGTTCCCATCATGACCGAGGATCCTGAACATCTTAGTGTGGTTTGAACGTCTTCTCTGGAGAAGCGTCTATTTAAGTCCATTTAAAATTTTAGTTTTCTTTTTGTTGATGAGTTTTATAAGTCCTTTAATCTTGATAACAGACTCTTAGCAGAGATATAATTTGCAATTATATTCTCCCATTCTCTGGGCTGTCCTTTCACTTTCTGGATAGCATCTTTTGACGCACATAAGTTTTTAATTTTGAGGAAGCCCAATTCATCTTTTTGTTGTTGCTTCTAGTGGTGTCATATCTAAGTCCAAGGTCATGAAAGTGGTCAGGAAATGCTCTTCTCTGCTGCCATCTAGTGTGCATCATGGGAATAACACCTGAGTGGAGGTCAGGAAATACTCTTTTCTCTTCAAAGGTTTCGGAGCCAATGAGGCACGTGTCAGACTCAGTGCCCCAGGTGCAGTCATCTGCGCCCTGGGAGCTGCCCACTGGAGTGTGGAGTCCTCGCGGTGAAACCTGGCCCAGGGCTTGGCACACCTGAATTAATTGCCTCTCGCCTGGCTCTTACCTATGCTGCCTTATGCCACCCTCCTCTCTTGCCTCCCGACCTTCCCCAGGACCGTGTTTTGAACTCACGGTGTACACAGAGAACCTCTGTAAGTTGCCACATCCGGGGGAGTGGGGTGCAAACTAAAGATTTATGTTGCATGTAAGAGGCAGCCCAGGAGGACCAGGCCAAAAGGAACCCAGGTCTGAGAGATGAAAGCCTGGGTATGGAAAGGCCACAGGGAGGCCTGCAGGGACCAGACTGCAGCCCCCAGGGAGAGCTGGGGAGGCCGGCTGTGGTGGGATCCCAGGCTCTGGCCTGAGGACTGTGACTGAAGGGGCCTTGGGGCCTCCACTCTAGGTGCAGCATTTGCAGGGGGAGCTGAACAGCAGGCTCTTCAGGCAGCTTTGCTGGAACAGCCACTGCCCTACACAGCTGTGGTAGCTGGACCTGTCTGGTGGATTGGGGTAGAGTCCCTCAGGTTTTCCCTGCCATAAGGTGTCTTGTCCAAGGGTGGGGTCACCCTCAGGTCCAGAGGGATGCCTGGTGTGGGAACTTCTTCAGGTGTGGGGGGCCTAAAGGCTTAAATGGAAGACCTGGGAAAACAGTGCAGAGTCAGCCAAGGACACCCCAAGAGATCCCGAACCAATAGGCCACGCTCACAGTCAGCAACCACAGGCTGGCAGCAGCTCAGCACCCCACACCCCACATTCTCCATCTATTTCTGTCACTGTCTGACCTTCTCCTTCAGTTTCTGTGAACATCTGTCTTTGACTAGGTTCAAGATATTCATGAAACATGCTTGTCGATGAAAAAACATTCAGCTTAAGAGAAAGCCTATGAAGACTTTACGTGAGTCAAAGTAATGCCAATTGCTGGGAAGCAAAATCTCAATGGCCTGAGAAAATGCTCCACAAAGTGGCGGTTTGCAGCTTATTTTATACCTAGAATCAAAGGAGGAGGTTACATGAAATCCACTGGTGGTAGATTAATGGGGAGGGAGAAAGCAGAGTGGGGAAATCTCTGTGATTAAAGTAAATTGGAGAGACAGGTACTTCTTCCACATAGGTGCGTACAGGATAGTTAATAGTTCACTTTTTACAGCACATGGAGATGGTAATCCAGACAAGAATAATAATGAGGGGTTCTACAGTTTCTTGCTCTGGTCCAGAAAAAGGGATTACTGACATTGCAAAGGGTACATTATCTTAGATGCAAAAAGACAACAGACAGGCTCACTTAAGTTGACCTCTGTGAAGGAAGCTACAGGCCAAGGATGTGACTTCCTGCCATGGCCCACCTTAGTTAGGAATGTTTATGTTCAAGCCCTCCTATGGGGTTATTTTCAGTCTCCTGAGCTTGTCAGGTTTAACCTGTGGCCCCTTTTACATCCTCATGCTCTTGTCATCACCCTGCAGTGACACTTTTGAGCCCCGAAGAGACCTTACTTAATCCCTAGCTCAGGATGTCTTATCTACCCCTGTTCCCGTGCAGGGTTCCCATTGTATGTATTAAATCTTCTTATTTTCTCTTGCTAATCTGTTTCATCCTATTTGATTATTACAGCAGTCAGAAGCCTGGGGGTAGAGGAAAGTCTGTTTCTCCCCCATATAAGCAAGTAATCAGATATTTAAAAGGTGAAATATGGGAGTGTAGTACATCACCAGTTCCTGAACTAAGAGTCAATTTAACTAAACTAAATTATTCTCAGGACTGAGTGATTAGATCAATGAAATATGTGATAATCTACCAATTTAACTTCTGCATGTGAAACTTTTATTAAAGTTTCAAAGGTGTAAATGAAGAGGACCAAAAGTTTTGCCCTGGGGCAAATTGACTTTAAGCTGGTTCTTAGGAAAAAAAAGACTCGTAAAGAACCTTTGACCCTCCCCCTTTCCAGTCTAAAAGATTCAGTTGGAAAGACCTGGTTTAGGGAGGGAACCTTGGCATAAAATCATTAGCATAAGGCGGGGAGACGCCCAGTGGAGCCTGCTGACCACCCTTCCCCCATGACCCATTAGTTTCTGGGTTGCCTAACAACAATTTACCTCCTGAGAGTG
Source organism: Rhinolophus hipposideros (assembly GCF_964194185.1). Taxonomy (NCBI): domain Eukaryota; kingdom Metazoa; phylum Chordata; class Mammalia; order Chiroptera; family Rhinolophidae; genus Rhinolophus; species Rhinolophus hipposideros. The sequence continues at coordinate 53,893,801 of NC_138066.1, forward strand.
TGCCACTCTACCTAAATTACCTGCAAATCACCCAATCTGAACTCGCTGCCTTTGGAATTTTTACACGTATGTGAATTCCCCATGCGCATATGTTAAAATTCTATTTTACCTTAATCTGATTGTATTAATTTTATGATCAGCTCAGCCAGAATAACTCATTACCATAGGCAGAGAGCACAGGGCCACGGTGAGATGGGGGAGGAAAGGAAGGAAGATGTGAGAGGAAACAAAGAAAACAGATATGCAATCATTCCTAAGAAAAGGTACAGCTACAGCTAATTGTAATTGGCCATAACACTATTAGCATTGCAGGCAGGGAAATTCTCCACCCCTTTGACAGTCCCTACAAGGGAATTCCTCCTCCTGGTGGGAAGGAGGCGTCAACAAAGGCAGGCCCTGGGAACGCCCCAGAAACGCCCAGAGATCACCTGTGACGGCACCTTGAATATTTCCCGCCCTCATTCAGATATAACCCTAACTTTTCTTTGTTCTAGAGCAGTCGCTCTCCTGGTGGTCTTGTGCACTCCTGCATTTTGGGAATATATTTTCTTTCTTTTAGTAAATCCTTGGCCTGCTTGCCTTCGTTCATGATGCATTGTTCCTATGTCCTGGAATGCCTTCCTGTGGTGATACAAGGACCTGATCTCCTCTAACACACAAGATGAGAAGAAAATAATTTTTTTGAAGCCCCCACAGTATTGGGGAGCCTGCGAGGAGAATTACTGGCCGGGGCACTGCTGGCTCCTGGAAACCGCTGCAGTTGGGAGCTCAAGGACATGCAGGCAGAGGTAAGCGGTGTTTTTGTTCACCCGGTCATCTTTCCTGGTCTATTTCTGTGGGGTTGGGAACAATCTAGAAGTGCTGCATGTCTTTTTCCTCTATTCTACATGTAGACTGGCAGGAAAAAATGTTTGTGAAGCTAGCTTCTTGGGAGCAGCGACTCACAGGTTTTCTTTATTGATTCTTTCCTCTCAGAAGCAATCATTTTTTTTCTGTGTCTGTGTCTTGTGCCATTTGTAATCAAAAGAAAATACCAAGGGGAGAGGATGGTGGTAGATGAGGGTAAAGGGGATCAAACATGTGGTGATGGAAGGAGAACTGACTGGGTGGTGAACACACAATGTGATTTATAGATGATGTAATACAGAATTGTACACCTGAAATCTACGTAACTTTACTAACAATTGTCACCCCAATAAACTGTAATTTAAAAAAAGAGAGAGAAAATACCAAAGGAACAGAAAGCCTTTGGCTTCCTCAGTTAAGCTAGTAAAAGGGATTTTTGGTTTGAGGAGCTATTAAAATCCTATCATCAGTAGTCAGACCATGGCTCCTTTGAATTGGAAAAACTTCAAATTTTGAAAATACATTGGAGAACTTTCATGATAAACAGCTGTTTTATTTGAACCTAGAGGAAGAACACGTGTAACACAAACGAATTCAAGGAAATTTAAGTTTTGAATTAGTTCTTCAGCTTGTTGGGTCTTAAAAATGCTAATGTCAACACTAGGTTTAAAAAAGGCAGAAGGGAAAATCAAGAGATGTGCAACTTTTTAAAAACTGTATTTTGATCTAATATTATGAGAATTGGTGTGTTGGAACAAGTTTTAAGGAATGTGATAACTGATCAGAAACTTGACCAAAACGGAAGCTGCTTTTCAGTCTGATAGAAATTAGAGTCTCAGCATCTCCCCCAGGTCCTCTGCCAAGCAGATCAGAAATGTAAACACAGCCCACAACTGCCTGAGGCCATAGAGCTGAGCAAAGGAAAAGAAATTGCATAAGGGGCAGTTTTAACAATACAAGCCTCCCTCCTGCAGCCTGGCTCCCCTTTCCCAGCCTCCCCAAAGACTGTGAAGCACAAAAAAAACCCTGAGCACAGTTCCCTTAGCAGAAGACAGGAAGACTCCATGCAGGAGCCTCACAAAAATGTACCTGCCACGGGTGTTCAGCTTTTCCTGAGTTACCTGTAAAGCTCCCATTTTTACATCTAAAATCTAAGAGTCCACTCCCACCCTTGTCTAAAATGTCATATTTACCTGATGTCTCCTCACTTTCTTTGGAAATTTCATGGTTATGTGAATTCTAGGTGCCCATGTATTACAATTCCTGGTCTCTGTCTGTGGGGTTGGGTAGAAGTTAGAAGGAGTGCGAGGCTTTTGTCTCTTTACTGAATTTAGATTGGCAGAAAAAAATATTTGTGCAGCTAACTTTTTGCACCTAGACACTTCAGAGTTTTCTATATTCTTTCCTCCCAGAGGTATTGGTTTTTTTCCTGTGTCTGTGTCTTGCGTGTCGTTTGTCCTAAGAAGGAACTACCATGGGGACAGAACACAGGCACAGGCTCCCATAAGCCTGTCCTTGGAGCCGGCCCCACAGGCTGGGGAGTTAAGCGGCTCTCTCCAGACCGAAGTCTGCGGAGTCTGTGTCCCCGGAGCTTAGCTTTGTGACCAAGGAAGTTAATCCTCTCTGGTCCCCACCATCAGCCAGGTGCACTTACTCCATTGCACCTGGTGGTCAGTGAGATAAGCTGGGGTTCCTAGTGCGCCTCTGCCTGGCTGTGCCAGCTCCCAGGGGAGTGTGTCCTGAGACCCCCAGTGGAGCCTGCTGACCACCCTTCCCCCTTGTCCCATTCTTTTTTGGGTTGCCTAACAACAGTTTACCCTCTGTGAGTGTGCCACTCTTCCTAAATTACTTGCAAAGCACCCAATCTGACCTCACTGTCTTTGGAATTTTCACGTTTGTGAATTTCCCATGTGCATATGTTAAAATTCGATTTAATCTTAGTCTGATTCTGTTAATTTTACGATTAACTCCGCTAGAAGAAGTTATTACAGGCAGAACAGGGCCAAGGGGAGAGCAGGGAGGAAAGGAAGGAAGATGTGAGGGGAAACAAAGAAAAGAGATGAGATCATTCCTAAGAAATGGTGCTGCGACAGCTAATTGTAATGGGTTATAACACTATTAGCATTGCAGGCAGGGAAAAATCTCCATCCTCTGTGTCATCAAGGCTGTTCCTACATGGGAATCCGTCCTCCAGGTGGGACGAGTCATCCTCCAGGTGGACAGGACTCTCAGCAAAGACACACGCTGGGAACACCCTGGGAGCACCTGTGACTCCACCCCTGAATATTTCGCGCCCTCATTCAAATATAATCCTAAATTTCCGCACATTTGCTCTCCTCCGGGGCCTGCCCACTCTTGCGTTTTGTGGATGTTTTCTTTCTTTTAATACTTCCTCGGCCTGCTTGCCTTTGTTCATGAGGCGTTGTTACAACCTACATCCTGGAATGCCTTCCTGTGATGACTCTGACCTGCTCTCCGATAACACACTTACTAGGTTAGAGCAAAAGAATTAGTTTTTTAAGCCCCCACAGTATTGGGGAGCCTGCGAGGAGAATTACTGGCCGGGGCACTGCTAGGTCCTGGAAACCGCTGCTGCTGAGAGCTCGGGGACGTCTGCCGGCACAGTAAGCGGTGTTTTTGTTCACCCTGTCAGCCTTCCCCATCTATTTCTGCGGGGTTTGGGAGGATTTAGAAGTGCTGCATGTCCTTTTCCTCTCTTTTACATGTAGACTGGCAGGAAAATATGTTTGTGAAGCTAGCTTCTTGGGAGTAGCGACTAACACGTTTTCTTTATTGAATCTCTGCTCCCAGAGGTGTTCATTTTTTGTGTCTATGTCTCTTGTGTCGTTTGTTGTAACAAGGAAATACCACAGGGACAGAAAGCCTTTGGCTTCTTTGGTTAAGCTGTGACAAGGCTTATCGGTTCGAGTAGCTATTAAAATCCTATCTTCAGTGGTCAGACTATGGATCCTTTGAATTGGAAAAACTTCTAAATTGGAAAATGTGTCAGAGAACTCTTATGACAAAGAGCCGTTTTATTGGTCCCTAGAGAAAGACCCCATTTTCAATACAAATGAATACAAGGAAATTTAACTATTCTTAATGTTTTCAATGAGTATTTAGCTTCTTGAGTTACATCAGATGCTAATATCAATATTCAGTTTAAAAAAGGCAGAAGGGAAAATCAAGAGATGTGCAAATGTTAAAAACTTTTCTGGAGATTTAAGATTTAGAGATCTGTTACGTTGAAACACGTTTTAAAGGATTTAATAACCAATCAGAAACTTCACAAAAAATGGAAGCTGATTTCTCAGTCTGATAGAAATGATAAAGTCTCACCATCACCCCCGGGCCCTTTGCCAAGTAGATCTGAAATGTAAACAGAGCTCACAACTGCCCCAGGCCCGCTGAGGTAAAACAAAAGCGGCAGTTTTAACAATACAAGCCTCCCTCATCCAGCCTGGCTCCTTTTCCTGCCTCATTAAAGACTATGAAGCATGAATAAAAGCCTGAGCACAATCCCCTTAGGAGAAGACAGGAAGACTCCATGCAGGAGCCTCACCAAATTTACCTGCCACGTGTGTTCAGCGTTTCCTGAATTACCTGTAAATCTCCCATTCTTCATCAAAAATCTAAGAGCCCTCTCCCACCCTTGTCTAAAATGTCATATTTACCTGATTTCTTCTTACTGTCTTTGGAAATGTCATGCTTATGTGAATTCTACGTGCATATGTATTACAATTCCTGGTCTCTGTCTGCAGTTGGGTAGAAGTTTTAAGGAGTGCGAGGCTTTTCTCTCTTCTGATTTTAGGTTGGCAGAAACAAAATACCTGTGAACTTCTTTCACCTAGAGACTCTAGGGTTTTATTCTTTCCTCCCACAGATGTTCACTTTTTCCTGTGTCTGTGTCTTGCGTGTCGTTTGCCCGAAGAAGGAACTACCACGGGGACATAACACAGGCACAGGCTCCCGTAAGCCTGTCATTGGAGCCGGCCCCACAGGCTGGGGAGTTAAGCGGTTCTCTCCAAACTGGAGTCTGCGGAGACAAACTTTGCTTTGGGTCCCTGTCTAGAAACTGCTTGAGGTTTTCCTTTCCTTCTCATTCTGTGTCCCAGGAGCTTGGCTTTGTGACCAAGGAAGCTAATCCTCTCCGGTCCCCACCATCGGCCAGGTGCACTTACTCCATTGTACCTGGTGGCCAGTGGGACAAGCTGGGGTTCCCTTGCGCCTCTGCCTGGCTGTGCCAGCTCCCAGGGGAGTGTGTCCTGAGGGGCCTCTGCCCATAAGGGGCATCTGTCCCCCCAGCCTTCCTTACCTGTTCGTGCTGGGCAGATCCCAGTCCAGTAGCACCTCCCGGGGGCCACGAATTAGTGGGTTTTGGGCTGGAAGTTCCTCACATTTTGTGGGAGACCTGAGACACCCTGTCCACTCCACCATCCTTACTGCCTGTGTGAGGAAGGTCTGTGCTTTCTCTCATTGTCTTTGTTTACCTTCTCCTGAGGGGCTGCCTCTTCTGCACTCTGTATAGAGGGGCCTCTGGCCTCCTGGCCTGACCCTGGAAAACTTTTTGTATAAAACTAGAAACTTTTGGTATAAAGCTAAATGCTTTCTCAAGTCACACCTTTTGGTCAAGTAGCTCAACTGAGAATACAGGTAGGGAATTATTTAAATATGAAACACAACAAAAAAAGTCTGAATACTCAGAATCTTTGCTTATGTCTTAAAGTATCTAATAATACGTAGATGACAAAATATTGCTATTAAGTGTTTTTGTCATTTGTATAGTAACCATATTGAGAAAAATCTCCAATTATTGGATTGTAATTTATATAAGTTACACTTAAAAAACTAATATTTGTAGTGTTTAAATTCTGGTGATAGAGCATTATTAAAAGTGTCTTTCTGGGGGTGCACGGTTAGCTCGGTTGGTTAGAGCGTGGGGCTGAGAACACCAAGGTGGTCTGTACAGTCCCCACACGGGCCACCGTGAGCTGCACCCTCCTTAAAAAACGAAATAAAGAAAAAGAAAAAATAGAAAAAAATGTCCTTCTGTGTTTTATAAAATAAAGCTGTAAATGACAATGACAAAGAAGTTAAATGTGTATGTTAAAAAATATCACCTGACTTGGACGGACGGGTTTATTTCTGGGCCCTCAATACTATTCTGTTGATCTCTATGTATATTTCTATGCCGGTGTCACCCTGTTTTCCTTACTGTGACTGTGTACTAAGAATCACGTTTGGGAAGGGTGAGCCTCAACTTGATTTGGTTTTTGAAGATTGTTATGGCTCTTTTTTCCCCTGGAGATTTGCTGTGAATATTAGGATCACCTTGTGCATTTCCCCACAAAGGCCTTGGGGCCTTTTCACAGGAATGACACTGAATCCGTACATCGCACAGCGTCTGTTCTGTTGCCTCCGAACAATTTCCATCACCAGGGGATGGCCTCCGTTTATTCATGTAGGTTTTCTTTAATTTTAATTTCTTTCAGCAAAGAAAGACATTGTTTTGTAATTTTCAGTGTAGAAGCCTTGCACTTTGATTAAAAGTATTCCTGAGTATTTTATCAACATTCATGTTATTTAAAATGGACTAGTTTTCTTAAACTCCTTTTGAGATTATTCCTTGGTAGTGTATACAAATAAAACAGATTTCTGTGTGTTGATATTTTGTCATTTAACTATGATATGGAACATAATTACATCTCTATAAGGGATACAGATGTGTATATTCTGTTTTTGTGACCTACTTCTGATTTGACTGGTTGGGGGCTATTAGTGTCCTGCGGGGCTAGGGTTGGGGCTGAGGTGGTGTGGTGCTGAGTCAGGGGTTAAGGTTAAGATTGTGGGTTACAGTTTGGTTATGGTTTATGTTTATTGTTTATGGCTACATATGTGTTATATGGTTTATGGGATTGATTATGGATCCTGTTTATGGTTTATGGCTGTGTTTTTGGTTATGGTTTATGGATTAAGGCTTATGGTTATAGTCAATGGTTTACGGATATGGCTCATAGTCTGTAGCATGTGGTTTCTTGTTATAGTTTAGTATTGTGGTGAGGCTTTAGGTTATGCTTTATAGAAATGGTTATGGTTTGTGGTTGTAAGGTTTTCAGTTTATTTTAAGGTTTATATTTACCCGTAGGGCTAAAGATTTAGTGTTTAGGTTTTAAGGGTTAGGTTTTATGTTTGAGGTTAGGGTGAGGGCTCAGTGATGTGGAATCTGTTGCTTTCCCGCCCCAGCATCTGTTCTCTGGCCCAAGTCCAGAACCTCAGCTTCCAGGGAACTCGTCTCACCTTCCAATCCTACCTGACATATCAGAATCAAGACTCCTGCGTGGGGGGATTTTAGGGCAACTTCTGAATTGCTCTGTCCCCGTTCCTTCCCTGTCCCAGGAGAGGGAATCCCAGAGCAATGCGGCAACAATAAGCAGGAGGAAGAGGTCCTGGATGGCTAATTTGCTAGTATTTTCCTTATTTGAGGGTCTATTTTGTTAATGGCAATCACCCATTTTGATGCAATAGGTGTATTTTAGTTTTACTTTCTCCTCTCTTCCAGAATTGTTAGAAACAATGAACAAATGTTGATGCATCATTATTCACTAAAGTCTGTATTTTATTCAGGTTCCTGCACGGAGGTTGAGTCTCATTGCTGGCACCTCTGTGTTAAAGCCGACACCAAACAGGTTAGCTGACAGCTGGGGTACCTGGTGAGTGAATTGGGGTGTTATGATAGGAAATGAGACCAGGAGAGGAACATGAGGCCTGATAAAGTCTCAACACTGTGCTGATGATAGAGACTTTATTCTCTGGCCCACGTGAAGCTGTAGGTAGTTGTAGTCACAGGAAATGACAGGATTAGAACTCTACCTTAGTTAGACAGATGGAGCTGGTCACAGTGTGGAGATTGCACTGGATGAGAGGGACTGGAAGCAGGGAGACCAGTGAGAAGAGTGGTGAGAGGCGCTCTGGCCTGAGCTGAGGTGGGGACCCTGAATTTGGAGATGAGCAGGATTTGAAGACCCGGGAGCGGCTGTGGTGAGCGCTGCCCTGAGGATGAAGCTGGCACAGATGCCAGAGTCAGCACTCAGGGGACTGTGGCTGTGTGGACACCAACAGGAGAGCTCATTCTGCCACCAGGAGGCTGTTTGCTAAAGGATCCTTCCATCCCATGGAAGTAGAGAAAGGACTGAGAAGGAAAGAGGGAGGGGAGTGAGGGCCGATCACATGTGGGGCAGGAGCCAACCTCCATCACCTCACTGACCTCTCAGCCTCCCTGAGAGGGAGCGGTTGTCCCCACCTGCCAGGGAAGGAGACTGACTTTCCATGTCTTTGCCTGAAGTCGCACAGGTAGTACTTGGAGGGGACAGTCATCAGCTCTGCACCATCTGAGGCTCAGTGACCCCCCCCATAAGGCAAGTGCCACCGCAGATTTCCTTCTGAGCAGCCAGTTGTGACCTCAGAGGAAGGGAGCCTGGGCAGAGGCAGAGCCGTGTTCTGGGCTGAGGACAAAGATTTTAAAAGGCCCAGCAGAGACATCACATAGCTGTGGGGGAGTCCTTGTCACAGGGCCCTGGTGCTGCTTGTCCTCCTGTGAAGGGCCAGGCTACCACCTCCCTTCCCCCCTGTCCCTGTCCCCAGCAGCCGGCCCCGGTCCCACCACAAAAGCAGCCTGGGGAGCGCCTGGCCCAATGCACCATTATCTCATGTGCAGCTTTTCCTCAGTGGAATGACCAGGATTCCACCCCACGCTGCCAGGACTGTTTGGGTCACTCTTGTGTGTCCAGCATGTCCTGTGTGCCCGCCCTAAGGGCCCATTTCGGCCTCTGTCCTGGACTCAGGACTGCGTGAGAATCAGTCTCCCGTTCAAGTCCCATGTGAAACGGAGATAAGAACCGTCTCTGCCTTATCTGGAAAGGGGGAGCAGCGGGTGAGAGGAGGCCCGCGAAGGGCCCGAAACGGGGTTTATCTCTCAGCGATGGAGCTTCTTCCCAGGTGTCCGGTTTGTCATCCAAACGCGGAGCGAGGAAGCGGTGTCTGCTGCCATCTCGTGGGCATTTTGGAATTCGCACCCTGTGCTGGTCGCCGGGGAAAGTGATTCTGTGCTGCCGCCTCGTGGACAACGTTGGGAACGACACCCGTCTGGGTGTCACCTGGAAATGCTCTTCTTCTCTGCTCCCAGATCGACAAGTTAGGCTCCAGTTTGTTTCTTTAAACATTTGAAATGCCCACAACGTCACCAATATGAACTTCAATTAAAGGGGGGCAACGCTGTGTAAGAGATACATAAACGTGTCTTACTGGACGTTCATTCTCTTTAGATAACAAGGAAAGAAAGAATGAGAAAAGACAAGATGCTTCTTGTGATGGTGATGTTCTGTCTGTAAGTATTTCCTAAGGTCCTTGTTGAGAGGTATTGGGAACTCAGTAGACTGTGACATGGGATACCGAGTGTGATTTCTCCTGTTTGTTGTAACATAACCTAGAGAGGGTTCAGCAGTTGGATTGCAACTCAGTTGAGGGTTCGTCTTTTTTTCTTTAATGTGTCTCTGACTACATTCAGAAGACAACCTGATCACTCTTACATTGAAAAATGTGTTTTAATTTTAATTTAGTTAAGCGTTTTTATCCAGAGTATTACTGGGCGTTTCTCATCTGAAGGGAAACTCAATAACTTTTCTGTTTCTTTTGAAGTACCCCACCTCGTATCTATTCCCAGTGGAGTGTGTTAACAGTACACCCATAGGAAGGACTGCATGCCGGTGGGGGAGACGGTTGTTTTATGGTTGTTTTTCTCTTGTGTGTGGGGTTCCCATACAGATGTAGGGGATTTGACAATTAAATGCGAGAACTTGTCACTCACTCTTTTGATATCTGATGCATTACTCACCTTGAATTGTACCAACTAGACAGAGTTGGCCATGTTCACTACGTGGAAGTGCTGTAAAGGCTGTACAAAAAGGACGACACTAACTTTGCGCCAACAGTTCGGGTCTTGTATCCCGAGAGTGTACCAACTCACAGGGCACTGTCTGTGAGGGAGTTTCAGTTGCAAAAAACAGTACAGACAGGATCACCTAAGGTAAAGATTGACCTTTGTCAAGGAAGCTGCAGGCCAAGGATGTGACGTCCCCCCACGGCCCACCCTAGTTAGGAATTCTTATGTTCACACCATCCTATGTGGTTATTTTCAGTCTCCTGAGGTTGTCAGGTTTAACCTGTGGCCCCTTTTCTGTCCTCATGCTCTGGTCGTCACCTTGCAGCGATCCTTTCCAGTCCCAAGAGACCTTACTTCATCCCTAGCTCAGGATGCCTTATCTACCCCTGTTCCCTTCTATCTCCCTACCTGTCCTGTATGTGGGGTCCCTTACTCTCCCCTCTGTGCATTGATTCCCATGTGTCTGCGTTAGATCTGCTTTTTTTCTCTTGCTTATCAATTTCATATGTATTTGATTATTACAGCAGTCAGAAGCCTGGAGGTAGAAGAAAGTCTGTGAGTGTCCCACATAAGGAAGTAGTCAGATACTTAATAAAAGGTGAAAGATGGGAGTGTATCTACATCACCGGGTCCTGAAATAAGATTCCACAATGTAACTAAGCTAAGTTATTCTCAGGACTGAATGATTAGATCAATGAAAAAGGTGAACTTGAACCTATGGGACTGCTGGAAAGTTTCAAAGGTGGGAATGAAGGGGACCAAAAGTTTTCCCTTGGGCAAGTTGGACTTTAAGCTGGTTGTTGGGAAAGGAATGACTCAGAAAGAAGCTTTGACCCTCCCTCTGTCCTAATCAGGTTTAGGGAAAGCCCTGTTTAGGGAAGGCACCTTGGCATAAACTCCTTAGCATAAGGCGGGAACACACCCAGTGGAGCCTGCTGACCACCCTTCCCCCATGTCCCATAATGTTCTGGGTTGCCTTCCAACAATGTACCTGCCACGTGTATTGAGCTTTTCCATATGTCCTGCAGAGTGCCCATTCTGTCAATAAAATCTAAAAGTACATCCCAGACCTTTCCAAAATGTCCTCTATGCCATGTGTCGTTTCATGTCTGTAGAACATTCCTGCCTCTGTGAATTCCTCCTGCACATGTATCAACTTTCCTGTGGGGTTTGGTAAGGGTGAGATGTGATGGGCCCATGCACAGGCATCGCTTAGATATGGGGTGGGAGGAGTCGTTGTCACAGGGACCTGGTGCTGCTTGTCCTCCTGTGAAGGGCCAGGCCACCACCTCCCTTCCCCCCTGTCCCTGTCCCCAGCAGCTGCCCCGGTCCCACCACAAAACCAGCCCGGGGAGCGCCTGGCCCAATGCACCCTGATCTCCTGTGCAGATTTTCCTCAGTGGAATGATCAGGATTCCACCCAACGCTGCCAGGACTGTTTGGGTCACTCTTGTGTGTCCAGCATGTCCTGTGTGCCCGCCCTAAGGGCCCATTTCGGCCTCTGTCCTGGACTCAGGACTGTGTGAGAATCAGTGTCCCGTTCACGTCCCATGTGAAACGGAGATAAGAACCGTCTCTGCCTTATCTGGAAAGGGGGAGCAGCGGGTGAGAGGAGGCCTGCGAAGGGCCCGAAACGGGGTTTATCTCTCAGCGATGGAGCTTCTTCCCAGGTGTCCAGTTTGTCATCCAAACGCGGAGCGAGGAAGCGGTGTCTGCTGCCATCTCGTGGGCATTTTGGAATTCGCACCCTGTGCTGGTCGCCGGGGAAAGTGATTCTGTGCTGCCGCCTCGTGGACAACGTTGGGAACGACACCCGTCTGGGTGTCACCTGGAAATGCTCTTCTTCTCTGCTCCCAGCTCGACAAGTTAGGCTCCAGTTTGTTTCTTTAAACACTTGAAATGCCCACAACGTCACCAATATCAACTTCAATTAAAGGGGGGCAACGCTGTGTAAGAGATACACAAACGTGTCTTACTGGACGTTCATTCTCCTTAGATAACAAGGAAACAAAGAATGAGCAAAGACAAGGATGCTTCTTGTGAAGTTGATGTTTTGTCTGTAAGAATTTCCTAAGGCCCTTGTTGAGAGTTGCTGGGATCTCAGTAGACGGTGACATGGGATACCGAGTGTGATTTCTCCTGTTTGTTGTAACATTCTAGAGAGGGTTCAGCAGTTGGATTGCAACTCAACTGTGAGGGTTCGTCTTTTTTTTTTTTTTAACGTGTCTCTGACTTAATTACATTTAGAAGACAACCTGATCACTCTTATATTGTAAAATGTGTTTTAATTTTAATTTAGTTAAGCGTTTTTATCCAGAGTATCACTGGGCATTTCTCATCTTTAAGGGAACTCAATAACTTTTCTGTTTCTTTTGAAGTACCCCACCTCGTGTCTATTCCCAGTGGAGTGTGTTAACAGTACCCCAATAGGAAGGACTGCATTCCGGTTGAGGAGACGGTTGATTTATGGTTGTTTTTCTCTTGTTAAAAGATAAAGTGAACTCATAATGTATGCCACAATTTCCCCTTTGGAGTAAGTCGTCCAGTTTTAGGTTTGGCTCTGAGTCCTCTCAGTCCACAAGTCCCTCAGCCAGTCAATCATCTTCTCTCCACTGCTGTTTCTTTCCCTTGCATTTGCACCTCTCACTAACCGATGTAGCATCTTCTCTTGACAGTCTTCAGATAGTGGCCATGCTTTTTTATCACTGTGAGATTGCCCTACTCTCAGCATCATTCTCTTGTTCACCAGCCCTTTGTATTAATTCCAGCAGAGCCATCGTCTGCAACTGTCACTCAACTAAAAGCACACTGTGGCTGAAACTCCAGACTCTAGTTGTATTTGTAGAAAGTGTTAAAGTTGTTCATGAATGTCAATCTAAAGAATACTCGTGTAATAGTCACAGGGCTTTTTTTTGGTAATCACTGGAGATGAAGGCTTTTTTTTAAAATTAAGACTTCTGGTAGTAAATGAGAGTCACGGAAATAAAAATTAATAGGAAAATGAATGGTGTATATAAGAAACACAGGATATGTCTTGGGTCTAGAAAAAGGTGTGAGATGTTCAGATGTGTTTTTCAAGGAAAGGCAGTTAACTTTGAAGCTGGTCATTTCAGAAGGGGAAACAGGTTACTCTGGACCCGAATCTGAAGGTAGACTGGACAGAGAAATCTTGAGAAAAGAAGTGTTATGTATGGTCAAGCCAGATAAGGGTGGATTACTTTCAGTGAAGTAAATGAACTTCAATATGAAAACTAAGTTGCCGTAGCAGCGGACTTTGGTGCTTTCTGACTTTGTTAAAGGCCAAATTTTCCTTCATCGTCCAGCTTCAGAGATGTTATGAAAAGTTTTCTGTCTACAAAGCAAAGATCCTATGTTGTCTTAAAAGAGTTTTCTGTTTTAATCTCATCCTGGATTGGGAAGAAAACAATCCGGTCAACCTTGAGTACCAAAGTTGTGTTAATCATATATTGAGTGTCACGTTGGATAAATGAATAATTTATGTTGCTGCATAATGACATAGGGATGGGAAACATGGGGGACTAGTGTGTTTTGGAAGCACAGACTCCTTCTATGCCTCCATAGTTCCCTTGCCAAGGACAAATGGCTTGGATAGGATGGATTGGATAGGATGGATTGGATAGGATGGATTGGATAGGATAGACTGGATAGGATGGATTGGATTGGATGGATTGGATAGGATAGACTGGATAGGATAGACTGGATAGGATAGACTGGATAGGATAGACTGCATAGATTGGATAGACTGGATAGATTGGATCGATTGGATTGGATGGATTGGATAGGATAGACTGGATAGGATAGACTGGATAGGATAGACTGGATAGGATAGACTGGATAGATTGGATGGATTGGATCGATTGGATTGGACAGATTGGATTGGACAGATTGGATTGGATAGAGATTGCATAGATTGGATTTGGATAGGATGGATTGGATAGATTTGATAGGATACATTGGATCGGACAGATTGGATTGGACAGATTGGATTGGATAGATTGGATTGGATAGATTGCATAGATTGGATAGGATAGATTGGATCGGATGGATGGATTGGATTAGAACGATGATTAGATCAAAGGGCCGAATAGATCATGGTGTTGATTAGATCGGGGGCTGATTAGATCATGGCGTTGATTAGATCAGAGGCTGATTAAATCAGGACATTGATTAGATCAAGGGCTGATTAAACCAGGGGCTGATTAGATCAGGGGCTGATTGGATCAGAGGCTGATTAGATCATGGCGTCGATTAGATCAGGGGGCTGATTATATCAGGGGGCTGATTAGATCAGTGCATTGATTAGATCAGAGGCTGATTAAATCAGGACATTGATTAGATCAAGGGCTGATTAAACCAGGGGCTGATTAGATCAGGGGCTGATTGGATCAGGGGCTGATTAGATCATGGCGTCGATTAGATCAGGGGGCTGATTATATCAGGGGGCTGATTAGATCAGTGCATTGATTAGATCAGAGGCTGATTAGCTCATGGCAATGATTAGATCAAGGGCTGATTAGATCAGGAGGCTGATTAGATCAGAGCTTTGATTAGATCAGGGCTTTGATTATATCAGAGGCTGATTATATCAGGGCTGTGATTAGATCAGAGGCTGATTAGATCAGGGCTTTGATTAGATCGGAGGCTGATTAGATAAGGCAGTTGATTAGATCAGAGGCTGATTAGATCACGCCCTGATTACATCAGGGCTTTGATTAGATTGGAGGCTGATTAGATCAGGGCGTTGATTAAGATCGGAGGCTGATTAGGTAAGAGGTTGATGAGATCAGGGCTTTGATTAGATCAGAGGCTGATCAGATCGGAGGCTGATTAGATCATGGCCTTGATTAGATCAGAAGCTGATTAGATCAGAAGCTGATTAGATCAGAAGCTGATTAGATCAGAAGCTGATTAGTTCAGAGGCTGATTAGATCGGAGGCTGATTAGATCGGAGGCTGATTAGATCAGAGCTTTGATTAGATCGGAGGCTGATTAGATCAGAGCTTTGATTAGATCGGAGGCTGATTAGATGAGGGCTTTGATTAGATCAGAGGCTGATTAGATCATGGCTTTGATTAGATCAGAGGCTGATTAGACTCTGACTTTTGTGTACGGTTCCCATACTGATGTAGGGGGTCTGACAATTAAGTTCGGGAACTTGTCGCTTACCTCTTTTGTTGTCTGAGACATTACTCACTGTGACCATGTATCAACTAGAGAAAGAGTTGGCCACGTTCACTACGTGTAAGTGCTGAAAAGTGTGTACAAAAAGGACGACCCGAACTTTGCGCCAACAGTTCGGGCTCTTGTATCACGACAGTGTACCAGCTCACAGGGCAATGCCTGTGAGGGAGTTTCAGTTGCAAAAAACACAACAGACAGGCTCAATTATGGTAAAGATTGACCTTTTTCAAGGAAGCTGTGGACATGGATGTGACTTCCCGCCATGGCCCACCCTAGTTAGGAATTCTTATGTTCACACCATCCTATGTGGTTATTTTCAGTCTCCTGAGCTCGTCAGGTTTAACCTTGTCCCCTTTTCTGTCCTCATGCTCTTGTCTTCACCTTGCAGCGACCCTTTCCAGTCTCCAAGAGACCTTACTTCATCCCTGGTTTAGGGAAACAACTTTGGCATAAACTCCTTAGGATAAGGTGTGAACAGGCCCAGTGGAGCCTGCTGACAACCCTTGCCCCTTGTCCAGTTATATTCTGGTTGCCTAACAACAATTTACTTCTGTGAGTGTGCCACACTTTCTAAATTACCTGCAAATTACCCAATCTGACCTGTCTGCCTTTTGAATTTTTACATGTTTGTGAATTCTTCATTCGCATATGTTAAAATTCGATGTTATCTTCTGATTCTGTTAATTTATGATCAGCTCAGCTAGAAGTTGTTATTATAGGCAGAGAGAACAGGGCCAAGGTGAGAGGGGGGAGGAAAGGAAGGAAGACTTGAGGGGAAACAAAGAAAAGAGGAGATGAGATCAGTTCTAAGAAAAGGTGCAGCTACAGCTAATTGTAATGGGTTATTCCATCATTAGCATTGCAGGCAGGGAAAAATCTACACCCCTAGTGTCGCAGGACAGTTCCTACAAGGCAATCCCTACTCTAATGGGAAGGCTTTGGCTTCAAAGACATACCCTGGGAGGTCCCTGGAAACTCCCTGGATCACCTTGGGACTCCACCCCTGAACATTTCCTGCCCTGTTTCCAATATAAACCTAAATTTTCTTTGTTGCAGCACAGTTGCTTTTACTTTTGTGTTGGTCCATGCTTGCGTTTTGTGGATATATTTTCTGTCTTTTAATATTTCCTCTGCTTGCTTGCCTTTGTTTATGAGGCGTTGTTCCTACATCCTGGAATGCCTTCTTATGATGGGTCTGCCTTGCTCGCCGATAACACACTTACCGGTTCGAGCAAAAGAAATAATTTTTTAAGGCTCCCACAGTATTGGGCAAGCCTGCGATAAAAATTACTGGCCAGGGCACTGCTAGCTCCTGGAAACTGCTGTAGGTGAGACCTCGGGGACCTCTGCCAGCAGAGGTAAGTGGCAATTTTGTTCACCCTGTCAGCCTTTCTGGTCTATTTCTGATGGTTTTGGGAGAATTTAGACGAGCGTCATGTCGTTTTCCTCTCTTTTACATGTAGATTGGCAAGAAAATATATTTGTCAAGCTAGCTTCTCAGAAATAGCGACTGACATGTTTTCTTTATTGAATGTTGCCTACCATAGATGGGATATTTTCGTGTCTTTCTCTTGTGTCATTTGTCATAAGGAAATAGCACAGGGACAGAAATGGTTTGGCTTCCTTGTGTAAGCATTGAAAAGGCTCATTGGTTCGAGTAGCTATTAAAAATCGTACCATCAGTGGCTAGACTGGATCCTTTGAATTGGAAAAACTTCTAATTTGGAAAATGTTTTAGAGAACTCTCATGACCACATTTTTAATAAAAGGCTGTGGGGACAAAACCCCAAAAAGCAGTTTCCAGGCTCTCGGCCTCACATAGAAAGGTGCTGGCTCGGGTAGTAAATGGCCATCAACTGTGATCAGATGCCAGCAGCTGTGGCTAGTTGGCCGTCAGCTGTAACCCGTAGGCCATTGGCCACTAATATAACGGCTGTGGCTACGCTAGCAGGAAAGAAATGGGGGCTAGCAAGAAGATGGTGGCTGGCAAGCGCGGACTGCTGTTAGGCAGATTATGTAGATCCTGCTTCCTGTGTCTCCAGCCCAGACGCCAGCGAGAATATATTGGTTTGACTCCCCTACTTATGGCTCTGTGGGTGTTCCTTTTTGGCCTTACCGTGTCCTGCGCTCTTGGGCGGGGAGTGGGAGCTGAGACCCTGCACGACAAATGGCGCAGCGAGCAGGGTCCCCCGCGTGACACATGGCGTAGTCGGCAGGATACGGTGCTGGCCAAAGCTTTCCGAAGGGCAGTGGAGCAGTTTGTGCGTATGAAAGCTCAGTCTGAGGAAGACCAGGAGGAGCAGCTGCCGGAGAGCTTGATTCCCGTGGAGGGGTGGAAAGACGTGGACGGTTCCCCAACCAGCAGAGGCCAGAGAAAGCGAAGGTTGTTGCCGCCCTGTGGGCTGGGAACTGCTTGCTGAGGCAGCCCGGATGCAGGACTTTTAGTCCCAGGAGGAAACGCTTGCTGAGTCCTCCGTGGGAGATGAGGGCGAGGTCAAGGTCATCCCTCACCCCCAGGACAGCCCTGGCGAATGACTATGGACTGTGAGGAATTGCCTTCTATCCCTGATTTAATGGACGCTTGACTGTTTGGGACCATACCACCATGTAGTGGGACTGGCGGATGTTTGCTTTTGTGTCTTGACTGGCCGCCATTGATAATACGTAAGCACCTTGATGTGAGCCGCTGTTGTTCCAGCACAGTGCCCCGAGAGGCCCAGAGAGAGAGTGGCAGTGCCCTGAGAGCCCTGGCTGTGTCCAGGAAGTCTGGCTGTGCCCAGAGAAAGTGGCAGTGCCCTGAGAGCCCTGGCTGTGTCCAGGAAGTCTGGCTGTGTCCAGAGAGAGTGGCAATGCCCAGAGAGGCCCTGGCTGTGTCCAGGAAGTCTGGCTGTGTCCAGAGAGAGTGGCAGTGCCCTGATAGGCCCTGGCTGTGTCCAGGAAGTCTGGCTGTGTCCAGAGAGAGTGGCAGTGCCCTGAGAAACTCTGGCTGTGCTCGGGGAGACAGGTGGTACCCTAAGAAGCCCAGGAAGTCTGGCTGTGACCAGAAGTACTGTGGTGGTGCCCTGAGAAAAGCTGGCTGTGCCCGGGGAAACAGGTGGTACCCTAAGAAGCCCAGGATGTCTGGCTGTGCCCAGAAGTACTGGGGTGGTGCCCTGAGAAACCCTGGCTGTGCCCGGGGAGACTGGTGGTACCTTAAGAAGCCCAGGAAGTCTGGCTGTGCCCAGAAGTACTGGTGGTGCCCTGAGAAACCCTGGCTGTGCTCAGAGAGCCTGGCTGTGTTCAGGATAGTGCATTCACCTCCAGGCTCCTTGCACAGGGCCCCTCGCAGAAGACGCTTGTCGCGTAGATTGTGAGGCGAGACCCTGTAGGGGTGGAGTGTGGGGACAAAACCCCAAAAAGCAGTTTCCAGGCTCTCGGCCTCACATAGAAAGGTGCTGGCTCGGGTAGTAAATGGCCATCAACTGTGATCAGATGCCAGCAGCTGTGGCTAGTTGGCCGTCAGCTGTAACCCGTAGGCCATTGGCCACTAATATAACGGCTGTGGCTACGCTAGCAGGAAAGAAATGGGGGCTAGCAAGAAGATGGTGGCTGGCAAGCGCGGACTGCTGTTAGGCAGATTATGTAGATCCTGCTTCCTGTGTCTCCAGCCCAGACGCCAGCGAGAATATATTGGTTTGACTCCCCTACTTATGGCTCTGTGGGTGTTCCTTTTTGGCCTTACCGTGTCCTGCGCTCTTGGGCGGGGAGTGGGAGCTGAGACCCTGCACGACAAAGGCATACAAGGAAATCAAACTATTCTTAATCTTTTCAATGAATTATTTATCTTCTTGGGTCCTATCAGATACTAAAATCAATATAAGGTTTAAAAAAGGTAGAAGGGAAAATCAAGGGATGAGCACATGTTAAAAATCTTTCCGGAGATTTAAGATTTAGAGAACTGGTATGTTTACAGTTTTAAAGGATTTAATAACCAATCAGAAAATTGAAAAAAACGGAAGATGATTTTTATCAGTCTGATGGAAATTAGAAAGTCAGCATCTGCCCAGGTACTCTGCTGAGTAGATCTGAAATGGAAACAGCTATAACTGCCCCACGTCTGCTGTGGTAAATAAAATAAAAACTCCAAAAGGGGTACTTTTAACATTGCAAGCCTCTCGTGCAGCCTGGCTCCCCTTTTCCTACCTCAAAAACTGAAGCAAGAATAAAACCCGGAGCAGTCCCCTTAGCAGTAGACCGGAATACTCCATGCAGGAGCCTCACAAAATTTACCTGCCACATGTGTTCAGCTTTCCTGAATTATCTGTAAATCTGTCATTTGCACATCTAAAGATTAAGAGCCCAATCCCACCCTTGTCTAAAATGTCATATTTACATGATTTCTTCTCTCTCTTTGGAAATTTCATGGTTGTGTGAATTTTTGGTGTGCATGTTTTACAATTCCTGGTCTCTGCAGTTGGGTTGAAGTTAGGGGTGCAAGTTTTATGTTTTCTAAATTTAGATCTGCAGAATAAAATGTGAGATGTGGGGACAGAGTCCCAGAGCATTTTCCAGGCTGGAAAGGTACTGGCCCTGATAGTAGATGGTCATCAGCTGTGACTAGTTGGCCATCAGGTGGTACCCGTTAGCCATTAGCCACTAACGTAACTGACTTGGCTAAACAAGCCTGCTTGGATTGCCGTTAACATGGCGGATTGCAGTTAGCAAGTGAGGTTGGCTGGCAGAGAAGCAGACGGTAGGTGGGGACAGAGTCCCAGAGAGTAGTATCCAGGCTCTCGGCCTCATGTGGGGAGGTGCTGGCTCCGGTGGTGCATGACCATCAACTGATTGGTTGGCCATCAGCTGTAACCGATTAGCCAATTGGCTACTGATGTAACTGGTTGGTTGATTGGTTGGTTGGTTGGTTGTCAGGCAGAGATGTGAACGGTGGAGTGCCGCGTCGTGTGGCTACTGCGTGGGTCTTGCCAGCCCGCGAGAGAATACAGTGGTATGACTCCACTACTTATAAGTCCATGGGTGTTCCTTTTTGGCTTAGCCATATCCTGTGTTCTTTGTGGAGCGGGAGCTCACACACCGCAGGCCGCCCCACAGGAAAAATGGCGCAGCCAGAAGAGTCGCCCGCTCGACAGCAGGCCTCGGATTGTGTGGCTCCTGCTGCCCGTCTCCAACCCAGCCGCCAGCGAGAATAGTGGTATGACTTCCCTATCTGTGGTCCGTTAGTGTGCATTTTTGGCCTCACCATATCCTGTGTTCTTGTGTGGGGAGTGGGACTAGAGACGCTGCATGACACCCTGCATGGCGGAGGCTCACTTCTTGGACCTGGAGACTAGCGTTTTTATTCTTTCCTCCCAGAGATGTTCATTTTTTCTGTTGCTGTCTTGCATGTCCTTTGTCATAAGAAGGAACTACCATGGGGACAGAACACAGGCAAAGGTTCCCGTAATCCTGTCACTAGAGCCGACCCCACAGGGTGGGGAGTTAAGTGGTTCTCCCCAGACCGGCGTCTGTGGAGACAAACTTTGTGGGTCCCCATCTAAAAACCACTTGAGGTTTTTCTTTCCTTCTCGTTCTGTGTCCCAGTAGCTTGGCTTTGTGACCTAGGAAGCCAATCCTCTCCGGTCCCCACCATCGGCCAGGTGCACTTACTCCATGGAGTCTGGTGGCCAGTGGGAGAAGCTGGGGTTCCCAGTGCGCCTCTGCCTGGCTGTGCCAGCTCCCAGGGGCATGTGTCCTGAGGGGCCTCTGCCCATAAGGGGCATCTGTCCCCCCAGCCTTCCTTACCTGTTAGTAATGTAGCAATCACGGTCCAGTAGCACCTGCCGGGGCCACAAATTATTGGATTTGGGGTTGGAGGTGCCTCACATTTTGTGGGAGAATTGAGACACCCTGTTCAACCCACCATCCTGACCACCTGTGTGACGAAGGTCTGTGCTTTCTCTCACTTGTGGGTGACGCTTTGCCTATGGGAGGGCTGCTTCCTCTGCATTCTGTGGAGGGGCCTCTGGCCTCCTGGCCTGAGCTGTAAGGAGGCTGCTTAGTGTGTCACTATTTAGTCCTCACTCTCCATGTACAGACGATGGGTCCTATATTAGGAAACACTTCTAAATTTGAATTGTGTTATAGAGCTCTTGTGACAACCAGCTGTTGGTAAAACATCTTGTGTATTCTCTGTAGTTATTACTAATTGTGTTAATTTGTGATCTGTGTGAAACCAGTGTGTGTGTGTGGTAAGATGGGTTTGTAGCTCTGGACGTTGTTACTAGTTTGTAATAATTGGTTTGAAGAAATTAAATGCTTATATAAGTATATAAAATATAAACTAACTCATGCTTTTCAGGATCAGCTGATCTGGTGAAATATTTAATCTTAAAGCTGGATTTAGTTTGGTTTTATCACATAGTCATGTCTTGGAAAGATTTTTTTTAACTGGGTTTATAAAATAATTTTGAAATCTCATAATTTTTAATATATAAAATAGATACCATGAAAATATACGGTATTTAGGTAAACTTTTTAGTGATAATTATATTGTACATAAGCATAGAAAAAGTGTTCTAGATGTCTTTGGTAATTTGAAACTTGAAAATTTTGTTATCCAAATTAATGATGGATATGTATTGAATGTCTAGACTATTTCCAAATAAGAGAAAATAAGGAAACACTAATTACTGAAGATTTATCAATTTTTTGCTATTTATTGTACAGGAACTAAATATATTGGTGTAGTAGTAAACATGTCTTCTGCCACATTAAAAGTTGTGTGTGCTATGGGGAAATATTTCTAAATCATCAATATGTTCATAATTGCATCCACCTGGTGTGGCCCTGTAGTATTAGTTTTCACTGCTGACTAAGATGCATATTTGGATTGTTTAGGCCTCTGCTATTGTGAACAGTGATGCTGTGGATTCATGTATCAGTGTTTGTTTGAAGATCTGTTCCCAATTTAGGGGGGTGTTTCTATAAGTGGATTTGTTGAACCACACAGGAATTTTTTATGGCGTGGAAATTCCAAACTATAGTACACCCAGGCCACACCATTTAACATTTTCAGAAGGAATATTTAAGGGTTCTAATTTCTCCACATTGTTGCTGCCATTTGTTTTTTTCGATTATAGCCATTCTGTTTCATGTGAAGGGGTTTTACATTGTAGCTTTAATTTGCATTTCCATCATGACTAATGATGTTTAACATCTTGGAGTGTTTGTTGTCCATTTTTATGGACTATGAGAAGCTTCTGTTCAGGTCATTTAAAAATTTCAGTTGTCTTTGTCCATTAGTTGTAAAAATACTTTACTCAGGATAAGATTCTTGCTGGTATATGTGTACCTATGTTCTTCCATTTGAGGTGTTGCCTCCGCTTTCTGGATAGCTCCTTTTGATGCATGTACGTTTTTTATTTTGAGGATGTCCAATTTATGTGTTTGTTCCTCTCTGCCTTATGTGGAAAAGGGGAGCAGTGGGTGAGAGGAGGCCTGTGAAGGGCCCGAAACAGGATTTATTTGACAGGGAGTTAGCTTATTCCCTGGTGTCTGGTTTCTCATTGAAATGCAGAGCAAGGAAACGCTCTCTGCTGCCATCTCGTGGGCATTTTGGGAATGACGCCGTTTTGGATGTCACCTGTAAATGCTATTCTTCTGTGCTCCCAGCTTGACAATTTAGACTCCAGTTTGTTTTTTTAAACACTTGAAGTGCCCACAACAAACAATATCAACTTCTATTAAAAGGGGGGGACCGCTTGGTAAGATACATAAATGTGTTGTACTGAAGGTTCATGATATTTAGATAAATAACAAAGAATGGAAAAAACAAGGATGCTTCTTGGTAATTTATTTTGTAAGAATTTCCTAAGGTCCTTGTTCAGAGTTATTGTGATCTCAGTAGATCCTATGTTGTCTTAAGAGTTTTGTGTTTTAATCTGGTACTGGATTACTAAGAAAAGACATGTTAACCTTAAGTACCAAAGTTGTATTAATCATATATTGAGTGTCACATTGGATAAATGAATAATTTATGTTTCATAATGACAGACGGATGGAAAACATGGAGGTCTAGTGTGGTTTTGAAACACAGACTCCATGCCTCCACGACTCCCTTGCCAAGGACGAATGAATACAAACCTTGAGGTGCTTTTCACACAAATATTAAGAGCCAACTTTGGCTGTCTACACAGGGCAGCTTATTTTATTTCACCTGCCAGCAATATGTTTTGGGTCTATTTCTTCTTTTGCATTATCTTATCCATGCTGTGGCTGTAATTTTCAAAAAAAGCTGAGGGAGTTCAGTACAGGTCACTCCTAGATGTGATTGTGGTGTGCTGGTTTGTTAGAGCTAAGGGTAATTTTCTCCTCAGGCTGATGATAAACTTCTGGCCCTCCCTTAGTTATGCAGAATAATGGGAAATAGGGGCTTTGCCCATAATGATCTTCAGCCACCACCTCTGTTACCCACCTAGAGGGCAGGGAAAGCTGATAGTCACTGATCATCTGCTCTAATCTTTGTGCCCTTGCTCTTTGAGGCCCCAAGGTCACGTAAGCTCAGCCCGAGCTCAGGATGTGTTCAGTACGCACTTCCCCTTCTCTGTACCTCTTCTGCTTGTGGGGTCTCTGACACTTGTGTGTGGGTTCCCATACATATGTTCGGGTGTGACAATTAAGTTCGTGAACTTGTCCCTCACCTCTTTTGATATCAGAGAGCTTATTCATTATGAATTTGTATAAACTAGAGAAACAGTTAATCAAGTTTACTATGTGGAAGTGCTGAAAAGGCTGCGTTTAAAGGATGACCTGAAGTTTTCACCAACAATTCAGGCTTTTGCATCTTGACAATGTACCAGTTCACACGGCACTGTCTGTGAGTTTTTAGTCAGTAAACGAATAACTATTGGAACACCCCTACTCACCTGATCTGGCCCCCAGTGACTTCTTCCTTTACCCGAAGACAAAAGAAATATTGAAAGGAAGACATTTTTATGACATTCATGACATCAAGCGTATCGTTCCATGATGACTGTTCTGGTCATTCCAGAAAAAGAACTCCAAAACTGCTTCGAGGGGTGGACTAGGCGCTGGCACCAGTGCATGGTTTCTGAAGGGGAGTACTTCGAAGGTTACCATAGCTATATTCAGCAATGAGGGATGTCACATTTTCTGTAGGATGAGTTCATGAACTTCATTGTCCTACCTCGTATGTATTACATTGGGTTATTTTCTCTTGCTAATCTTTCTCGTGTCTGTTTGATTATTAGAGTAGCCAGAAGAACATGGAGGGTCGAGGAAAGTTCATCGCAGACTCGGTGCTGTGAGCAGAACAGACTCTCTAGCTGGAAGCCAGACTTCACCTCCAGGCTGCGAGAGATCGGGAGATCCTGGGGAACTGACACTGGCCTGCGCAAGGTAAGATTCTTACCCGGTCGACACACACACACACACACACACACACACACACACACACACAGAGGGTCGAGGAAAGTTCATCGCAGACTTGGTGCTGTAAGAAGAACAGACTCGAGGGATGGAAGCCGGACTTTGCCTCCAGGCTGCTAGAGATCGGTAGATCCTGGGGCATCTGACACTGGCCTGCGTAAGGTAAGGATTCTTACCACGTCGACACACACAAACAGAAACATACACACAACCCCCCCAGATTTCCATTGTAGGATGTGGTGTAAGACAAACGGCTGCTGGAGACCAGGAGATCGGCTGCTGGAGACCAGGAGATCCTGGGGCATGTGACACCGGTCTGCCTAAGGTAAGGATTCTTACCCCCTCAGCACGCGCGAACACACACACACAGACACACACACACACACACACACACAGACACACTCTTCTGTTGTAGGATGTGGTTCAAGGCAAACTGGTGAGAATATTTTTCTCTCCCTAATTCTTATTGGAAGGAGAAAATATTTGTGACTCTTTTCTTGGGTAGTGGCTCATTGTTATTTAGTATAAGTGCTCGTGGGTCTCACATTTCTAGTCTCTGTCTGATTTCTCCTTTCATCCTCTCATATGTCCCGAGAGCTCGGCCTTATGATCAATTAGAATATTTTGTCTATGGCCTCCGTCCTAGTGTGTGCAATACCAGGATGCACCTTGCTGCATATTTGCTCATGACAAGTTTGCAAGAGAGCTTTCTGTGTCTCACATTCCTCCCTGTAGCATTAAGGGGCTGTGATATAATGGCCACAGATTTTGGTTGTTGAATACGCATTCCCCATGTACACTGAGATGGACTTGAGGCAGCAAAATACTACATATTACGTGAGGCAATAAGTAAGATAAAGAGACTAAAGCAAAGTAAGAGTGTTTCCAAGGTGCTGGGTGAACGTCTTGGCTTCAGGTGTGTCCTGTGATCCTACTGTTGTAGAGTTCCGACTAGGGCTCCCAGGAAACTAATTATGTTTTTTTCCAATAGATTATCAGTCGGAAAAATGTTAGGCCATAGCAATTACAATCAGTAAGCATGGAGACAATGAATCCGAAGTTATTGGGTAATTAACTGTGGTTGTAGGTAGGGGGACATGATTCCGGCACTTTCACAATGTACATGAAGTTACTATGGCCACAGGGTAACCTACGTGATCCCATTCATGGGTTCCACTGGCGGGTCAGCTATTGTTCAACCAGGGTAGCTGGCGAGGCCTTCCCAAGTTTATTCCTGCTTACTGTGGAGTCAGTTTCCGGGTGCCACGCGGACAGCACGTTCTCCTTACGTAACAAGTGGAAGGCACAATGGGGGTACATAACTCACATTGTGATTACTTCATATTTGGTCCTTGACCCTTCGTGACTTCTATCTTGGGGTATATTTCATATGGTTGTTGGTGAGGATAACAAAGTACATGCTTGAGTACATAAAGGGTAAATTGAATACAGCAGCAGGTATATAACACTATAGCAATAAAAGCAATAAACAAATATATCCATTCTTTAACATTTGGCCACCAAGACCCGATCCAGTTTGTAATAGCAGATAAATCCAGGCCCAAGAAGCCCTCTCTCTGTGTAATATTTTTGGATAAAACACGCAGGTCCTTGAGGTATTCTTTACTTAGCTCGTATCATCAGATTAAAAGAGCACATTCCCTTAAACTCTTTACACCCATGATAATGTCATAGCGGGAGCTAATTAATAGTAGCCCTATTCTCCAATATTGCTTCGCTAACTTCACCTAATTCTTGATTAATTTGTGACGTAGCTTTCGAAATGGCATTAATGGCCTTATCCATGCTACATTCCAAGTGACTTATCTTAACATTTAAAGCAATGGACATGGCTGGGAGAACAAAGTAAGGGAAATATATCTGCGGGGTAAATAAGGATAGATCATATACACAATTTCGAGTTAGTCTGTCTTTCTTTAATTACAGGGGTTATCATGTCAGTGTTACTTATTTGAGGCATGAATACAGTAAATCGCCCTATTCAGGGTCCAATACCTGCAGAAGGTATGAGAATAGGCCTTCTCTCCAGATGAAAAACTCCATAATATAATTTTATATAGGAAATTACTTGGCCTACCATAACATATTACAATTAAAATGAGATATATCCTTAATTCATTTAAAACATTTGGTAAAGAAAAGACAACCACAAAGTTGAGTCATATTTTGAACCCGGATAGAAAACACATATGTCCTATAACGGTAAGGGAGGCTTAATTGATCTACATCAATATATTTTCCTCTCAGTACAGGGTCTTTGGTGAAATCTGTAGCTTGAGTCCAACTGGGGATGCACAGTGCTATCAAATAAGAAGGTAAAGCTTGTTCAACACAAGTCCCTGTAGTCAAGCAGAAATTAGAAATATTTTGCATTCCTGGCTAGGTAGGTTGTGATGTTTTCATTACATTGGAAGTAGATGGGTCCCTCTTCCGCTGGTATCGTCCAAATCAAATCAGAATCAGGAAGGCTCTGGCCATACAATTCCAAGAGCACTTTTTATTCCTGAAGAAACATTTGATTACCGGGCAGAATTTCAATTTTTTCTTGACCAGGAAACACTACTGTAAAGGAATTATTACTTCTTTCAGTAACCACTTTGGCCTTAAGAGCCGTGGTAGTAGGGGTACGCTTGACCCACACTCTTGCCCCTACCTTTAGCTCATTGGAGCTGAATAATTCCGCCCTGGTTGTTGTAGGATGAAGGGCATCTAACTGCCATTGCCCTTTCTGATATTGGAATATAATTGTGTAATGCAGTCTTGTGCATCGAGGGTGATGGCTTCAGGCCTAACATTAGGCAGCAATACTTGAATTTCACCAACAGAATCTGCATCAATGACTCCAGCCATTCTTTGCAGACCTTTTACTGCCAGGTTGGATCTAGGTGCAATCCATCGGAAGTGTCATAAGGCCATAGGTAAATTATCTTTCCAATGTTAAGAATTTTGTCTCAATTTCCTTAATTTCTCTTGTAGTAAGCCAGCCATTCTCAAGCCTGATGCTTGTGGATAATAAGGGATGTGATACCCCCATTCTATGCTATGTTTTCAGCGATATGCCTGTATCTCCTCACCTTTAAAGTGCGGTCCATTATCACTGTGAAGGGCCATAAACAGGATTTCTCTCACAGTGAGCTCAGTCCCAGGGTCCTGGATTTTCAATTTGAGGGTGGGCAGGGAAACGCTCTCTGCTTCCATCTCGTGTGCTATGTGGGA
Organism: Rhinolophus hipposideros; assembly: GCF_964194185.1. Lineage (NCBI taxonomy): Eukaryota > Metazoa > Chordata > Mammalia > Chiroptera > Rhinolophidae > Rhinolophus > Rhinolophus hipposideros. The sequence goes on from NC_138066.1 coordinate 53,921,447, forward strand.
ATGAAACCCATTCTTGTGTCACCTGTACATGAACCACACTAATGAAATGTAGGCATAAGGATATAGGTCAATAAAACAATTCAGAAATTGATGTACACACCCATTAAAATTTTACACTAGTGGCTAACAATTCAATGTTGAAAAGATAGTTTTGAAGCAAATTATGGCATAATAACAGGATATTTGTATGGATTTAATCCTACCTGTATCACACATTACATACAAAAATAACTAAATGCATCACAAACCGAAATGTGAAAGCCAAAAGTTTACAGTATGTAGAAAACATAGGAGAATATGTTTGGCAGTGGTCAAGGGAAATCTTATTGCACAAAAGGCAAGAATCAAAAAAGAAAACTATTCAGAATAGTTAAAAAATTAAAAGCCCCCATCTCATTTGAAAGCACCATTAGTTATATAAGAGGCAAGCCACAGAATAGGTTATATCCGCAGTACATTTATCTGACAAACATGCATCCATAATACAAAGAGCCCTTATAACTCCTAAGTTAGGTAGTAAGACAAACCAATAATAAATACCCATAATATGTTACCAGATCCTTCACTTAAAAGAATACATAGGATTGACTGTGGATAAAATCCATTTAAAGAGGCTCAGCATTGGAAATGCAAATGAAAACCCCAAGGAGATGGTATTTCACAGCCAGTAGCACAGCTAAAAAAAAAATTAGAGTACTAGAGCTCATAGAAACCTCATCCATTGCTGGTGGGATTATAAAATAGTGCAGCCTTTGGAAAACAGCTTGGTATGTCATTAAAATAGTAAACATACAGTTATATGAATCAAATCCAATTCTTTAATTGAAAACCTATGTCCCTGTAAAGAAGAGATGTCATGTATAACAATTCACAACATGGGAATTGATAAAAAAATATAGCTATATAATGGAATTCTACTGAGCAATAAAATGTAACAAACTAATTACTCAACTGCATGGTTAAATCTCAAAAGCATCTAAGTAAAAGAAGTCAGACACAAGAGTACACTCTGACTCCTGTATATGTCATTGTAACACACAAAATGTATAATGACAACAGATAAGTCACTGGTCTGTGGCTGGGGATGGGAGAGCAATGGACTGCAAACAGGGCCACAGTGGAACCACTGGGAGCGATGTGTCTGTTGATGGTGGTTCCATTTGTATTCGTTTGCTAAACACTTTTAATGGGCCCAGTTTGCTCTCTGTAAATTGTACCTCAGTAAAGCTGATGTTAAGAAATACTCAGAAAATCAGGCATTTGTTGGGAAAAACCTTCATCTCCAAGAGAATGTTAATAAGCTGTACTCATCATTGCTGATTTTAAAACCTACTAACAGCTGAGTATGAGGTACCCCATCTACTGAGCCCTTTACTGCATTAGATTATTATGTATAACCCTACAAGGAACATACTGTTCTCCCCCCTCTAGTTAAGGGAACTAGAGTTTGGAAGTTTTAAGTAATTTGCCACAATTCACATAGCTAGTAACGGTGGAGCTTCAATTAAAAAATAGCTAGCGCGTGATGGGTCTCAATATTATAATGCCTGACACATGGCATAGCACGTTATAAAATGAGGTATTGTAGAAAAAGTGAATAGGCCCTATGATCTCTCCAGAGACAAGCACTCATAGCTCTCTCAAATATTGTCCTGTCTCCCTCTGTCATTGTGATGTAATAACTTAAAATGCCACAGCTACTAAGACAAAATTAGAATTTGAAGGGAAGAAATTAATTATGTTTAAAACATCAAGTGATCTGTGAGTTACACACACCATCTCATTTAAATTTCACAGTAAATCTGTTCTTATGTAGTACCTTCCACTTCGTGTGCTCAGTGACCTTCCTTAGGTTGCACAGATAGAATTAGAGGAAGCCAGGGTCCAAACCCAGATCACTTTGGATCCAGAATCTAGGGGCTGCACTATTTTCTACAACCGCTTGCAGCCTTCACATCTAGCTGAGGAATCTGGCAGTTTACGAAGGGGAACGTGAAAGCACCGAGGAATTAAAAAATCCCAGTATCACAGTATCCAAAGCTATAGGCAAATCATATTCTTAATATTCACCATTCATTAAGCAGACACTGATGAAACCCGTGGCATAGGCTTTCCTGTTACATGGCAGGAAGTGAAAAATTGATTTGGTTAACTTGGTCCTTAGCTGAATTCCAAACTATGTTGCCCGTGTCTCAGCAGCTGTACAGGAATCCGGTAAAAACAAAATACAAACGGCATGTATAAGCAGATGAATTTAACAGACAGATTGCAATGGAATAGAGATTCCACAGATTTGGGCTTTCAGTTTGAAAGGCCAACTGCTTTTTCCTACCTACATAAGGAATCACATTTTAGATATTTTCAGTGATAAAAGTTCTCTCATCACATAGCTCTATGGAAAAAGATAAGATTTAGGTGTATCACCTTACAAAGAAATTAATTCTACCATGCCTGCCTGTTATGCATTGAATCGTGTCCTCTGAAAACTCATGCTTTGACATTATGTCCCCCAAGACCAGAATGTGGCCCTTTTTGGAGAAAGGATCTCTACAGAGGTAATCAAGTTTAAGTAGTCATTAGATCGCCAATCCACTATCACCGTTGTCCTTATTTTTTTAAAAAGTGAACTCTATGCAGACACACGTAAAGATGATGTGAAGACATGAAAAACAGGTCTACAAGTGAAGGAGACAGGCCTATAAAACAACCTGTACTCACTGACCTCAGAAGGAACCAATGCCACCAACACCCTGAATTTGGGCGTACAGCCTTTAGAACTGAGACAATACGTTTGTTCTTAAAGCCCACACTCTGGTGATTGTTACAGTAGGCCTATGAAACTAAGACACCGGACACCTTAAAAAATCACTATCATTCATTTGTGTTCCCATTCCTCGATGAATTTATCACAAGGGATATTAGTTACTGAGGTATCTTCTGTGCCTAATAATCGTGGCAGGCTCACACTTGGCATTCAATAAATTTCTCAAGTGTTGAATCCATGAAGAAATCAACATTCATCTAGTGAATCACGAATAGGGAGGTGTCAAATTTATCAGCAACCAATAAGTAAACACAGTTATCCTTTAGCAAAAAGGAAGGGGAGAGGGTAGTTATTAGATAATGAAGACACAGTGGTTGGCACATGGAGAAACATCCTAACAGATTAACCACAATATACATAAAGGGTGGTATATGTGGAAGTGGGTAATCAAACTCTGAAATATGCATGCAAGAACAAAGGAATGAAAATAACACAGCAGTTTGCAGAACAATACAAAGTGCTGACCTACTACTACTCAAGGCTCACAGTAATGCTGTAAGAACAAGAGAGTGATGCATTGGCGTAGTGTAATTTACCGGGAGTTGGCAAACAATAGATCATAGTCCACATCTGTCCTGCTGTCCACTATATTTCCCCCCAATATTTTATGATAAAACATGTTACCCATAGAGAAAGGTTGAAAGAATTTTAGTTATCACTGATAACCCCAAATTTAAGACATTCTTTGGATTCGCACCGATTGTTTTCATTATTGAACTGGATTTGCAAAAGCAATAGTCTTTAAAACTATTGCCACTCATTATGCATCAAGGAAATGGTACTAGAGGTTATTAGTAGCTATCCTTCACCACATTCAGTGTTAAAAAATGTGACATTTCACTTCAGGATGTCCTTAATTGAGAACTAAAAGTAATTTCAATCCATCTCAAGTTTTAATTACCTGTCTTCTAATATTTGTAACAAGTATTATGTGATTTATATTTAAATTTCATTGCTGTCTTCAGAAATAGCACTTGTTTGGTCATTTGGTTTGGAAGCTCAAGTTTGCATGCAAGAAAATTCATGTAAAACAAACGACAGCATTTTTTAGCATTGTAAAATTATGCTGCAAATGAAAAACATAATTTTGCAAAAGATCTGCCACTGAGTGTCACAACTTCCAAATACTTAAGACTAATGATGATATTGATGACTATGAGTATTCATAGTTTAAAATGAAATGTGTCAACATTAGGTAGTTCTGTATAAGTCATGGAAACCATAAAACCATAGTTTTCGAAATAATCAATACATAATGTTATATAATGTCAAGATCCATCCGTGCATTATAATCTCAACATCTATCCATGTTGGCAATAATGGTCCTATTTCATTTTACCGCCAAATAGCATTCCATTGTGTATGTATACCACAACTTCTTTATGTATTCATCTATTGAAGGACATTTTTGTTTCTATGTCTTGGCCACTGTGAACAAAGCTGCAGTGAACATTAAAGCACACTTTTCTTTATGTATCAAATTTTTTGGGTACATACCCAGGAGAGGGATTGCTGGGTCACATAGTAATTCTTGTAATTTTTTGAGCAAGCTCCACACTGTCTTCCACATCGGCCCCACCGGTCTGCAGTCCCACCAACAGGGTATGAGGGTTCCTTTTTCTGCACAGCCTCTCCGACCCTTGTTACTGTTTGTCTTGTTGATGGTAGCCATTCTAAGTGGGGTGAGGTGATAGATACCTCATTGGTTTTTAGTTGCATTTCTCTGATTAGTGATGTTGAGCATTTTTTCACATGTGTATTTGACATTTGTGTGTCCTCTTTGGAGAAACGTCTCCAGGTTTTTTTGACCATTTTTCAGCTGGATTGTTTATGTTATTGCATGAGGTCAGTAAATTTTGGATATTATCACTTTATCGTAGGCTCAGTTTTCAAAAATATTCCATATATTTGGTTGCCTCTATTTGTGCCGATTCTTTTAAGTTTGCACCTCTCCCTTGCCTCTTCCCCTGCTCTTGTAACTTGCCTACCTTTAGGTAACTTTAGTAGTGAGCTTCTTCGTGTTGACTGTGATGCACAGCGAGTCCTTTGTGGAGTTATAGTTCAATTTTTTTAATTCTAGGGGAGATTTGCAGAGGCTCACCTCATGTTTCCTTTTTTTATGACGCTGTACCACTTTTTCAGATCACTAGGTGAGCAGGAAGGTGAGTCTGATAGGGAAGCCAGGGACCAGGCTAGTGACACAGAAAGCAGGCAGTGTTTATGAGAGCCAGGGACCACAGGCTCACCTTAGAGCCTGGGGCCAGAGCCTTGGCTGATAGCCAGAGGAAAGAATAGTGTGCGAGAGCCATGGGGCCAGAGCCGCCACCACGTGTCTCACATACTCAACCGGCTTATTTTGTTGAAGGAACTTGCTAAACTGTGTACATGCTTTTCAGGTACTACGCTTCAAAGACAAGATGGAGCATGCTTCTGGACCTGCTTTACCTCTGTATCTCCCCATGAGACTTGGACGAAGAAGGCAAAGGTAAGGAAAATATTCCTTTTCATAACGTATGCTGAGAGTTTGTGGAGAGTTGTCGGTTATCAGGAAACTAGACAGAGAAAGGGTTTTGTGGAATTGGTGTTTTTCTGTGGTATCAGATAGTGTTCACTGCTGTTTTGCATGTGGCTGTCCAGTGTTCCTAGCAGTATTTATGCGAGTTCAATTATGGGCTCCATTCTGCGTTACCGATCCATGTGTTTGGTTTTAAGCCTATGCCACCCCGTTTTGGCTACTGTAGTTTGTGGTGCTGTAAGAAAACCTGGAAGTAAAAATCTGCAGATGTCTACCACATCCCAGGTCTCACATCACGCAAGGCACGGTGGCTACTAACACAGTCTCCCCACAGTGCCTCTAGTTAGCGTCACATCTTTGGGAGAGCTGGGTCTCCATAGGTCTTGTCCCCTAACAAACTTGGATGCGCTCTGTTTTCCGGACATCATACTGACATGGTTGTTCCAAAAAGATTCCTATCCAGTATTTCCAAACCCTGGAAAACTTAACAGCCGTGGATTCTCTCTGCATTCAGATTCCAAGGTTCAGACCCCATCGGGCTACATCTGGTTTCTGAGGTTCAAGGTCTGGTTGGCTACTTTCAGGCCTCGCATCCACATCTGTAGGATATGTCCAGCTGTGGCTCCAAGGTCTGGTGTCTGCAGTCCAGCACCTGTGCTTCAGCCTCACATGTCAGGCTCTGGCGGTCGATGTCTAGCATCCGTGTTTGTTGTCTGGCTTTGGGAATGGCTCAACTTGTGTTCCTGCTTCTGTTCCAGAATTGTCTCAGGGTCTCTGTTCCTCCTTTGGGCAAATGGTCAGGTCCCCAGTCGAGGTTGCAGAACCCAGGGTTTGTGTGTCGAATCTGGCTCTGGCATCAGGTGGCTTGTCAACCTAGTGTCATTGGCAATAATAAAATGTGAACAGGAATGTCTAAATAGGGATTGCAGTGAAAATGGGAACTTTATTCAGTGCCAACAGATCTATTGTGCTACAACATGGCTGTAAGAATACTATACCTGTGGACCATTTCAATAGTTTGTTCCCATTTTGGCTTCAGGCAGCACGAGGGCAGAGGGGGTGCCCTGGATAAGGTGTAAGGTGAACCTCAGACGTAATTACTCCATTCAGCTTCACATCATTCAGCCCCTGAAGAGAGGGCATGCCAGGGATAAGGCAGTATGTCAGCTTGTGCGAATTTTCCTGATCACCTTTTCAGACTGGTTTCACATGGATACATCTTGTCAACCATTTTCCCAAGTATACTTTCTCTGGGTCCAATGAAAGTCAGCAATTCCTGTCGGACCATTTTCCCACATAACTAACTGAATGTGAGTTTAACAAGCTCATGTAGATTCATGGTCCAGCCTTGCAAGAATTCTCTGTAAGAGCCACTGTCATACTATCAATGGGGAGATCACCCATCACCAAGAACAGGCGATGAGAGCAAGTGGCCAGGAACTCTTGAAATCACAGGGTCACGAGAGAGCCATGCCCACCAGTCTCACGAGAGAAAGTGGCCAGGGTCTTTCAAAGGCAGGGTGTTGCATAGATTCACGGTCACCTGCCGCACGTAGCACAGGGCAGTGAGGGTGTGAGAAGGGGTACCTTGGGTTAAGTTTTTAAGAAACAAACATACTTAATGCAGTTAAAATCTCTCAAAGCCCAGGAGTCTCTGTCTCAGGAGTGGAGCCCAGAATAAGGCCGATTAGAGGTTTTTATGGATAGGTATAGAAATACAAGAAAGTAAGATTGTTCCATGGTCTTTGAGAGTCATACATCATAGCAGAAAAATGTTTAACCAATCAACCTATGTTTGTAAACAGCCGAAGCACAAGGTACCATGATGTCTTGAGGTATGTACCCTCACAGGGTCATGTCTCATATTGTAACAGCACCGTTGAGATAAGTGGAGAGAACTGATCTTTGTTCTCTCACAAACAGGTGCAAGGGAAAAGCCAGAGCCGGCAACAGCTTTTTCAATTTGAATGGCTCTCTTGAACTGTGGATCTGTTATTCCAGTGTGGACTATAACTCCTTTTGATGTTAAGCTTGAGCGACCAAGGAGAAGTCCAGCTGTAGTTTGAGGGATTGGTCCAATTATGCCCATGGGCACACAAAGGGGGGTTTCCCCTGGAAGCATCAGAACATCTTTAGCCGTGCAGATATTAAATGCAGCACTTCCCCAGTGACAGGGGTTAATTTTGAGCAGATAAGTTTGAGGAGGAGGCACCCTCTGGTACATTTGAGGTGCCGCCTGACTCACAAACACCACTGTTATCCTCTGGGTCTGGGTCTGGCCCGCTCTCAGCCCCTCAAGTTAGGTCCCATCTTAATGATATTTAGATTGGCATTCAGAGGCCCAGTGGTTTCCTTGTTTACAACAGGAACAAACCCCTGGTTGTTTAGGACCCTAGGGCGGAGAAGGACTTTGCAGCCAGGAGCTTTTTTTCCTTAACTGTGCAATTGTTTTATTATGTTCTGGCTTTCCACAATTATGGCATGTGCCAGAAAACTTGTCATTTACCTGAATTGCCCCTCTACTGGCATTAGCTAACACAGCAGCTTTATGGTCTTCTGTCCGCACTTCTTGACATAGCCTAAGGTATTCATACCATCAGTTTTTCCTTTTTGTGTGGCAATGGCACTATTACATTCTTAGTTTGCGTTCTCAAAAGCCATAATTTGAAAAATAATATCTGCAACAGCAGGATTCGTTTGTTATCCGCTTCTTGCAAACTGTCAAGGAAATCTGAATAAGATTCCTGTGGACCTTGTAAAATCTATGAAGTGAGGAGGAAGTGTCACCATCTATCTCAATCTTTTTCATGCTGCTAGACAAATTTGTTTTAATTGTTCAACTGCCAATTCTTTCATATCTAGCTGATCAGTGTTTCAGTCAAAAGTCTCTTCCCTAATAGCTGGTCAGCAGAAATATCTATATTACGAGCATGACTTCCTTTCTCGTGTCTCTGCACCATCAATCCACCAAGTTTTAAATTGGAGGTATTGAGAAGGAGTTAGGCATTCTTTAGCGAAAACTTCTCTATCAGTGGGAATCATCCGATTGCCATCAGCAATACTTTTAACAAGGCTGATGGTATGCGGAGAATTGACTCTAAACTGCAAAACCAGTTGTTTTATTTCTTTTAGTTAAAGGGGTAAAGGCTCATAAATCGCCTCATGGATCCCTTCAGGATAGTTTGCATTAGGTGCTTCAGTCTGTCCAAAGATCACTGGAAAATTAAGGGCATCTATGTGTCCCTAGAGTATACCTCTATCCACGCTCTATCCTGATAATGAAGAGCGTATATTGGTGACTACAGTCACCAATGTCTGTAGAGTAAGTAGCTATAGATTCGCGATTGCAGAAAGTCATGTGACAGCCGTGGCCACCATAAACTGTCAGAAGCAGTATTTTGCACTATAAACACGGCTGCCTGAATCCAGCCAGAGCTCGGGTTTGCATAATAAATATGGCCATAAGCTCAGGAGAGCAGAGGTTTTCGCCATCAGCAAGGCAATCAGTCTCCTGAGCACAGGAGTTCACGTGGTAAACACGGCCACCATAATCACAGTGAGTCACCATGTCCCAAGTGATAGGTTTGACTGATCTTTCCCTAAAGTCTTGGGTGGGCCTTATTTTGTGTTGAAGTCCTTGGTGTATTTGTCACCAGGATACTGGGTGACACTTTTCTTCTCTATGGTTGAGGGATTCATTCTGCTCCTTAAGCTGTGTTGTAGTTATGTTGCACTGTAAACTGTGTGTGATTTGTTGCGCCGAAAGCTGTGGGGTTCGTTGCGCCGAGAGGTGTGTTGTTTGTTGCGCCGAGAGGTGTGTTGTTTGTTGCGCCGAGAGCTGTGGGTTTTGTTGCGCCGAGAGCTGTGGGTTTTGTTGCGCCGAGAGCTGTGGGTTTTGTTGCGCCGAGAGCTGTGGGTTTTGTTGCGCCGAGAGCTGTGGGTTTTGTTGCGCCGTGAGCTGTGGGTTTTGTTGCGCCGTGAGCTGTGGGTTTTGTTGCGCCGTGAGCTGTGGGTTTTGTTGCGCCATGAGCTGTGAGGGTTATTTAGCTCCATAGGTGGGTGAGAGTTAGGGTGAATGTTAGTTATGGTTTGCAATGTGGGTATGGTTAGGGTTTAGTGTTACAGTTAAGTTGTGGTTTAGTTTGGTTAACATTGGTTAAAGTGAAGCTGTGTGTAGTTATGTTGTGCCGAAAGCTGTGGGAGTTCTGGTGAGTGTGAGTTAGGGTTTTGTGCAAAGAGTGTGAATAGGGTTAGGGTTTCGTGTTAAGCTTCTGTTAGGTTAGGGTTAGGGTCAGGGTCAGGGTCAGGGTCAGGGGTTAAGGTCAAGGGTTAGGGATAGGGATAGGGTAAGGGTCAGGCTCAGGGTCAAGGGTCAAGGATCAGGGTCAGGGTCAGGGTAAGGGTCGAGGTCGGGGTCAGGGTCAGGGTGTTAGGGTCAGGGGGTTAGGGGGTTAGGGGGTTAGGGGGTTAGGGTTAGGGTTAGGGGTTAGCGGTTAGGGTCAAGGTCGGGGTCGGGGTCGGGGTCGGGGGTTAGGGTCGGGGTCAGGGTCGGGGTCAGGGTCAGGGGTCAGGGTCAGGGTCAGGGTCAGGGTCAGGGGTTAGGGTCAGGGGTTAGGGTCAGGGGTTAGGGTCAGGGGTTAGGGGTTAGGGTCGGGGTCGGGGTTAGGGGTCGGGGTCGGGGTCGGAGTCGGGGTCAGGGCTAGGGCTAGGGCTAGGGCTAGGGCTAGGGCTAGGGGTTATGGTTAGGGTTAGGGAGGTTAGGGTTAGGGTTGGGGTTGGGGTTAGCGGTTGGGGTTGGGGTTAGGGGTTGGGGTTGGGTTGGGGTTGGGGTTGGGGTTGGGGTAGGGGTTAGGGGTTAGGGGTTAGGGTTGGGGTTAGGGTTAGGGTTAGGGTTGGGGTTGGGGTTGGGGTTAGGGGTAGGGTTGGGGTTGGGGTTAGGGTTAGGGTTAGGGTTGTTGTTAGGGTTAGGGTTAGGGTTAGGGTTAGGGTTGTTGTTAGGGTTAGGGTTAGGGTTAGGGTTAGGGTTAGGGTTGTTGTTAGGGTTAGGGTTGTTGTTAGGGTTAGGGTTGTTAGGGT